>NC_052026.1:5893618-6193618 GCF_015832195.1 Motacilla alba alba
CAGGTTTGGGAGGGCAGGACAGGAGGCCTGGCTGGTGCCTTCCCAGTTTTCCAGCACTGCAGGTGTGTGCATGGCTGGGTGTCAGTGACGCTCCTGACACACTGAAGTGATCTCACATATGTGCTGGGCTAGTGTAGAACTCGCCCTTGTCCTTGACTGAAGAGGGAGTGACAAGTGGTGCCCCTTGCCTGTATGGTCTGCATCAGGACAGAACCTCACCCAGACCCTGAGCTTTCTGCTAGCTTAGTTCTGCTTAGTGATGTTTTTGTCTGAAAATCTGTAGTTTTTCAGAAGCATTGGGAGGATCAGGACTCTGTTCCCATTTTTACAAACTGATTTTGGGTATGTGTGTGCAACAAAAGTGATGGAAAAACCATAAATTGATCCTGCAAGTCATGATCGGGGCTTATTTTCCTTCTTTTTCTTGTAAGCCCAGATGAATTCCTCCTGAAAGGCAGCTCATGCATCCACTCTGTCCGTTTTTATGCATGCTTACTGTTTTACACATCAAACAGGGTTATGTGTGCTTTTTTAGTAACGCCTGCTGAAGCATGGAAAGGATCAACATTTCATTTTCATTACATTTCATTTATTTCTCTATTTTGGAGGAAGGGCTCCATGAAGTAGAAGACAGACATCACTAAAATCAGTTTCTCCAGCAGGTGAAAGGCATTGGTAGCTAATGTGTCTCATCCTAAAGCAGCTGAATTGGAAGTCACAATCAGAGATTTAGAAAAAAATGTCTGCTTGATAATGTCCTTTGCCATGACAAAGAACAGTCACAGGAGTAGTAAAAGGCTAAAAGAATGGCCAGACAAAGACAGATCATCAGTTTGCCTTTAGTTTGAGACTCCTGCAAAGCTGTTACTTGAAAATACCTGCATCGAATACAGGAACACGGAGATTGCCATCTTACATGTATGTTTAGTCTTTGGTTATATTATTTCAAATGTTATGTAGCTATAATAGCATGAAATAGAAACCCCTACCTGATACAGAGAGAGATATTACATCATTGCTGTTACAATGCTCTGCTGCAAAAGGACTTTTAAAGGATTTCTAATGATAATGAAAATATTCTGATACAGCATTAAGGATTTCACTACTGAAATGTGTTTAATGTAAATATGCTGTCAGATACCCTTCAAGTAATTGACAAGAGCAGATGATTAGCAGTGTTCTCAATAGTGTTTTTGCATAATCTTACATTTTGACAGAACTCTTCAGCTGCTTTTTATTGTCAGTGCTCTGCAATCAGTAATACTTTTTCCTTGACATTTACTTTGTCATTATAAATCTTGTAAGTGGTCATTTAACTTGTTCAGTATGCATGTAAGAATATCATTACTAACACGTTTGAAAAACGTCTTCCTGTTGAGGAACTATTGTGAAAGTAAACTTAAAAAACCCTAAATGGAGTAGGTTGATGAGTGAAATAAATACCTGTCTGTGAGCATTTTCGTGCACATTTCAAGGATGATTTTAAAATCTCTCTCTTACTGAGCATTCACTCTTAACCCATCAAATTCAACATGCTTGTTGGATTTTTTTAATCTGTTACTTTTTAATTTTAATACTGTCGTTCAGTTATGATCATTTACATCTGACTGACCAAAATTAAACTCTTATGATCCATAAGCATTCATAATTACATACTGCATGTAACATTAATAGTCAATATAATAAACCTTCATCTTTATTGAAGCATCTCTTGTTTCTACAGCAGTTCTTTAATCTATCTCAATAGATTTCTAGTGTACAGCTCATATAGATTTGGTCAGTGACAAGGGTTAGAGTAGTCTTGTAGAACATTTACTTGTAGCTGTGAAAAGCCCACATTCATCAGAGGATTAGGTCGATCAGATTGTACCAGGATCAATGGAAGGGCTGTGTGATCCCTCTTAGGCTGTAATGTGTTCACCTTCTTTGGAGAGAATTCACATACACACACATTTCTCTGTCTTAAAGCCATTTATCTCAGAATGTCAAATTGCAATAATTAACCATTATTGATCTTAAATTCAATTAACTTCATTAACACAGGTCATGATGAGGGTGCTGGTAAGGGAAAGGCTCTTGACAAGTGTCTTTTCTTATATGACATTGAATGTTCACAATCATGGCTATAAACTATTCATATTGTGCCACAGGAACATCTTTTAAAAATGACAGGAGTTTGGTTGGTGGCTCTGAAGTGACATTTTAATCCCCTCCCCCTCATCTCCTAGTTCTCAGGGTTTTCCAGCAAATTTTCTATTCAGGAATCGGTGAACCATTTGTTTCTAGCACATTATCTTAGTGTGGCATTATGGCAAACCCCACCTATTCAAATACCCCTCTGTTCAATAGGTACTGGTAGACAGAGACTCATTTACAGCAGTGTACATTAGTATAGTTAGCAAATGAGTGAAATGAATATTCAGTGCTTCTTTTTGCATACAAAAAAACACATTAAAAAAAAAAAAGCTGGGGCCATCTTGTAGAGGTAATCCTGAGAATCTCAGCTTGTTTCAAGTCCTGAGATTCATATTGCAGTCAATAGTTGTTTTTCTTAAATGAGGGCTGAATAGCCACTGTGAAAGGACACAAAGCTTTGTTGGCCCACACTGAGCTCCTTTCTTAATAGAGGAACTTCATTATAAGCACAAGTTCACAATGGCTGAAATTGTGATTGAAATCATTTGGATTTCTACTATACCATTCATACAGATGTATAGAGTTTATTGTAAGGAGGCACTGCAGCCAAAATAGCTATTGAAACTACTGTAGAAAGGGCTTCAATGGGAGATGCAAGTTTGCAACAAAATGAAGAATCAGGCTGAAGGTCTTTTGGTACATTTTGAGTGTCTTACGTAGGCATGATTATTTACAAATAAATCACCAAGTAGAATGACTCGCTGTAACGTACTGAAGCGTTTTAGGTGAAAACTTGATTTTTAAAAATTTCGCAGCGAAGGTGGCAGTTCCAGAGATGTGTTTATGATTCGTACAGCTAAACACCAATACAGCACCAGATTCTAGTTACTGTAAAACTTGTAAGATGTGGACAAATTAGGAGCAACCAAATATGTGGGAAGATTACAGAAAGTAAGGTGCAAGATTTTTTCTTGGTGTAGAAAAAACTCTAAACCGTATCAGAAGACTGAGAAATGCGCATAAAGAGAAATGACAACATCAGTTTCGTTCAGAAACAGATTTCTGTGACAATTAAATGGTCATTTTGTCACTACATTTGCTATTTCCACTCCACTATACAAGCATTTACTGAGAAGAGGCAGGGCAGAAGCAGAATGGTTTGATTACTGCATTTGAAGAAACTGAAGTTCCCGTACAACATCTGTTTGCTCAGTGAAGGATTATAATAATTACGAGCTATTAGAGCCATATTGAGAACTTCTATGCTCATAGCTGCTTATCCCAGAGTTGGCTGTGAATCTTGTATTAGTTTGTGGAATGCCCTGTGTGCTTTTCAGTGATTAAAAGATGCCACCCAAATGTCTGGTATCAAGCAGAGATTGTGTCACTCTGTATTTTGGTACCATTTCATACAGAGAATTTGGCTTCGTCTTGCCAGGATGTTGACAGTGGCTTTTAACTAAAAAAAAAGCAACCCCCAAAACAAACATTTTTTTTTTTTCTTGGAACGTTCTGGTAAATATTTTTGTCCATTTGAGGAAATAGTAATTCTGTGCTTAGAAAAATTCTACAGAGTCCAAAGAACAATTAGGGTCTTTTTTCTCTGCTGCTGAACTCCTATTTCACTGACTCCCATTGTCATGTGTGCTTTCATGGAGTGGGACTCTCTAGCAAGTCTGTAGTACTTCACACCAAGCAACTGCCTTGGAAACCGAGGAAAAGCCACTTTTGTCTAACTTAAGAGTGGATTACATTTATTCATGTTGAATAATTTATACAGCAAATATAGGTTGGGGTTTTTCCTGTTAGTAATGCGCTTGGTCATTGAATTTGTGATGTTTATGTGAAATATTTGAAACTCTCGGGCTGCTTGTGAGCTGATAATTCACCATCCTATGCCTGGTTCCCTGATCCCTGGTGGTGTTTCCCCTTTGTGGCTGGGTAGCTGACCCTTAGCTGCCCCATGGACAGTGAGGAACATTTTGCTCCTTGGAATTGTGTTCATTTGTAACTTTAGTGCAGTTGGAGGAAGAGCAGCCTTTCCCAGGGAAGGTGGAGGGGTGGGGATGGGAGGAAGAGGATGGTACTACAGGGATGTTGATGAAATGGGATCATAATGCCCTGTACTGAATCAAACTGAGAGGCACTTGAGAATTCCCACTGGGTGCTCCCTGTCTCTGTTGCTCATTTGCCTACTTGGTCTGGTTCTAGTGGTGCTTGTGACAGGGTGGTTTTATGGTGGCAGGGAGGCCAAGAAGGTTTTTTTCTCCTTTTCCAGCAGGATCAGCCAGAAATTCCAGGCATATGCCCATAGGAGCTGTTCAAATCTCTATTCCCCCAGAGTGCAAAGAGGAAAGGAGATGGATTCCACAAAATGCCATAGCAAGGAAGGTCCTTCTGTCACTGTGACAGTCCATTACCTTTCTCAGCCTTTCCCCTGGATTACTGTCAACCCTGTCTTCCTTCTGGTAACCAGCTATGGGCACACACAGTGGAACATCAGCAGTTGGTGAACACCAACCATCAGCTGTGGTGCTTTAGGCAGTCAGTTGTATTGTGTGTGCGAGGCTGCAAATTTAGGTCAAACCCCTTAAAACTTCCTGGCCAGAAAGGCTCCAAACTCTTGTTCTTGTGAAGTTTCTTGTAAGCATGTCATTCACTCCTGGCTGTACAAGAATGATACCTGAAGAAAGTCTCTAGAATTCAATATGATTTTTTTCATTAAGAGTAACTTGGGCCTTGCTTCTCAACCAAGGCTTTTTATTGTTTGGTTCCCTTCTTGCCAAAAAGCTCTCGTAGAAGGTGGCAGGTGAACTCTTCAAGCAAGACAGATTTCAGACTAATCCTTGTGCAACCCAACCCACAGAAGAGCACACTGCAGTGTGTTGGGAGCAGGTGCTCCTCTCCACATCAGGAAACAGTGGTGCTGTGTTTCAAGGGTGAGTAATTTGAGCAGGTTTTAGAAAAACCCTGCTGAGCACGTTGAATTCAGGGAGTTTAGGCCCCAGGGAGAAATCGAGGCAGGGTGCAGTTTTGGAGGAGGGAAGCATGATCCATCATGTTCCATCTCCAGCACAGGTCTGGCAGAGTAGGTGTCACAGTGTTTCTGAGTCCTGCTGTGTGCTGGGAGCAGAGAGCTCCTCAGAGGAGAGTAGCGACAATACTTCAGAAACCTTTCTTATTTTCCCCACTGTGAAAAGAAGTTTGCTGGCAGCCTGCAGGTTCAGCATTCAATGGATCCCAGCAGCTTGGCTGTAACCACAGGCTCTGGGTTGTGCTGAGTACATGCACCTGTGGGCATTTCACTGGGTGAAATAATTGTTTCAGCTGAAAACTGGCAATTATTTTCAATTATACACATAGATTGTATTCACATAAACACACTATGAGGAAACATAAGAACAGAACAAACTTAAGTCATCTTCCCATGTTTTGTGTAAATAGCTGAATTATATATATTAACCTACAGGAGTAACAGGCTCCTTCACTTGTCTCCTTGTCTAGACAATTAATTTTTAACTTCTTTCTAGGTTTTCAGCTATAAACTGTGGATAAGAATGTTTCTTCCACAGGGTTGATGTGAAAAATAAAGCAGTCATTGAAGCTCTTGAACACCTCAGTTTAATGATGCTGTCCAATAGTTCCAAGTTGTTTCTAAGCCATCATCTCATTGTAGGGTATGCTGTTTTTTCAGATCTATATTTAGTGAAGGAGATAATACATAAATGTGAGGTTTTCACTTCGTCATTTAAGAAACATCTAAATAGCGTTTAGTTTCAGAAGAAAGAATGCCTTCCTTATCAGAATTCATAGCAGTTTTTGAATGTTTTCTCTCTTCATTTGTGAGTGGTTTGTATGACACATTTCTTGTGGCTCTGTAAAGCCTAAAGTGAATGGGAGACCTGAGTCCTGTACTTCCTTTAAACTACACAAAACCCAGGGGAGTTTGGAATACAGTGACATGAGGAAAAGGTGCCTGATGTAAAATTGCTTTGTTCGGTGCTTAGGTGGCCCACACTGTATTGACACATAAACTAATTCCTTGTTATCATCTCTTCATTGCGTGTCCTTGTCCATGTAATTTTCATCTCTTAGCACTTACAGTTGATTTGGCCTCTCTGAAGTCTTTCCAAATGTAATACCAGTCCAGGATGCTGAATCAGAGCAGCTGGCTAGCTTCCTCTGGCCTATTTCTGAGCTCTCTGTGGCAGACAGCTGCAGTATTTTCATGAAGGAACAAACAAATTACACTTCAAAGTTTTTAGTGCCTAATGACAGCCACCCATTCGATTGGCATCCTATGTCACATCCATCCACACCACTTCCCAGTGACTTAATCCTACACTCTCAATGGCATGAAAAGGCTGCAGATTTATCAACATACAAAAAATCCAGCTAAACAAGCATTAATCATGCACATCACATCAAATTAACATGTTCAAAATTAATATTCTTGACCTTGCCAGTGGGCAGAATAATCCGTCTTGCAGTGGGCTCGCGCTCCGGTGCGAGGTACCAGGGACTTGAGCCGACGTGAGAGAGAAGTGCTGACCTCTTCACTTGGAAATAACATTTCTCTCCCATAATAGACAGTCTTGCCTCTATGAAACAGAACCTTTGACCTTTCTAACAGGAATAATGTCCCTGTCAAGGTGCTGGGTAATCAGTATTGCCATGCCCGTTTAGAGACTGTTGTCATTTGCCACTCTTGTAAACAGGGCAGTCACTCCTGCCTCCCATCCTGACTGCCTAATGAGGAATATGTGAACATCTCTGCCAAGGAGAGAAGTCTCAAATACAATTTCAGTTACATGGGAATTAACAGTTAGTCTCAGTATAGAAATAGCTCATGTTGTGGGTGAAATGTTTGCCTTTCTTGCTGTGAGTGGAAGGCCTGTGGAGTGGGAGTTTTCTAACAGACTAATATAACTCTTTTATATGCCTTCATTTGCATTAGATCTTTGATTGACTCCATCCACTGAGCTGGTTTTCTCTTGCCTCTGCTCATTCATTTTGTGAATAAGGTTCATTGGCACAGTCAGATCATCCCCATGCTGCTGTTCCTCTGTTGGCTTTCTCTGCACTGGTGTGCAGACTGAGCTACTCAAATGGTCCCACCAAAACTGGGAACTCCAAGATTTTTTCAAAGATTAAATTAAATATTTAAAAATATTGTGTTAATTTCTCAGGGGGCTGGTGTCTGATACAAAACAGAATGGGACAAGTATTTAGGAAAAGGCTGTGTGCACTGCCAGCAGCAGGGGCAGTGACAGGAGCCAGCTCTTGTGCAGTGCCATGGAATGGGGAGTGAGGGTCAGGGTGCAGAGGGACATTCTCTGGCAGAATCCTACTCACTGCTCCACTTTATAACCTAATATGATCCTTTATCCCTGTTTCTTTTTTTTACTGGGAATATAATATTGATCCTGTAAGCATTAGGAGCATTTCTGCTCCTGATGCCCTTCTGCTGTTACTTTTTTATTCAAGTGTAACATGTAGATGGGCTCAGGTTCTTTAAGGATTGAGAAGTTTCTTTTCCCAATGAACTCAAAATTAAATGGTTTGGAAGATGACTCTTAGTATTACTTGATGATTTTGAATGATGCATAACAAAAGTGATCTAATTTTTTTTAACAGAAAGCCATTTGGTTAAAGCAAAAATACTTCCAAGAAACTGAGTGGTTTTGATAAACTTCTGTAGCTGAGTGGTTTTCATGTGAAAAGAATATTGGAATGTTTTGTTCCTTTTCAAGCAAACAGCATATATACTAGTTTAAATATATCCCCAGTGAGCTAATTGAAACAAAAGAAAAATTTTTGGCAAGAAAAAACATAATTAAAACAAGAAATTTCAAAAGTATTGAAATGAAATATTTGGATGAAATATTTGGATACATCCAAGCCAAAATATATGTTTCAGCTGTATTCTTCAGAAAATGAGGGAAAAAATGTGCATATAATTGGGTTTTGGAAAACAGTAAAATACACCTTTAGTGCTTTGGTCTTGTATTTCCAAACAATCTCCTGGAGGTGTGTGTCCAGCCATGGAAGGGATGACAAGCCTGGAGAAAAGGAGACTCAGAGGTGGCCTTGTCACTCTCTACAGCTCCCTGAAGGGTGGCTGTGCTCAGCTGGGGTTGGGCTCTTTCTCCAGGCAGCACTGACAGAACCAGAGGTCACAGGCTCAAGCTGCACCAAAGGAAATACAGGTTGGATATTAGGAAAAAGTTTTTTACAGAAAGGGTGATAAAGTTCTGGAATGGCTGCCCAGGGAGGTGGTGGAGTCACCATCCCTGGGTGTGTTTAACAAAGCCTGGGTGTGGCACTGGGTGCCAGGGTTTAGGTGAGGTGTTGGGGCTTGGTTGGACTCTTAAGGTCTCTTCCAATGCAGTGATTCTGTCAATTCTGTGAATTCTGTGACAAGCACACAGTGTTTTTGCTGGTTCTGCTGAAGAGCAGCTCTGGCAGTCGGGGTGCAGGTGGCAGCTGTGGTGCTGGTGAGCCCAGGACATCAGCAGGCACAGCTGCTCTGGCTCCATGGGGCTTCCTGTGCCTCTGGAGACACTGGGCTGTGGTGCCTCTCTGCTCTCGTGCAGCAGATCCCCAGTGTCTCTGCAGAGCCAGGTATATGAGTTTATTACTGTCTATGCAATATGTAGATCATTTTGGACAGTGATGGATCACAATTTATTTCCACTGGCAAAGAAATGATCCATAGCTCAGTTATGAAGGTAATTCCCTCTTGTGTGGAAATGAATTGCATTATACCACAGCTTACTGTTATATATTGGTATCAAATGTTTTAATTTCATTGTTACCTAGCAGTTCAGTTAATAATTACAACAAATATTAATGAGGGAACTGTCTCTTTTCAACCTCTCTGTGGCTGTACCTGCAAGATGTTTCTGAACCCCTCTGATATCCTCTTCAGAAGTCTGAGTGCCATGCCAGGCAACAGCTTTCCACTTTTTGTCAAATACTGTGTCACAGTGACACCACTGCTCAATTTGCAGGCAATTTCCTGTGGGTTATGGTGCCCTGTGAGATGTAAACTAAACACTTTTTTGAGAACTGTGATTTTTTTGGTCCTTTTTCTCTAGAAAAACAAAACCCAGAACTGCCTAATTACTTTCATTTCCACTTTTATTAACTTCTGCCACTAGAATTGCCTTTAAAGTTGTTCCTTTTCCCCTCAGACTTTGCTGTTGAGGCATTGAAGAACAGTTTTACAGATGCCCTGCTGTTCAAACATTTATTCTACACTTGAAAAATATCAAACTACGAGTCTTTTTTGTATCTTTTTTTTTTCTTTTTTTTTTTTTTACATAATAGGGTAATGGCAAGTAAGGATGAGCTGGTGACAGTGCTTCTTATAAACAGTCTGTCCTCCAGGCAGTGAATCACAGTGGAAAACCCTTTTACCATCTCTTCCTGATTCTATTCTCTCCTTTCACAGTCTCTTTGCTTTTCTTGTAGGTACTTCACCAAATAAGAAATTTCTTTGCTGTGGGCCTCCTTGTTCTTATTTCTGGTGCAGTGAGGCTGTTACTCTGGCTCTGTACTCATACTGACCATTTCTTGCCCCTGAGCAAGGTGTGGTGAGGCTGGGACCCTTCCAGTAGACCAGCTTTCATCCCTCCTCTCCTCTGTGCAGGGGAAGGAGCAGAAGGAGCCCTTGTCACTTTTTCAAAGTTGCAGATTGCTGGGTTAAATTCCACACTGTCGTTTGTGCCTCATTTCCTGCATTTCTGGATCAAAGACTGATGTCACAAGTTGGCTTCACAACTTGAGCTTAGGAAGGGGAACAGCTATAGAGGAGGCAGCTCCTGGTTAACACGCAAATATGCTTGATAGTTGGTGAAAAGGGCAAAGAAAGCATGAAAGGTAAATAGATTTACATTTAAATGAGCTGCATGCTGGAGGTTTTCCCTAATGTAAAAGTCACTCTCTAAAAAAGCTGTGAATGTGACAAGTCTTTCAGTTCAAACAAAATTCATAAGACTTCAGCAGTAAGAGAAATAAAAATGTAAAGAATAACACACTAATTAGGGAGCTGGTTCTGTGCCCTCTGGTTGTGTTGGTGAGCAGTGGGTCCAAGGAGGGCTTTCCATGGTGTGCAGGGATGGAGCCCTTGGGTTTGGAATGTGGTGTGGTGGTGGGAATGGGTGGCACACACTGAGACTGGTGCTCAGCAGCCAGAGAAAACTATAGACAGGTACACTCAGAGAGCCTTGGTGTGGCACCCCAGCCTGCAGGTGTCAGTGAGGTCTCTTTAAGGCAGGTAGTGTGGTGATAACTTTGGGTTTTCTTTACTTTGTGAAAAGGAAATTATTATGCAGTTTCAAATCAGAGGCAAAGAAACAGGAGTTGTAAAAAAAAATCTGTTTCCACAAGGGTGGAATAGGAAAAGAGTATATTTGCTACCAAATCAGAGATTTCATGCCATGATTCCTTCCTTCCATCCTTCCTTATTCAGTGGGAGTTGGTGTGGTTGAGAGAGAGGCAGTTAACAATCCCTTGTCTGCACATTATCAGTAGTTATCCAAAATTTTTCAGCTTCAGAGAGTAATTTGAACTGCTTTGGTCTCGTGCTAAAGTTCCGAAAATCCACCTTTTTCAATTCTATGTATTGGTTTTGTTGCAAGTATTTGCTGGACAGAGCTGAACCTTATTTAAAGTTGCTGCTGAGTCTTTGATATACATCAAATAATAATACTTCTTTTTCCAAATATTTTGAAAAAGCATAAAATAGAGCAAAATAGCACACCTCTATTTCATTAGAGTGTCATACTTGCTTCCAAAGTCTGATCTTTGTACAGCGCCTTTGAAGCATCTTATGATAAAATTTTTTAACATAATTCTTTCAAACTCTGTGCTCACAAATTTTAAAAACAGGACCCTTGCTGCTTGAATTTTCTGCATTGAAAATATCTGAAGCAAAATAATCGATCATTGTTATGTGTTGCTCTTATGTGATATGTTTGTGCTTTCAAAGGTTTAACTTGTGTTCTGAGGATCACATTATAACTTTACATGCTTGGAGGAAGATTTGCTACCATTCATCCATGTGAAAGAACAGTAGTGAATATTTTGTATTACCTAACTGAACGAAGAAATACTCCATGTGAAACTAAAAGCCTGATTTCATTGTCACTTTAACAGTTGTTTTGTCTCTTGTGGTTTTCTGATAACATTTAAACATATTTTCCCTGAAAGAAGTTTGCAAGGTTTAATACTGTGTGTGTGACACCTACTTTAGTGTTCTACATTTTTCAGTCTGTTGGTTCAAGTAGGGCTTTTGGGGGTGTAAACTGCTATCTTCTCTGCACTATTGCCTGAAGAAACAAGCTATAGGTTGGTCAAGATACAAATAGCCTACATTTTCCAGATGTGTTGCAGAGAAGGTCAAATGTCAGGTGTCTTTAACCACAGAATGTACTGAAAATGTAACTTTTTTGAGTTTTAATTATCTTTGTGAGAGATTTAAAATTCCACTGAAGAGAGTCATATTCTATTTTTGCTTCCCTGCAAATTAACGCATTATATAGAAATAGATAATTTTTGATTAGTTGATGATTCCTTTTTTTAAAGTTTCATAATTTTCTTGCATAAAGGAAAAACTTAGGTAGACTTAGTATATGTAAAACAGAAGCACCATGGAAAAAAAAAATTGTTTACTGTCAGTTGCCAACTGTCCTATTCAAGAGGAGTATCTTAGATTTACATCACCAGTTGCATTACTTGAGGGGAAAAAAAGACAGGATCCCTGTTGGGTGTCCGTGTAGCTTATGCTGAGTAAATATTGACAAAGTAGTCTAAAGAGCAAACACTTTGACATTTGTAAGGTCCACTGGAAGGTCTTGTATATATTTATACAGCAAGAATGAGTGCAGCATACCAATTTCATTGAACTAGCTCCTGACATAATTCTGCATGGGCTTTCTTGTTGAGGAAGTTGTGTTTAAATGGGAATGGGACATTTGTTACACCCATGAAGAATATCCTCAAATTGCTCTGAATGAGTTGTTTCCAAAGGTTACATCGCTTCCATTTAACCATCTCTTCTAAAATGTGACATGACTAATAATGATAACTTAAAATAAATTTTAAAAACCAGATTTTTTTTTAACTGGCAATTTTTTTACTTTGTAGAAATTCTTGATGTTTGTTGTGCTCTATATTTATTAAAGATTGAGTCTCAAAACTGTAATGAGCAAAAAATGCTTGCTTAATTTAAATTGTGAATCTGTCTGTTAAGAAATGCATTAGGGGTAGGAGAAGCATAAGACATATTAATTGACAGACAGGAACTGCTGTCTCTGAGGTTGATACAAGTAATTTATTACTTTAGAAATGAATGCCACCTCCAGAATGTGCTTCATTAATTTCAAATTTAGTTTTAATTTCAAGCTGTTGCCCCTTGAGAAGAATAAGGTGGCAAATTATGTTTGAAGAGCAGATTTTTTTTTTCTTGCTCTGACGAAACGCTAAATTTTAACTATTTAATTTTACAAATAAGTACACTTCTTTGGTTAAAGCAAAAGGATGATGAGCAGAAACTAACTTGTATTTTCTTCTCTTCATGATAGCCTATGTTTCAGATGAACTAAAAGCAGCAGCGCTGGTGGAAGAGGATGTGGAACCTGATGAAAATGCAGTTGATGGGGAGCCTTCAGCAAAATATGCATGTCCAGAGAAAGACTTCAGTAAGAACTGCCAAAGCTACCAAAACTCTCCCGCAGCTGAGTTCTCTAGCCATGAAATGGACAGTGAGTCCCACATCAGTGAGACAAGTGACCGCATGGCAGACTTTGAGAGCAGCTCCATTAAAAATGAGGAAGAGAGCAAGGAGGTTTCCATACCACTGGAAGACTCCACGGTGTCTGATAGTTTAGAACAAATGAAGGCAGTGTATAATAACTTCCTCTCTAATTCCTACTGGTCCAATCTCAATTTGAACCTTCACCAGCCAATTTCGGAAAAAACCAACGGTAGCAGCAGCAGTAGCAGCAGCAGCAGCAGCAGCTGTGGAAGTGGCAGCTTTGACTGGCACCAGACTGCGATGGCCAAAACACTGCAGCAAGTTTCTCAGAGCAGAATTCTGCCAGAACCAAGCCTTTTTAGCACAGTCCAGCTGTACAGACAGAGCAGTAAGCTCTATGGCTCTATATTCACTGGAGCCAGTAAATTCCGCTGTAAAGACTGCAGTGCTGCCTACGATACTTTAGTAGAATTAACAGTGCACATGAATGAAACAGGACATTATCGAGATGACAACCACGAAACAGATAACAATAACCCCAAAAGATGGTCCAAACCTCGCAAACGTTCCTTGCTTGAAATGGAAGGGAAAGAAGATGCCCAGAAAGTGCTAAAGTGTATGTACTGTGGTCATTCATTTGAATCTCTTCAGGATTTGAGTGTTCATATGATCAAAACAAAACACTACCAAAAAGTGCCTCTGAAGGAACCTGTTACACCTGTAGCAGCAAAAATTATCCCAGCTACTAGAAAGAAAGCATCACTGGAGCTTGAACTTCCAAGTTCTCCGGACTCCACGGCTGGGACACCAAAAGCCACAATCTCAGATAGTAACGATGCACTTCAAAAGAATTCCAATCCCTACATTACGCCAAATAACCGCTACGGTCACCAGAACGGTGCCAGCTACGCCTGGCACTTTGAGGCGAGGAAATCTCAAATTCTGAAGTGCATGGAGTGTGGAAGTTCGCATGACACCCTGCAGGAGCTCACGGCTCACATGATGGTGACGGGACATTTTATTAAAGTCACTAACTCTGCCATGAAAAAAGGGAAACCAATTATAGAAGCCCCAGCCACACCGACAATAACGTCCTTAGTAGATGAGAAGGTCCAGTCTGTGCCACTAGCTGCCACCACCTTTACATCTCCTTCCAACACACCTTCTAGTGTTTCCCCTAAATTAAATGTGGAGATCAAAAAAGAAGTAGATAAGGAAAGAGTCATTGCTGATGACAAAATGAAAGACAAAGAGAAGTCAAGCGAAGATGAGGAGAAGTATGATATCTCTTCAAAATACCATTACTTGACTGAAAATGACCTAGAAGAGAGCCCTAAGGGGGGATTAGATATATTGAAGTCTTTAGAAAACACTGTTACATCAGCTATAAACAAAGCCCAGAATGGCACACCGAGCTGGGGTGGCTACCCCAGCATTCATGCTGCCTACCAGCTGCCTAATATGATGAAGCTGTCGTTGGGCTCATCTGGGAAGAGTACACCCTTAAAACCTATGTTTGGAAACAATGAACTAGTGTCACCAACTAAAAACCAGCCCTTAGTTTCTCCACCCAGCAGTCAGACCTCACCTGTGCCAAAAACAAACTTTCATGCCATGGAAGAATTGGTAAAGAAGGTCACTGAGAAGGTGGCTAAAGTGGAGGAGAAGATGAAAGAGCCCGAAGGAAAGCTCTCTCCACTGAAGCGTGCGACGCCTTCGCCGTGCAGCAGTGAAGTCAGTGAACCCCTTAAGATGGAGCCCCCCAGTGATGGTGGCTTTAAAAGCCAGCAGAACAGCCCCGTTCCTCAGAGAGATGGTTGCAAAGACAGCCCAACTGTAGAACCTGTGGAAAATGGGAAAGAGCCTGTGAAATCCATTGTAGGTTCTTTAAGTAGCAGCACAGCCATCATCACTGACCACCCTCCCGAACAGCCATTTGTAAATCCATTAAGTGCACTACAGTCTGTCATGAACATCCACCTTGGCAAGGCAGCAAAGCCATCTTTGCCTGCTCTGGATCCAATGAGCATGCTTTTTAAAATGAGCAACAGTTTGGCAGAAAAGGCTGCAGTGGCCACGCCACCTCTACAGTCCAAAAAATCAGACCACTTAGACCGTTATTTTTATCATGTCAACAATGACCAACCCATAGATTTGACGAAAGGCAAGAGTGACAAAAGCTGCTCTTTGGGTTCAGCGCTTTTGTCATCCACATCGACATCTTCTGCATCTTCTTCATCTACAGTGACAACAGCAAAGACATCTGCAGTCGTGTCATTCATGTCAAACTCGCCGCTACGCGAGAATGCCTTGTCAGATATATCTGATATGCTGAAGAACCTGACAGAAAGTCACACATCAAAATCTTCCACACCTTCCAGCATATCTGAGAAATCTGACATTGATGGTACCACAATAGAGGAACCAGAAGAGAGTACACCAGCTCAGAAAAGGAAGGGACGTCAGTCTAACTGGAACCCTCAGCACTTGCTCATATTGCAGGCCCAGTTTGCAGCCAGCTTACGGCAGACTTCAGAGGGGAAATACATCATGTCAGACTTGAGCCCTCAAGAAAGAATGCACATTTCCAGGTTTACGGGACTCTCAATGACCACAATTAGCCACTGGCTGGCCAATGTGAAATACCAGCTCCGAAGGACGGGGGGAACTAAGTTCCTTAAAAATTTGGACACTGGGCACCCAGTGTTCTTTTGTAATGACTGTGCTTCACAGATCAGAACTCCTTCAACTTATATCAGTCATCTTGAATCGCATCTGGGTTTCAGGTTAAGAGACTTGTCCAAACTGTCCAGTGAACAGATTAACAATCAGATAGCACAAGCAAAGTCACCGTCTGAAAAACTGGTGACGTCCTCTCCAGAGGAAGATATCGGAACTTCTTATCAGTGCAAACTTTGTAACAGGACTTTTGCAAGCAAGCATGCTGTTAAACTTCATCTTAGTAAAACACATGGGAAGTCACCAGAGGATCACCTTCTGTATGTTTCGGAGTTAGAGAAGCAGTAGCATTTGCTTTTGATTAAAATAACTGTAATTTGCTTTGAGGAAAACTGTCAAAGACGCCTTAAAGCTACTGTTTAGTTCTTGGCACATGTTCTTATTTTAACTCCAGAGTCGCTCTGGGCTGAACTGTTTTGTATAACTGTACAGTGTTTAAATAGAGGTGCATAATCAGCTGTTGTTACTGGTAAAATATGAAGGTTAAAATGCAGTGGTAAGTGTTTGGAACTTTGTGTAAATTGGATTTAGTTGCTGTGCATCCCTCTGATGCATCAAGCTGCATGCATTAACAGACAGTTTAATTAAGCATTTATTACTAATTCTGGTGCACTTTTTCATGTGACCTAAGTGTGCTGGTATTTCTCACCCTATAATCTTTAGCCCTCTGAGTACTTTGAAGCACTTTTGCATTAATTTGGTAAAAATGTAAGGATATGCTTTTTTTTTAGACCCTTACTAGCTTAGTTCTGGTTACTAATATGAACCTCCATTTATGCAGAGGTGTCTCACACCTTGAAATTTAAAAATATAATTTTCACATTGAAACATAGATGTATATATTGTATAGATTTCAAAATCTCTTATGGAAAATGTGATTGTGGTTAATGCCATTTTCTTTTTTTTCAGCATTTTTAGCAGCAGCGGGGTTTGTACCTGATAAGACCCAGGTATAAACTGTACCTATATATAGTGTATATTTCATTTTTTTTTAGATCTAATGGTTTTTCCTTTAACAATCAAACATTGTAAATTATGTGATAAAAGATACCACAGATAACATTTATAAAGTATTCAGAAACATTATTCTTAAAGCAAAGTATGTTTTGCTTTGTTTTGCTATACAGTACATCTATATTAAGAGAGGTTCATGTTTAAATTATACATATTTATTAGTGTTGCAATCATTTGTTTGGTTTTTTTTGCTTTTGTTTTTGTTTTTTTTTTTAAAAATTGTCTGAAGAAACAGAAGCCACGGACTGCATTCCTGGCATACATTCTAACTGTTTTGCACAACATGACTTTTAAAGGTATTTATTAGTAAAAAAAATTAAAAATAAAATAAAAAGAGAAAATTCAAAATAAACTCAGTGCTCAAAGGGTTAAATCTATTTGAAAAACTTGTACTGTATTTCCTAAACATTGATAAAGCCTTTAAAATGTTTGTACTGTAATACTTTGCTTAAAAAAGTTATGAGGCATTCTGTGATATAACCTCTTTTACTTATTTATAAGCGCTCTTGGTTGTTATTTCCTATTGTAGAATGCCTTTTTATTTCAATTGGTAACTTTCTGTTTTGTTCTGCCTAATTATTCTCCCAAGATTCCATACTGCAGCTTTATCTTTAGGCATATGAAAGGTAACCCGTGGTTACCAGCACACTAAGTGATTCTGTTCGTCTCCATTTTTGGCAGTTAATTTGCAGAAGTAACTGACAGCTGACACCATATGAGAATCTATGTATAAAATATTGGCATGTAAACAGCACAGACACTGTAATGCACTCTGTGCCCTGTTTTGTTGTTGACAATGAAGCACCATTATATGACTCTTCATATAACCTTTTTTTCTACAGCAGCATTAAAATTGTCTTTTTGCTATAATTTTGTGTTGCGTTCACAATTATGTCTGAAATGTGCTACGACTAACGAGCACATTAAAATTAAATTGTATGCTATCTGTTTATGACTGAAGCTTGAGTAGGTTTCTTCATCTGCCAGGTGCTGGCAGTCAAAAGCTGCACATAAATCACTGGAGTTTTAGTGAACTTTAGCATTTAAAGAGCAGGGTAGCACTTATTCAAAGGCTGCATTAACAGAGTTTTTTTTCCCCCAGAAGAGATAAATGAGCGTTATAACTCCCTTTTAAGCATCAGGTAAGGCTGGCTGCGGAGAGGGGGGGTAGCAGCAGTGCATGGCAAAGCAAATAGGTGTTTTGCTGTGAGTTAGACCCAGGCAGGCACCACTGCTCACCTGCCTTCCTCCTGAGTGCATTGAGCAGAGTCTGCACCCGACGGTGTTCCACAGCTCAGAGAAACCCTTTCCACCTACCCAGCATTTCCAAATGACAGGAGAAAGAACCTGAGACCAGTGACTCCAACTTTGTGGTTTTGAAGTGAGTGAGTCCTCGTCTGGCCCTCCCTGCTGCAGTAGAGAGGGGGAAAGGAGGTGAATAAACACAGCCAAAGAAAAGCAGACAATCTGGAGCATTTATATGGTAATGACAGTCTTCTGCTGGTGTTGACAGGTCATCCCATCATAACCTTTGAAAACAATTTGCATCTCCAAACACCTATATCGCTATGCATGTAAGTGATGCCTTTTGCCAGTCAGGTGAATTCTGAGTCCAGAGATGGTTACAGGGGAACCAAATCCACCCTTACAGCACTTCAGCAACCTGAGAGAGAACTACCATCCCAATGTCAATTGTACAGTTTCCTTTTTTTAAAAAACAGTCCACTGTCTTCCCGTAAGGAAGTAATTGAACCTCTGGTTCTCATTGCCTTTCTGTCTTTCTTTCTGTTTTTCCATCTTTCTCTGTAATGTTAAAGGCCAGTACCATGTCTCAAAAATGTGTTGGAATGTTCTGTTCATCCTACAGCAAATGCTGCTAAGTGGACCAAGTGAATGGGATAAGGGCTTTGGTTTTTTTTCCTCCTCTTTTGGCTCACACTTGTGTCTGATTTTAAGGTCATTTGTGTGTCAATGTTTATTGCCTCATCTCAAATTCCAGCAATAAAATCAAGGCAGTTTTACTGGTTGACTGTACCATCCCAGGAGTCCCTCACTTAGTGAGGAAAGGGAACCTGGCTGGCTGAAGTCTTCCCTGGAGCCTCCCAGGTGCCTGTCCACATTTTTTACAAATACATGATCTCAGTCTAAACCCAGCCAAACTTTTTACCTCTACAGCAGAGAATTCCTCTTTTGAAAATTATAACAGCTTAAATATAGTATTTGGTTGCAAACCAGAAATTCACACATAAGGAGACTGGCAGATTATTGCATATATTGTCAATCAATGTATTTTTAAGATGCACCATTGACTTATAATAGTAATGCTCAAAGCTCTGTACGCAATGCTGTTATCTGGGACACGGGAGGGAGCAAAAGCAAGAGACTGCAGAGTCTGCAGGGTTCTTTCCACTCACTCTTGAAATACAGGCAGGGCATCTGATGAACTGATGCAACCTCCCTGATCTGGTAAAAATCCGTTCCTGGGCCTGAAAGTGCAGTGAGATGTACCAGGTACAAATTCAGGGAGTGTCCAGATCTGCCTGTGTGGACCAGAAAGGACTTTTTAATGTGCTTCTTAAAGTGTGCATGAAACTTTGCAAATGAATGGCTAGTCAGGATCTGAATATCCCAAATTTATTAAAATAAAGTTCAGCTTGCATTTCAGAACCTCCAGGACTGGCATACCAATGTGATTTCACATTATAAAGAATTTAGAGAATCAATGAACTAGAATAATGTTCTTTTCATCCATACACTGGTAGGTATATTGGCATGGTAACTATTAGTGCTAACCAAATCACCAACCTAGCTGTGTTAAGAGACTTTTCCCTATTAGACAAACATGAAGGTATAAATGCAGGATTTTAAAATAAGCATCTGACTTCTGACTTTTGCTTTGCATTTGGTATTTTATTTAGAAATATGCCGATCAAGTGCAAGAGAAACCAAAATGCCTCGAGAAAGAGGTTAAAAATGAAATTGTGATGGGTGAGAAGAGCTTTAAATCACAGGTGTATAAAGGTGACCCTGGTCTAACCCCACCCAAGTAGTGGCTTGTTGCAGCATACTGTATATCTTCCAGCCATCACATTTACGCAGTATCTTAAAATAACATTTGTGATAAATGTGCAATTTAACTAATTTATGGTGCTATGATGTGCTCAGGGCTACATGCAAGATGAAAATCTTAAATGGAGCTTGAACAGCTCACTTCACAACAAGAAATCAATATGCCAGATCTTAGAGAGCTGTTCACTGGAGTCAACATTTAGCAAAAAAAAAAAAAAAAAAAAAAAAAATCAGGGAATGTATCTTTAAGTTTTTGTGAGTAGGAAATCTAAAATTAACTGAAATATGGCTTTTAAGCTAATGTAAGAAACTGTTTCTGAAACCAAAATCTTTCTAGAATCTTCATTATATTTTATTTTTGTATTAGAATTGAAAGTATATTATTTTAATTATGCAGGTGCTTTTGTGGTAACCACTATGTGCAATTTTTTTATCCAAACCAAGGCAGATTAGTGTTACCAATATGGCAATTATCTGTTGCATTTAAATATGGCTATGTATTTTGCTATATAAAGCTAAGCATGATATGACTCTGCATGTTATGACAGCAAAAAAATCTGGCTATACTTTGAGATTTAAAAAAATACTGGCATGTATTGAACGGAAGAACCTTTTTTAATTTTGCAAGTTCTTATTTCAGCTGCAACAGAAAAAAAAAGGAACAGTGGTGCAAGTGGAACAGAGACGACTGGTAATAAAGCTAAATTTAATTAATAAATTTTGTATTTTAAAGTACGCCTCCAGAGAGCCTTATATATTTCCTAGAAAAATACCAAATTATTATGATCACTGCTGCCTGCTTTGTTTGGGTAACTTCTTGTTACAAGAATATGCCAGAGCTTTGCTAGGTGGTCTGTTACCCACTCTGCTCCACAGAGCTAAAATGCAGGGAATGGTCATAAAACTAGACTTTATCAAGGAAAGTATAAAAAAAAAAAATTAAAGATTACCAACTTTTAAAAAGTGACTCAATTGTCCTGTTAGCCAAGGATGAAAATTTCATCCTTTCAAGGATTATACTTAATACTTGATTGGATAGTTACTGTTTTAGTGTAGAAATACAAATGTGTAACTCCCTTGAGTATTACTAGTGAATACATACAATCTCCAGGAAAAAACCCAGTAAATTCTCCTCTCCTGGGACTCTGTGCCAAGATGTGCCTTCCAGCCCTTGCTTGACCTGCTGTAGGTAAATGAGAGAACGAGAAATAATTATGGAGCTGCCATCTCGGAACATGAAAGTGCCTCTGTTGGTCGGGGTGTGGTAACAGTGAATTTTTTTGAGTTTTCAGTAATTATCCTGTAATAATGAAAGGATTGTATATGTTTAAAACTATAATATTACAGCCCTCATTGAAGAGTATTTGCATAAGAAGTCAATCTTTTACCCATGAAGGAAGAAGGAATCAGGGTCATTTACAGAGGCGAGTGGAATTATGTATTAACGCATCATTATACATGTCTGAAAGCATTGGGATAACCGGTGAGGTTACAATCTGTTTTCAGGCCTTGGTTTGGGGCAATAATTTTAACTAAATATTCAGCATGAAAAAGATGACTAAGATTTACTAACAGGTAGCTCGTGCTGTGTTCATTATCTAATACGTACACAAATACAGCAGTGGTGCTCCATAAATTCTTTTTTTTTTTACATGTAAAAGCAATCTTCCTTTGTGCTTTATATCCAGCTTATGTGTGAGGGTAGCAGTTTGTTTGTTTGTTTTTCATCGGCATATAACAACATATACGTGGGACACATTAACTTCCTCAGCAGCTGTTGCTTGGTTCACTTTCCCTTATTTATAGCTTGAAATGCACTTCTGGTTAAATAATGTTTTAAGAGAATTAAAATCAGATAGACTTTTTGGGATAGATGGGTATGTCCAGACCACTCATCAAGTTCATATATACAACCTTTATTGAAATGGAAATACCCAACTGCAAATCGTACTTCCATAGCTCTGTGCCTATCTTTCACTGTGGGAGTGCTTAAAAAGGAGAATTAAAAATTACAACCCAAGGCAGCTATGCCAAAAAAAGGAATTTTTGAGTAATAATATAACAAGGCATTTTCTGTATATCATGCTCTTAGAATTCTTTCCTGTTTCAAGCAATAAAAAAGTTGTCTTGGAGGAAGAAGAAAGGAGTTAAAAATGGCAAGGTCCCATTCCCTGGCTGGGGGCTGGGGTGGGTGGTGGAGCTCCGAGCTGAGAGTGATGTCCCCAGTGATGCTGTGCCCCCCACGGCACCCACTGGCCTCTCCTGGAGCCACATGAGGCTGAAGACGTGCACTTCTTCCCCCGTACACTTACATTTTGCAAGCAGCATAGTGGACTTGGTAACCAAATAGTGAGCTAATTTTCTGATGACTTACCTCGTGATGCCTGAGGTAAGGACTGTGGTCGCAAGGGAAATGAATTTCAAATGATTTGGCACTGTGGAAAAGCCTATATTAGACCTGTCAGCCCCATTCCACTCCCTGTGGAGAAGATAGTGTCCATCTTGGTTTTTTTTTAATATCAAAAATATAAATGGAGAGAAACTTTTAAACTTCAGTATGAATTAACAATGAAAAATACTTCTCTATTAAGCTTCAACATATCAAATTCATTCTTGCATGGTAAGAAACTGGGGACATGTTTATAGCCATCAGGGTTGTGAGTTAGTGACCTTTCTAGCCAAGTGAAATGAAATTACTTGAAAATGGGATTCTTTTTAATTAGCATGTTTGTAGGTGGTGGGGAAGGGAAGGGAAGGGGTTTTGCTAGAGTGTGTGTGCAGTGCACAGCCCGGGAAGAGCTGTAAAAAAAGCCTGGAGCCTCTGCTCAGCTGTAAACCTGTGCAGAGAGGGAGAATGAGGTAGGTGTGTCAGGAAGCAGAGTCATATTCTTGGCTTTTTTTCCTCTCTCTAAACTGGAGGTACAGTCACTGCAGTTCCGCCTCAGTGACCATGAAACCGAGTCGGCAGAAGCTGAAGGACTCCGCTCCTGAAAGCCTCATCAGGACTTGTCATCGCTCTAATGAATATCATTTAAATTGCTTTGTATATTGGTGGAGTTTGGATGTCGATTTAATTTGTGCATGTGTTTGAGTTCTTCTGCTTGGCTAGGCTAACAGAGAGCAACAGCCTAATGAAAAGTGAGTTGGTGACAGCGTGATGAGCCCCAACCCAATCAAATGTGTTTGAAGGGCTGTTTTGACAGGGATCTTAAAAGTAGATCTAGAAAAGAGGAGTAGTGCTTCAGTTCAGTACCATTGTTTCAGGCTAAGATTACTGCTTTTTGTACCTCTGAACGGCTGAACATTTTCTGTGTGCACTCTGGCTTGTGCTAAAACAGGAATTCAGCACAGAATTGTCTTTAGAGGAGGCCAGAAGAACGAGCTCCCCAATTAAACATCTCTAGAAATCATCGGAGTTCACAAAAATGCCTTAAAATAAAGTCATTATTGGGGTACACAGGAAGCCAGAACTGGCTTAACCGGGGTTCCAGCATCCATGTCCACCTCTGTGTTGCAGAGGGCAGGCTGGCAGAGCAGCAGCAGATTAGCACTGGAGGGCAGGGCCCGGCCAGGCAGGGCCAGCCGTGGACTCCTCCGCATTAATTCCCATTTTCTGTGCCGGGAAGTTGAGTGTGCAATGCTGCAGAGCTGCAGGGAAGGGCAGAGCAGATGGAGCAATCCTGCAAAATGTACTGCGGTGCTCCCTAGGTGCTGGGGAGAGGCTGGGGACAAGACAGACTGCCCCTGGTGTGGTTCATTCTGGCTGCAGGGAGGGAGGTGGCTGGCACTGAGCGAGCCCTTCTCTCCCGGAGGATGTGGCTGGGAAAAGGAGGCTCCCCGAGGGCACGGCCTGGCTGGTACAAGAAGGGCAGCACGACAGGGAAGCCAAATCCTGCAGGTGGCTGGGACCCTGCCCTGACCGTACACACACCTACCTGAGTCCCCATAGCAGCAGCATAGACACAGTCTCACAGGGGGATCACCAGAAGTGGGTAAAACAGCCCTATAAATGATAGTAATTCTTCCAATCTCCAAGAAAATACTCACTTTTTGCCTCTTACATCTGCAATTGGAAGGTAAGGGAAAAACAGAGTCTTGATTTTTTTTTTTTTTTTTGGTCACGATGAAGATAAATCAGTTTCCAAACCAGAGCTGCTGTCAGGAGGGGAAATTGAGACTGGGACTTCTCCATCCTCTCTGAAGGCAGCAGAGCACCCCAACACAGCACTTCAGAGTGTTTCAAAACAGACCCTGGGATCCTAACAAAAAACCAAACAAATGCAATTTTAAAATTTTACATGAAAACTTAACAACAACAAAAGACTGCGGGAGGGAAATTGGGTTACAAGAAAAATCTCCAGTCCAGATACTCTTATCTAAGAGATGATTAATACATCAGATAAATTGTTCAGCGATGGTTCATGCAAACAGACCCTCCATAATTCTGCCAAAGTCAGTGAGATCAATGTGCTCTGCTGAGTGATTGTGGCACTGACCACTCAAAAGAAAGCACCTAAGGGCAGCTGTAACTTATGCTGATTTCATACCCCTCATGATTTCAAAATATATGAGATTCTCCAGCTCCCGCTGAACTAAATCCATGTATAACCCTCAGGAGATGCTTGCTCCTGTTTTGGGAGCGAACATGACCCTTTCCTTCTTCATTGGCCCAGATTCTGTAAATGCCATATGCTTCTTTTTTTATGTGATAAATGTTTTAATACGACCGTCACCCCCAGACAGAAAAGTTACCATCAATAATTTGAATGACAGGCCTTCAATATGCCTTTTAATTTCAATGTAAGATTTGGGCAGGGTGGGAGAACACCTCAAAACCCAAAAGAAAATGAAGAATTATGTGATAGAAAATGTATGTAAGTCTCCAGCAAGAAACTATTATACTAAAAAAAAAAAAGTATAAATTCAAAGCATGTGTTTGAATATTTAATGTTAAAAATATAAATTAGGTATTGAAGAAGCACAAAGCACCCACTTGTACTTCCTTAATAGGGCTTTTATTAAAGGCTCTAGAAGAGATTCCGAGGAGGGAGAGATCAAAACAGCAGGCTCATCAGCCACGCTATAATAGCAGCTTCTCAGGAAGCACTAACAGCAGGCAGAGCCACACCAACCCACAGGTGCAGGCACATCAGCCTGTGCACAGCTCTGATCCCCCAGAAACTCCCAGCCCCTGGAATATCCCTCTGGAGCTGCTTTAACCCCCCTTCTGCTGGGCTCAGCCAGGGCTGGGCACGCTCCCCTCCTTGTCAGCTCTGCTGTCACGTTGTCCTTGCCCTCCTCCCAAAGCCCTGTGGAGCCTCTTGCTGTGTGTCCCTGCAGAGCTGCTCAGAGCTCTCTCCTGCGAGGCTGTGGGAGGGATGACAAATGCCACAAAGCCATCAGAGACACTCAGTGCCAGAGCACTAAGCTCCTGCCCCTCGTCCCCCGTGCTCCACGGGGCTGTCCCCAGCACAGAAACGCTCTGCTGGGCATCCCAGCTGTCCTGAAAGGGGCAGGGAGGGCTTGGTGGCCGAGCAGGGAGATTTTGGAGCTGGTCAGACATGCAGCAACACAAGCAAGTACCCAGAAATGAAATACTCTGGAGACTAGCTGAAGCATCTGTGCTAGCACTCTTGGCTAACAGAGCCCAGATAGGTGCTGCCTGCCATCTGCTCAGCATCCCAGCTGCAAGCCCTCTCCTGGAGCTGGAGCCCATGGCGTTCCAGCAGCCAGAGCATCCCAACATCTGCAGCCCAGCAGCCAGAGCTCTCTCTTCCATGCACGCTCTGCCCTGCTCTGGAGAGGGCTTTCCACAGGGCTGAGCTGCTCCCTGGCTCTCAGCATGGTTTTTTTTTCTGAACCTGGGCAGTGGGAGGTTCCTCAGCATGGCTTGGGCCAGAGCTCACAAGCCTTTTGACTGCTGAGGAGCTCCAGAGCTCAGCTCACCATGTCTCACCTGCAGGTCAGAGGTAGCCAGGGAGCTTGGCACTGCTCAGCTGGCAGAAATTCAGTTGCTTATGGAGTTAATAGGAGTTGAGGGTAGTGTAGAGAACATTTTGTGGTGGGTGGGTAATTTGCCTAATGTCGCTGCCCTCTGGGTTTACCTGTTGGTTGCTCATGTGTATCTGTTGTGCAGTATGGTCTTCAGTGAGGAAAATATATCCTGGGATTACTTGTTTGAGTTGTTGTAAGTTTGACTCACAGATCTGTCAAAAACCTCTTACATTCATTTTAATATTCAGACTGAGCTAAAGGCTACTCTCTCTCTGTTAGTCTTAACCTCTTACTCCTGTAACTTTGGCTGGCCTCTTTTTAACAGTGGCTGCACAGCTCTGCTTTTCCCCCACAGTTTGGTCAGTTCTGTTTTCTTGAAATTGCTTTTCTTTTTTGAGATGTGGAGGGGAAAAAATTGTTTTTAATAGAATTTTAAAATGTCTCTGCTCTTTCCTGTATTTCTAAGTCATACAATAACACTGTCTATACAACAGCTCACAAAAGAAGAAGCTTTTTTATTGTTTGTTGTTGTTTTATTGCTGTTAAGGCAAAGTAGTGGGTTGATGTGGCAAGCAGGTGGCATGACACTAAGTATACATGACAGTATATATGTAATACCATTTTCTTTAAGGAAGCTTGGATGCTATTTCTCATTGTTGAGCTAAAGGTCAGGGTGTCAGGTGACTTCTGCAGCAAGAAAAGATTCTCCAAGCTGCAAAACTTCTGCTGAAGTTGG
The DNA here is from genome assembly GCF_015832195.1 of Motacilla alba alba. Lineage (NCBI taxonomy): Eukaryota > Metazoa > Chordata > Aves > Passeriformes > Motacillidae > Motacilla > Motacilla alba. The sequence continues at coordinate 5,920,069 of NC_052026.1, forward strand.
TGACATTAAGAAAAATGGAGGCAAATTGGAGAGAATCCAGAAGAGATCAACAAGAATGATTAGAGGTTTTGCTAACATGACCTATGAGGAAAAGTTAAAAGTATTGGATTTGTTTAGTCTGGAAACAAGAAGCCCGAGTAGGAACATGATAATAGTCTTTAGCTATGCTTAAAAAAAGTTGTTATAAAATGGTTGGTGATCAGATGTTCTTTGTGTCTGCCAAAGGCAGGACAAGAGTTAATCAGTTCAGCTTGGCAAGGGGCACAGGGATGAGATTATTGAGGGGAACACAACTCTAGCTTCCAGTTAAGCACAGAGCCTCGTGTGGAGGAGGAGGAGTGCAGCCACCTTCACTGAACCCTGCCATGAGCTGACGTGGGTGTTCCTGACCTACTTGTGCTGCAGGATACCAGGAGCTGAACTTTGAGGGCTCCTGTAACCCCCAGTCCTATCTGAACACCTCAGGTGTGCAGCGTGGCTGTTGCAGAGTCTTTTTTTTTCCCTCTGCACACTTGCGTCTGCTTTCCTGCCATGCCCTGGTAATGACTATTTTATTTTAACTGAGTTTTCATGCCGCTTCTGTCTCCAGTTCAGACCATCAGGCTCTTCTTGTGCTGCATAGGAGGACAAGCTTTGAGCAGAGGGAGGGACCTGGGTGGCCTGGTGTCACTGCTGCCTTTGCTAACCAGCTCTGACAGGCAGTGAGCAGCCCCACCTTTTGCTGCTTCACACTGTGGCTGCTCTCTGTGCCCAGGTGAGGTTGCACTCCTTGGAGCACTCATAGGTAGAGTTACTTTAGACACAACTCTGGGTTTTTTGCCAGCAGAGGTGTTTTCAGCATCAACCCTGTGACTGAGCTGCGTGCAGCTGGAAAAAGGGACCCTTCACTCCTCACTAACAGCACAAACCTTGCCAGTGTTCCAGAGCAGACCTCAGGTGAGCTCCCTATTCACTCTTGGGACGCACACATTGTGCAGATAACAGACAGCACCATTTAACCCTATAATATGTAGTACAACATACCCTGCAGTACAGCTGGAGTCCTAGTCACTCCTCAGGGAAGCCTATTATAGCAGCACAATCCCATGTATCAGTAATAAAGTGTTTCAGAGACTCATAGGAATGTTAATAAGTTTGAGATAAATACAGCATGTTAACGTTTGGGCCCTGTTACTAAATTTTACTTCAATTTAGTCCTCACTGCTCTATTTTCATCCATTGCTCACAGTTTCATTGGGCTTTTCCAAGAACAGACACGGAGAGCAGGATTTAAGTGCCAAAAGAGATACTTGAGGCTGCCCAGGATGTCCTGAGGCCTCCAGAATGTCAGCAGGGAGTGGATATATGTGAAAAAGGACACATGGGGGGTCCCTGCCCTGTCAGGGAGCAGCTGAAGCCCAGGTGACTCTGCCACCCTGGTGCAACTCAGCCAGGGGCAGAGCACCTGATGCTCCTGTACACAGGGTTCCTCTAACTCTGAAGTTTGGCCTTGCTCCTTAGTGGACAATGTATTTCAGTTGTTACACTTGACTGCAGGCTTGTTCTGTAAGGAAATACCTCCATCTGCTTCTCATACAATTTTTAGAACATTTAGGATGTTCTGTTTTTAACAAGCTTTGGCCAGAGAACTTAAGAATAGTTTGTGGTATGTCTAAAAATTAGGAAATTAGGAGGACTGTCTTGGTCTTTTGTCTTGTTTTTTTTTGGTTTAGTTGGTTTTGGTTGTTTTTTGGTTTTTTTTTTTTTTTTTTTCCTTCCTTCTCTCTCTCTTTTCTTTTTTTTTTAATTTTTTTTTAATGTATACAAGTTTTGGGAGTTTTTCTATGTACTTAAATATTCAATTTCTCTCCCTCATCCCCTTCCCCTTCAGTGAAGTGCCTGCAGAGATGTCCTTGCAGAGTCTCACTTCCCAGAGTGGAGAGTTTAGACTCAAGTGTGTCTTCAACAGCAGCAAGCAGTTACACCCGGCCACCTTTTCACCACAGATCAGGCCAGCAGCCAAAAGACCATTTATGTGCCCTGTGAGGAAGGGAAAGGCCAGGGACTGGGGAAGAGAAAGCTTTGCTTAAAGTAAGTGCAGGCCATAAAGGAGCCTGTGGGTCTGTGCAGGCTCTGGCAGGGCAGGAACTGGGTTAATTGCCAGAAACCATTGCTTGCATCATGGCTAGCAGTGGACCAGTTAACAGGGGGAAAAGAAACAACTGAAATAATGATTTTTCTGGGTTTTTGTTTTAGCCAAAGAATTAAAATTACAGCTAAAGGCCAAAACTCATTATTTGAGTTACTAAATGTCATTCCAAGATTGGTTATTGCTCAATGACTGATGCCTCTGCATGCCATGTTTGATTCTATGCACAGAATAGAATCTGTGGCTCCTGAGCTGTGCCTACAACCATCCTACCTGAGAAATGATGGCTTTGCCAGACTTAAGGTCCTTTGAGAGGATATCTAAGATGGGAAAATGTATTTACTTTGATGCATTTCAATGAAAAATGCAATGGGATGCTGCCTCCTTGCAGGGTGTTGCTCCTAAGCTTCTGCCCAGGCTCTCTGGGGTGTAAATGGGTCTGGTTCTGGGGCACAGCCTGAGCCCCACAGCCTTCCTGCAGCTGCAGATCTGCTTCTCTGGGGATCCTTCCTGTTTTGCTCACTCCTTACTCACCTCTGTGTGTCCTAACCTGTGCCTGTATACTGATCCATATTACTAGTGATATGTTTTATGAAAACACAAACAGTGATTTTTTTTTCTAAAGAGATACAGTGTTCTAGCATTAAAAATAACACAAACTAATAGGGGTTGCAGGAAATTAAATTTATTTAGTTTTGTTCTCTTGGGTGTATTCTATATCATGACCCCCCTGCCACTTGAAACCTACTGTTAAATCCATCAAAATTGATCTATGTTTAGCTATTTATGTTATGTGTATTAATTTGAACATAACATTTATTTGGCTTAAATTTTATTTTCGGTGGTGGAATGTATGTTCCAAATGCAAGCACAGGCGATTTGCTAGGATTTACTTAGGAGGAATGTGGAATGTTAGTTTACAAAGATAATAACTGAGCTATTAAAGCCAACAACCCCTTTTAAAGCAAACATACCATTAAAATATAGGAACAGTTTATAGTGTAAATAAAATTGAGGATATGGATTATTTAAAGATAAAAATTTTAGGGGTAGCTATGAGAAAGTTGAATAAAATGTATTTAATTGCACCACTCTTTTTTCTAAAGTGAACTTCAAAAATGCAAATAAAGGATGATACTTTATGGGCAGGGGGAGACAGCTACACAGACAGTGATGTTAGAAATCCATTTTACTTATGGAGATGTATAATAGTGATTTGACTTTTATTTTCTAATCTGAATCAGATTTCAGGGGAAAAAAATTGTGCTTAAACTCCTAAGTGGCAGAATTTATCTTGCTTGTGAATCCATACAGTGGAAAGAGTAGCAAGGCATTTGCTTCTAGATCATTCTCCTTGTCTGAATGACAGATACAATAATTCCCTCTATTAGCCAGATCCATTGTCTTTATTTTGCACAGAAGTACTGTATTGCTGAGGTAGACTTCCACTGCTATGCATATTTTAAGGGTTATTTGGCAACACAAGTAAAGCTAAAAGTAGCCTCTTAATCTAATTAATTGACATTTCTGAATCTTGCTTTCACAACAACACATGGTTTCATGTTCTGGGTTTTAGCACTTGTCAAGCTTTTTTGGAGAATGTTTTGGTCAGAATGACAAGATAATTTGTGACTGAGGCTCCAAGCTAGAGGAGTGTTTAAGGCTATAATGATTTATTATCATCACAGAATAACAAAATTTACAAAGCGTTTCATCAGAATTTCTGAAATAAGTTTGCCACCGTGGTAGAAGCATGCAGGGAGGGGGGGTCTTCCTACCCAAATGCCAGTGTGACTTATTTGTAATAATCACAATGCTAAATTTATTTTGGAGCTTTTCTTGACAGACTTGCAGCACGGTTAGAAAGACAAGAGGTGAGGGAATTGTAACAACCAAGAAGGTAAAACTCTGCCTTTTTTTAAACAAACACTCTGCGACCAAAATAAAAATACGTGCTTCGTGCAATAAATAATGTATACGTGGCTATATTAAACTATCAGTGCTAACATCCTGGCAGGAGAGACTAGTAATAGTCACACCATAAAAAGTTTAAAACAGTGAATGTCTGTGCTTTTGATGTTCAGAAATGCATACAAAACTATTTTCTTGAAGGATAAAATAGGTGATGTTACTGAGTGATGGTGCATTAGTGAGGCTGGCATTTGTGGACTTTCAGGCAACTGCTATAAAAAGAAATAATGTAACCACACTAATTTTGACTTCATCTTGATTCTTTGCTAAGTGAAATAAGGATGCCAGACTTTGAGACAAAATGTCTGACTCTGAACGTGCAGCATTTGCACTTATTCTCTGTGTTTCTATAACTTATTATGTAATTAAATACCTTGAAACCCTAGGCATTGGTTAGTTTAGACAAAGTTGTGACAGTTATTTGACTTCAGAGGCCGGGAATAGAAGCCACTTCTCCAATGCCCTAAAGTGATTTTGAGGCTGTTTTGTTTGACTATCAAACACATACCTTTCCAGAGCAAGCTTTTTTAAAGATGCAGTCATAGCTCGCTGAGGGATGAGGTGAGGAATTAACGTGTTTGGCAGCAAAGTGTGTGTAACATTGTTTAGCAATAACAAAGACAGTATCACCCAGCATCAGCGAGCCCTGTGTCTCGAAGGATCACGAGGTTTCTTGTAGAAATTAGCTGTAATTATTGTATGTATTTATAAGGCACAGACACTGCAGTATCCATGTGCCCTTTCCAACAACCAGTACGTGGTGAGCTAATGGAAGGCGACTTCCAAGCTGGCACAGGGAGTGACCCCTTGGGTTCCAGGCATTCTTTTTTTTTTTTTTTTTCCTTTCTCTTCTTTTTTCTTCTTTTCCCTTTTCACAGAACTACTCAGGCACTTGCATTTAGTGAATTGGAATGTAAAAAGATGTGTCTCGCATCTCTTACAAGAGCTTGCCAGATTCAGGCTCTGATGGATTTCTGGCAAGAGTCAGTTCCGGAGCTGAGGACCCACCACAGAGAATATCTATTTATTTAAGCTATTTATAGCATTTCTAAAGAACTCTTCACTGTATTATCTCAGCGTGTCACAGAAATTAAAGGTACACCATGAATTAAAGGTGTACCAGCAGCATCCAGCACTGGCAGCCAGAAGGTCCTGCAGGGCTTCAGGAGGATCACACCCCGGGGCTGAACGTGGTGGCTGTGGCTGGGGACAGGCAAAGGTGTGTCGTCACACTGTGCTGGATGCCATGTGGGGCTGCAGCAGGAACAAGCTCAGAAGGCAGATGGGTCTGTTCTCCACCAGCCAGAGCTTCTGCAGGGTTCAACAGTCTGTTCAAAATGGAGTTTATTGTCATAGCGGGGCCTATTAATTAAACATATGGTAATCACTGAATTAAATCTGGATAGATGATGAATGGATGCAGTCTTCTAGCAGATGAGTAAGGATGAGAGACCTAAGGTGACAATCCTGCTTCAGGCAGCACAAGAGAAATTATTGTAGGCAGTGCCATGCCAAGCTGCCCCACAAATTTTGTCGGGTGCTTCCTGTTGTTTCTGAGCTTCTTGCTTTTGTAGAGAGACCTTGTGCCCATCTAATCTTGAGTTCAATCCCAAACAGAAAAAGCTGTGCCTGCATGCAGGCTCAATGAGAAGCAAATAGGTGGTTGGAAGTTCTCCACCTTGCAGTCTGTGGGTGTTGCAGTCACACTGTGTGCATCTCGAGGAACACTCAGATCTCTGATTCCTACAGATATGAAAGATACTCTGCTGAACATGGGATTTGCAGCACTTCTCCGGTGGGAAACCTTACACAGGCACAACAACAGAAGGTTAAGTTATTTAGCCATAGTTACAAAGCTGTCTCCTCCTTTTTTCCTGCTGCCATCAAAGTCAGCTGTGTACTCTGATTAAGATGTGAAAGCAGTTGATTAGTCTGAGGATCAGCAAGTTTGTTTAGCTTCTGTTCACTGTCACAGGAAGGCAATCACACCTCTCCCCTTCCCCTCTGCACCCCAAAGCAGCTCATGCCATGGCCAGCAGCAAAGGGGGGTTCTCTGTACCTGAGCACTAATGCAATTGCTGGAGTTGCCACTGAACTACCTTCCCAATGATTTTTCCCAGAAAGGAAGTTCAGAGACTAGGTCATAATTGGTAGACTCATTAGTATTAAATTATGTGGGTTTTATTAGGGGCCAGACATTCACTTGTTTAAATGTAGCTGGCATTTTAATGCCTCTCTGCGGGAATGTAATAGGTACTGCAGAGACAATACATACAGACTTTTATTGGCACTGACCAAACTCTCAGGTGTCTGGGGCACCTGCTTGTGTTCATGTTTAAGGCTTGTGCAGTGCGTTGGTTCTGACTGTTTGGAAGCAGAATGGGAGAACTGAGACAACACCCCCTTTTTACCCCCTCTCCTTTCTTGCTTTTGCCTCTGAAAGTCTGGAAGCCTCTTTCAGGAGGCAGTGTCAGTGAGTTTGGCTTCCCAGGTAAGGAGAACAAAAGCCAAAATAACAACTGTTTCTAAGGAATGTAGTATGACGTTAGGAATGTCATGTGGCATTCTAGCTTGGTCGTGTTACTTGGGATTCAGCTGCTTCACATCACCATGAAACTGCATTGCAGCATGGTAGAGCTGTGGCTGGCTGGAAACACTGCATGAAGCATCAATAGAAACAAAGAAATATGCATTTAATGGAACTTGGGGTCACTAAAAGAGCTCAATTATTGTATGTTTTATTATATGTTTTAGCATAAACTTCCCACACAAAAAAAACCCTCTTGCCCCCCACATCCTTTGCAAACTGTGTTCTCAATGCATATGAAATTTGCCTAAATTATTCAGTGACACCTGTTGTTTTTATGAAAATAAACTGATTATTTTTGCCAATGACTGATCTGTTCCTTTCCAAGGTTTTGTTGATACTTTTTCTCAGAGTTTCTGTATATCCATTTGGCTTAACATTGGCTATTTTATGATCAATTGAAATTCAGCTTTTTTTTTTTTTTTTAGTAATGTATTAATCTATTGAAAATCTTGGAGCATTTGACAGTGCATATTTAAGTTCAAGACAAAAAAAAGGAAAGGTGGAAATAAACAGACTGCTCCATAGGGGGTTCCCAGGGACTGAGAGATATGTTGTGCACCTCAGACTGATCCAATCACACTTGGATTAGCTGGAGAATTGCTGTGTGGTTAACTAACTTGCTGGGTGATAGGGGAAAGCAGTCGCTCAGAGTGTAATTAAATGATAAGTTCACATTCAAGGGACAATGGTAAGTTACTGAGACTGTCATATACAATGCCAAAAATAGGCTGTCTCATGATGAATACCCTTATTAACAGCTACACTGCTCTGTGCTCATGGTATATGGCTGGGGACTTGGTCCTGTTTGTTAAAGATCTCCCAATAGATTTTAAACGAGATTCATATGAAAGATGACTACACCTGAAAAGCAAATACTGCATACTTTTAGCCCATACTGGTGTGGCTGTTAATCATGTGTTAATAGTAAAATCTGATGTGGATTCACACCTTTATATAATGTCACCAAAACCACTTATTAACAGAATACAACAATAAGAACTTTGTTAATGCCAGGAGAAGGTATCTGAGAATAATTTGTGTTTGTTACAAATATCTTTCAAGGAGTGTCTTAGTGGCTTTGGAAGATGACAATTCCACGATTTTAATGTTCTGCTTAGGAAGTGTCAGCGGGGTTTGTTCATTTTTTGAATTTGTAATGCATCAGTTTACTGTTATCTTTGCCAATACAAACCCCCGAGTTCAGCAGTCTCCTCAGTCACTGTGAGATGAAATGAGTGTTGCAGCAGGCCCAGGAGATGCTCAGTGAATCAGGGACAGGGGAAATGAGTATTCCCCAGGCTCAAGAGGAGTGAGGTTGTCTCATGGACAGTACAGGCTGCTTGTGTTTAAGGCACAAAGCACTGACTTTCTCTACAGCCAGCCCCAAACCCCTCTGCATTGGGCTCCAGCCATGGAGTGGAGCAGATCAGATCAGCTGGGGCTCAGTTAAAAGGCTGAGATAATATGTGGAACAGGCTGTAGGAATGTTAATAGTTTTGTCTGCATGGTTTATTAAAATTTGCATCATTTTCCATCTTATCTGAAGAGCAGTTCTCCCAGCTGCACAAATGAGGTGGCATTCCCTCAGTGCTGACTCACTGGAGGAGTAGTGCAGACCCTGCAGAATCAGAAACATCTTTAGCAGCAATGTAAGGCTTGGGCTCTGTACATGCTGCCCACAGACCCTTCCTGCAGCAATTTCTGGAATGGCAGTGAGCAAAACTCTCATATTTACTTCAGAGCTTTGCTTCTGTTCGAATTCTTTTTGTGGGACTTTGTCCTTACAAAGTGCTTCTTCTGGGGATTGTGGCATTTATATGCCAATGGCTCGTGTTGGTTATAAAGAGGATAATTATATTTATTTTCTTGTTGAGTGTGGGTCAAGATGATCAGGTTCCTGGTTTACAAACCCCATAGTTAGGAGGATTTCTGACTGTAAGGCCTTTCTCTGTGCCTAATCTCTTAAGAGATGAATTGCATTGAGTTTGCATTACTGTATCAGGAGTTAAATCATTGGTGTTTCTCACTGAAAAATAGCTGTAAAAAGATAGGAGGGGAAATATAAGTTTAATAGCTGAAAATCTCAAAACTTAGTCGATGTGGGCATCCTAAGTACACTGAAATTTGACTGAAATATAGCTGGGTTGCTGTGTGTGGATTGAACCTGATTTTTCACTTAAAATATATGAAAAGATGGCGAAAGAAGGTGTTTGTGCAAAAAAATGCTTTCTGTGTGATTTATGACACAGAGTTTAAATCCAAGGTGTTTGTGTGTTTTCTTTTTTTCATGTTGCATTTTGAGGTCACACGTGTCTCAACTGATAGGTGAAATACACTAGTTCTACTTTTTGGAAGAACTGGCTGCAATGCCAGGGCTAAGGAATGATCATACTTAGGGAGCAGCTCTTAGCTGTTGGTTTGAAAACCATACTCAAAGCAGTTTTTGCTTTTCTACAGGCTTTCTATTTTGAGCATGCTCAGTGGCAATAAATTTGGGTTGCCGTCTTTTACATGCATGTAGGTTTTGCAAGCCAGCAGGAAGTTATTAATCCATCTTTCACTATTAAGATGACAGTGATGTTTAGGTCCAGAGCTCAAGTAGAATGTACATCACAATTGGATGCTGCTGGATAACAGTCCCAGAAGCTTTGTTATGATATGTGATGGATCTATAAGACAATTGTTTCAGGGCACTTTTGTGTATATTGTTAATATGATGCATGGTGACATGACCAATTATAGTAAGCTAATGTTCAAACAGCATGTCACAACCTGTGTATCAATGTATTGGATCTCTTCTCTCAACAAACAAATGAAACTGAGCAATGTGAGATGAAGAGTCATTGACCTCGTAAAAGGTCAAAATCCTTCTGTATTGACCTCTCTACTGCAATATAATTATCAGGGTACTATTTCAATCTGTGAGGAAGAGAATTAGCTTCTGTCTTGAAATGTGTGATTTGATTTGTCAGAAAAAAGCTTGTAGTGAATTTCCAGATGTGGAAAAATTGTGCCATGACCTTTCTTATGGGTTTAGAAGTGTTTCCAAATTCCTGTATGCAGCCAGCTGTGCTCCCAAAATGGGTGTTGGGGCTCAGGTGAGGAGAAGCCACAGCCTTGCTCCTCTCTGCTCAAACTAGTCTGGGAGAACTGGCAACAGAAATTTTCCCTTGGGTTGTGGGTGTGGAAACTTCCCTTGTTTCTCAAGTGAAGGGGAAAGTTGAGTATGAGCAGTTTCCCTCTTGTCATCTGGAATGTGTCAGAGGGGCACCAGCCCCTGAACATATTTTGACATCTCTCAGCACTGAGCTGTGCATTTTGAGGCCTGTCTCATCTTAATTGGCAGATGTGGTGAGCAGTGAGTTCTCTTTCTATAAAGGCTCTCCTTGCCACACTCACCTGGACTTGGAAAAGGATCTTGTTTGTTTGGCTTTTGTGTGTGTGGTGTAGATGAAGGAAATTGTAGTCTGCTCCCAAAGAAAATGCTCATATATGGAATCAAAACACTTTGGAGTATTTCACATCTGTTCCTGCGAGAGTCAAATGCAGTGTGCAGGGCCAGCATTTCAGCAGGATGTGACTACAATAAAATGATCTTTCCACTTTAGAATACTTTTGGGTCAGTGTGGTCATTCTGGATACTTTTATGTGGAGGATTTGTGAACCTACAGTTCTGTTGTGTGAGCAGAAACTGTTATGAGGTAACATAAGTTGAGAGGTAACCTTTCAGCAGAATGGTTTGAGTTAAAATAAAAGAATTGAAAAAGAGTACAATGACCAAAAAAATCTATAAAAATGCAATTGCGCTAATATAATTTTATCACTTATTTAAAAATTTAGTCGACCCAAAAGACTACCAAGTGTGAAATTAAGGAACAGCTCCTCTACTTTTATGGAAATCACTCTTCTTCACTTGTCTAATAGCCTGATTTTGTCAGATCATTTATTTCCATGGTTTTAAAATGAGCTTGACAGACAGAATTTTATAACACCACTTTACTGCAAATAAGAACATCATTTTCGCTTATTAAAACTGAAGCTTAGAGAAAGCATTAAAATTAACAGTTCACTCTGCTTTAACCTTTTGAATACTACTATGACTTTACACTCCAGACTATGTGTAAGGAAGGGCTCAGTGGCTGCTGGGAACGTAGCTGGAGCAGAGCTCCTAAAGGACAGGCAGGCGAGGAGCTGCTCTGGCCGTACCTACAGTCTGCTCACACTTGCCTTGATAACTCTGTCTATGCAAACATTTAAAGCACCACTGACAGAAATTAATACTTGCACCAGTCAAGGTGACTTTGGGCATCAGAACTGTGCAGTGAGGAGAGGTGGAAAGTGACTATGGCACAGCAAATACGGTCTGAGATTACAGACATGTTGCTGCATAGAGCAAACGCCATAAAATGCAGCTTATTCTCCTAACAGATGTTTTACTTTTCATGTGATTTTTCCTTTCTGAGCAATGAAAACTTTGACTGATCTTGGAGGTCACTGACAGATGATGAATTCTCTACTCCATAGTTGGCAGTAACTCAAACATCAAGGCAGTGGTGGTGGGACACATCCTCCTCCAGCTTGGCTCATCTCCAGAGAGGAAAGTCATCTTCCCAGCTACAGCTGGGCCTTATCCACATTGGGGGGTATTTGGTAATGACAGTTTGGATCAGGTTTTCCCATGCATGTCTGTGCAGCCTTGTTTTTCTTTCAGTTCCACGCCTGGAGTTGCTCATTGCCATCAGTTCTTGCCCCAGTGTTGTGTCCTTTTTAAAGCTGATGCAGTGAAGGAGTGGCAGTCCCAGGCCAAGCAGTGTTGCTGTGGCTCAGGCTGCTCCCCGTTAGCCCAGTTATCCTTCTGCTAACTGTGGTTATTCCTCAAAGTTAATGGTGGAGATAAAATTAGATTTTCTTTTTACATTGTCAACTTTTCAGTAGATAACAAGGGCAGATCCCTTCCAGGATCTCCAGTGGAAAAACTGATTCAGACTGTGGCAAGACATTTGCACCCTTTCTTTGCCAGCTCATACAACCTAAAAAATTAAGGCGGTCGTGAAAGAGAGCAGTGTGTTTGCCAGATGAGCTGAACTTGTCTCTCCCTTCAAAGGCTTCTGTATTTGGCCCTCTGACTCCCCTTGGACTCTGTCCCCTGCAGGTTAGCAGAGGACATCCATCTTTTCTCCAGCCCCAGCAAGTTTTCCTAAAGTTTCATAGCACTCAGGATGGAAGGTGAAATACTCAAAGTCTTTGTGTTTAAATATAAAAGGAGAATGAATGGGAGAGGTTTTTCTTCTGTTTTTTACCCTGGGGTTAATTCATCTTTTATCCAACTCTCATTTTCTTCTTGCCACTATCTTAACATAAGATTTTGGTAGGCTTTATTTCCTACCCTCAAATATTCTGCAATGTGAAGATTGTTTCCATGAGCACATTGTTGCTGCTTTTCACTGGGTTTCATTTCAACAATTAAAAGATTGCTACACAAGCTTATAGTGGTGTGTTTGAACCCCTCTAGATGTGAGAATAGTGTCATCAATATTACTGTTGTCACAGCCTTTTGGTCTTGTTGCAGCTCATAACAGTGAAAGGACATGCTATAGATAATAACATAGAGCTCACAAATTTCTCCACCAGCATTTGTTGCAAGTCCAGATTTAGTTCAAGTTCTAATTGCTGTATCCTTTTGATGTGATTAAACCATCATTCCTTGCCTTTAAGGATCAATCCTTTGGGCTGCAGGTTGAGAATCAAATTGCCTCTGTGCCCTGAAGTCTGAGAATCAAATGAAGACGTTTACTACATGGACACTTGAAATTTTAGTTGAACTAAGTCTAAAAAATAACCAGAGAACTTTTTACTGCGATAGGGAATTAATCTTCCATTTCTGCAAGAAATGTTGTACAGGAAAGGCTACACATAATGGAGCAAAGGTATGGTTGTGTTATTGGAAAACAGCCTGGTATCATCTTCCTAAATGAAAAAAAGTCCATCCTCAGCCTGCACTGTAATAGAAGTTCTTGGTACAGGAATGCCCAGCAGTTGAAATTTACAATTAATCTACAAATTTGAGATAAGGGACAACAATTTCTATTCGAAGTCCTTTGGTTGAAAGTATGGAAATGGGTAAATATTTGAATGACAATCCCCTCTAATCAGACACCTACAAAGGACCATTATTATAAGCTTAAGCTGTGTTCTTGTGAATTTGCCATCCAGCCAGTCATGCCAAAGAGGTACCAACACTTCTGAGCTGATGTTTTCTAAGGTATCAAAAGAAATACAGCAGCAGGAATAACAAGTAAAGCTGAGGTGTTGGAATAGCTTGCAGTGCAGGAAAGTTTTCAGTTATATGGCATGGTCTTGCAAAAGAAAGCTCAGGAGCAGGAATTGTGAGTGTAAACTCTTAACATTTCTTCTTGGGTTTGAAGTAACAACTGGAAAGCTGTGTATTTTTCATCTCAAAACAAGCGCTCTCGTGTTTCTGGCCTCCCTAGAAAACATTGGAGCTGAGATTTTAAATTAAGTCATGCAAACTTGAAGGGCACTTAGGAGGCATCAAGACCATCCTCTTGCCCTGGGGTGGTGTAACTGATCACTCCTCTCTCATTCCCAGCAGATGCTTGTCTCATTTTTGTTTAAAAACACAGTTTTTGGGAGCTGCACAAATATTTCCAGGAAATCTCTTCCTTTTCTTTGCTGTTTTTGCCACACAACAATTCTCTCTCGATATCCAGTCTGACTCTGCTTGTAATTTAAACCTTTTATTTCTTGTTCTTTTCATTGTGACTTAAGGAAGCTTTGAATCCACTCCTCTTTTCTGCCTTTAATGTGACTGCAAATTGTTATCAGGCTAACATACCTCATTCTTTTCTTCACTGACTTAATAATGCTGATTAATTAACCTGTTAGGTTATGGCTTCTTGATTTATCATTAGACCTATATTTTCTGCACTTGGATCACAGCCTTGTGGAAGAAAGGTGACTCAAACTGGCATCACCTGAGGTCTTCCAAACATATAGAGCAGAAGAATTTCCTAATTTCTTTATGTGTTACAGTATATATGTATTTTTGTGCATCTGAGCCCAAACATTTTCAGATCTTGTTGTAATTTGTCTGGCCCTTCCTGTAGGCCAACATACTTGCAGGATATTCTGGTCTGATCTCTTCAAGGAGTTTTACAAATTTACCCTTTTATTTTATCATTCAGGTCACTGGGAGTGCTAAATAGTACTTTGTATGGACCACACCTTTGATGTCTCTTTTTTTGTTTTAATAGTGAACCACTGATAATTGCTCTCAAGATATGGATTTCAACCAGTTTTGCACCCCCTGTATTGTATTTTCCTCAGCATCCAGTGGGATATTGCATTGGAAATCAGGAACATGTGATAACTATTTAGATGTGCTTGAGTGTTCAATGAGTATAGATGTATTAATATGCATTTGGATTTTTTGACTGTTCAGTGAATGGATGCACATTTTTACTGGTGCAGCTGGTGCTTTTTAAAAGTGATGCATAGAAATTCACTTACTAATGAAAATTGCTAAGATATCATAAAGTAAAGAGATGGGTTATTGGGTTCAGAAAACCAAAACTGGCACTGAATCTAATTACCATAGGGGAAGGTATGCTGCCGTGAATTTGATTGAGATTTTATGTAAATCCCGTCCAGCTAGTCCACTCCAGCCTTTAATTTACAAGTCTAATGGACAATAAGGATGTGCACTCCACAGATTGTGGGTAAGCAGCAAAGCAGCTGCTCTGGTGAGCCACTAACTCAAGGGAATGATAGACATCTTACAATTTCTGCTGGGGGTTTTGTCTAGAGTACCTGGCAGTGGGGATGATCAGAATACAGTGACCCAAAACTTGGATTCGTGGCATTAACTTTTGTGTAGAACAGGGCTCTGAATCCTACAGGCCTGTCCTGCTTAACAGCATCTATAATAAAAAAAAAGGCTATAAAAATAAGAGTAATAGTTGGTGGGCACCAATCATTCATCTTTAGGCACTTAGGAGTTTCCCAGGCTTTAAAGTAGCCTGTGGTCTGTTTCCAAATTGAGTTCATGAATGTAAGGTCTCTGCAGGTTGTAGTTCATGCTGGAGTTGAAGTGACACGAGGGTTTGTGTGCTGGAGCCAGTCCAGCAGACAGCACAATGACCTCCTCTGCTCTCCACGTTGTTATTCCTTCTGTGGCTCCCAAACCAAGGCATGAACAAAATGTTTTTTACTCTTTGGTGACATTTCCTGAGGTAGGGGAAGAATCTCACCTGTAACATGAGGTTATTCTCATATGATCAGAGCTCCAAACAGTCTGAGCTCTGAGTTTTCCCTCACAACCTAAGGTCCTCACAGCAAGCTCCTTGAACCACTCAGCTAAGAAAAGCTGGCTTTGCAGTAGGAAACGTGTACTTACTAAAGGAAAGGCTTAGTGTAAAGGATGTAACTATAATTTATGCCATAAGCTCTCCACATGTTTTTATGCACAGCTAGAAACCTCTTTGGCTTTTGCAAGCCTTCTTCCATTTCAGAACTATCAGAATAAATTTCAGCTCAGAGCCCTCTCCCTACCCAGAGTCAGTTTAAACTCAGAGAATTTTATACACAAAATATCAAGCCTCTGAAGGTGACATTTGACTCTGTACTCTCTGTAACATAGTTTATGATGTTGTATTATATGAGTTTACTTAGAAGTTGTAAGAAAAAACAGGGAAAAAAGATGAGATTTACTAGAGCTTCAGAGAGCGGTCAGGGCATAGTCTCCTGGGTTTTGAACTGCTTAAACTCCACCAGCTTCAGTGGATTCTGCTGATTTGGATCATGCAAGTGGCTGGGCTTAGATTGCACTAGTGGTGTTAAGGCATATTCAGGCAAACCCTTTATTCATCAGTTCTGTGATGAGCACTTCAAGCATAGCATCTTCTTTATCATTCCTCCCCATAATTCGATGTTAACATTTTCCCTTTCCTTGGTCTTTAAGATGTAAATAATCATCTGATTAAATATCTCTTGAGAAGATTATGCTATGGATAGAGGACTGTCACTGCACCCCTTACAATCAATGTTTCACTTGTTTATGTGATATATGTACACCTGTGAGTAGTTGCCATTACCCTTGATTGCAGCGTGGGAGACTCCTAGCTTAAAACACAACCATGCAAAAATCTGTCTTTTTTAAATAGTGTCTTTTTGCAAATGTGAAAGCAAGGAAATGCACTGACTGTAGATAAAGCAGCATTAATGCTGAGGAAAAAAATATTGTAACAGGAGCATAGCAGTCACTAAAACAGCTTTGCTCCCTCCATTGCTGCTATCACGAGCACTGTGCCTTATACAGAACATTTCTTAGCAGGAAAAAAAGGCTTGATTTCTTCCTAGAACTAAAATTCCCACAATGTCTAATGTTAGGTACACACTGTGGTTGGGTGAGGTATAAGACCTCACCTTTGCTTATCATCTTACCTGCGAAATTAATTCACATTTGCTCTGAGAAATGCTGCATGTGGGTTAACACTGAGCCAGGGAGCTGTACAGAGCAGAACAAAAAAGGCAATGTATCAAACATGGGGAAGTTTCCTACTAATGTAATGCAGGGAATAGCATTAGGTCCAGTGTTATTTAACATCCTCGTTAATGATCTGAAAGAGGAGAGTAAACAGCTGGTTAATGAAATTCACAGATGATACTAAATTGGAGACATTATAAATATCACTGAGGGCAGCGAAATAATAGAAAGGAACTGAGATCAGAAACATGCCAAGGAAATAAGGGAAGGAATGTCAGCTGGGACAAATGTAAGGTAATTCCCAGGAGGAAAATGGGAACAGCCCTGCTGGAGGGGATGGGAAGCAGGACAAGCAGGATCAGGCTGATTTCAAACACACCTCAATTCTGCAGCTCAGCCCAAACCCCAGCAATCCACAGCACCCTTGCACTTCAAATACAGCCCAGCCTTAGTGACCAGGTCCTCTGCACCAGAGTGGGGAAAAGGCTGGAGGATAACCACTGGGACTGCTCTCCTCTGGGGAATCCTCTCCTGGCTGCTACACTGGCTTTTAGACTGCTTTGTGTTGCCACAGAGAGGCAAAACAGCTTTAGCAGGCTGAGAATGGAGCTGAAGGATAAAGAAGGATTATTTAAGATAGCACAAAGAAAGGCAGACCAGGAAGAGAAGACAGTAGGAGTGTTAAAAAAAAAAAAATTAAAATTGAAATTTCAGCCTGGATGTCAGGGGAAAAGCTCCTAACTAATCTGCAGAATAGTTTTCTGAGGAAAGTAGTGGAAGCTCTGTCATTTAGGAGTTTTAAACACAGAATGGGGCAAACACAGGAAAGCACATCGGAGGAAACAGGAAGGGTGTGGGCTACCTGTGTGTCCAGCTGATCTTCTTACTCTTATCAAACCAAGATAAACATCTCTCCAATCTTACACTATCACAGAGTGCTTCACACAAATGTGTTGATTCTGGAGAATGTCTCTACATCTCAGTCACAGAGGCATTTTTACCAAAATACCTTTGCTGCACTACACTGAGATTTATTCAGTGAACTTACAAGCTTTCTTATCTGTGGCTGAATGGATGTCAGTCACACTGAAGACTGAAAAGGAGGAAGAGCATTAAAGCTCTCCTTTGCCCTATGCAGCTCTCTTTTTCAGCATGTGCATGTTCTTAGCTCTGTGCTGAGAACATTAAAACTGCTTAGCATGGATGTAAAAAATTTTACTACTGTAATTACAGCAAAAGGCTACCTGTCAAGAAAATAAATGCAAGTAATCAAACACAGCTATGAATCTGGCTTTGAACTGGGAGAGCCATTCAACCATGCTGTAAGGAGGCAGAGCTCCCAGTGACGTCAGGGGCTGATGCCAGAGCACAGCTGGGCTGTGAACCAAAGCCACCACATCAGAACCAAATACTCTGGAATTTAACTACAGCTGTCAGGCTGTGCAGCAAAGGGAATTTAGGCCTCCATGTTGTCCTGTTCCTCTCTGAGTATTTCCAAGTGAATTTAGAAAGGTAGGGGTGTGTGTGTATATATATACACATAGATACAGAAAAATATATATAAATTTAAAAAATATAATTAAAATATATTTTATAGATATGTATATATATAGGTATAGATCAGAATGGAGGAAGATTTTTTGGAAGAGTGATAAGGAAATATGAGTTACCTAACAATACATAGAACATGAAAAATGCTAAATGCAAATCTGAGAAGTACTTCCCACTACATGGTCTCCCTTTGAGATGGCTTACCTGAGCCTTCCAGAATCTGACGGGAGAAACTACAGATACAAAATCACAAATGAAACTTGGGTGGTTTCTCTGTCACCCTTTCTAGAGCCATTCACTTGGTTATAACTGCAGCAAGCATGGTCTGTATGTGCATGTAGGCATTATCATTTTTCACCTGCATTTGAGCTGACTGGAATTTGTACCAACTCTATGATCTGTACCAGCAAGAAGAGCTTGGTGATGTGACCAAAGCACTGCCATTCCCCTCTTTGGCTTTGGTTTAGGTCTTAATTTTATTTGTTAAGTTCTAGAGATTCAATCCTGTGTAACTGTTTCTACTTCTCCAAAAGCTGACAACAAAATCCTATGCAATAGTTTCAGAAAAGTGTCAATTTAATAATAATCTTGTAATAAAATGATATCTTGTTCTTATATTCAATTTTCATCCATAGATTTGAGTGCTTTAAGGATATAATCTCCATTTTACAAATGGTAAACAATTTTTGATCACTGTAAATAGTGTATCTGTCATTAGGAGGACACAGTACAAGCTCTTAGTTTCTCACGTGCTATTTTACTAAAAGGAACCATTCAAGATTAACAAAGAGCATCAGTTAATTTGTATCATTTTAACACCCCCCGAAGAAGTACATTTCATATCTTGGATATTTATCTGGGCAGGTGAGAGAGAGCAGGGAGAGGTTCAGTATTTGCCCCACAGTTCCCCAAAATACCAGTTTTTCCAGGTTGCAGTACACTGCTGCTGTGATCAGACCCTTTGTACAGGGGTGGAAACTCCTAGACGAGGCAGGAAGAGGTAATCTAAAGACATTTTTTTGGTCAGGACCTCAGAGTTAAGCAAATGCCTTAAATCCCTTAGAAGTTAGGAACCCAAGTGTCTGGAAGGATTCAGGTCTTGGTGATTTGGTGCTAGAAGTGAGGATAAATTAATAGTCATGATTTCTAACCCCGTGCTCCAGCAAGCTTGTATTATGGAACCATTGCAGTTGTGTTAAAGAGCACTTCACCCACAATCAGTGTTGCTGATAGCCTCCATTAGAGCTACCTGGATAAAGAAAATCCCTTTCAGATCAATGGGGTTCTCCAGCCTGCTCAAAGCCCCTGAAGATTTATGGAGTGAGCTTTCAGAGGGAGCTCCCACGATGGTTGGATGGTGGCACTGTGTCCCGCAGTTGGACAGGATACTTGGCTTTCTTCAGGGGATTCCAGATAGTTACTCTGAATGTTGCTTTTTGGATGAAACCTGCTGTGAGTCATTTCTAAACAAATATTGCCAAAACATTCCCAAGATATGTGGCTCTTATCAAAAATGGACTGCTCAATTTCTGTTCCGCTGCATTTTATGTTTATGCTGTCTGACAATTCTGTCTGAACCCAGTATCCCATCTGAGTCCTTGATCGGTATTCGGGATGGACTGCTGCTCCAGTTTCTGAAATGTTTAAATGCCCTGTTGGTCCTGTAAGGGCTTTTGGAGCCCATCAAAGAGTGAGGCATTTGCAGAAGTCTCCTTCACTCTTATACTTTTCCTATTTTCCTACTCAGTTTTGAATACTTGAAAGCACCTGGGCTGGAATGGTGCAAATAAATGACATCTGATCCTAAAAGCTGGAAAACATTAAGTTCACTTGAGAGGAACAAATTTCCTGCAGTGTTCAGGGGAACTCCTCATGATATTCAATAGAAGTCCCCATAACTCCTGGAGTTGTTGGAGGCACTCAAACTATTTTCCTGTAGTTGGGGGTTGAGATCAGGGTTACAGGAAGCTTTTTGAACTGAGAAATGATTTTGACAGGGCAGTCAAAATGTTCCATCTCGAAACCTTGGGCTTATTACTGAGAAATAAAGAATTTCTTCGTCCCATTTTTTTTTTTTTTTTTGGTTTTTGGTTTTGTTTTTGTTTTGTTTCATTGCCCTGGTGCTAAGTCTGATCTGTTGGTTCCCTATGACCTCTCAGAAATGCCTTGCCTTTCATGTGTGCAGGGATCTGTTTGCAAAGCAGTCCTGCACCAAACAATTTTACTTTTTTGTGGTATATATTGCAGTAAACCTATTTATAAATCAGAATTTTAACTTGAAGTAAAAGTAGGATTTTATGACTAAATCATTATTGTGTAACTTCAGAATAATAAATCAGTCACTTGTATCCTAAGTGGAAAGTGAAGGTTTATAAATCAAAGCATTTTATTTAGGAATTTCTCAGGGTGATTTGTAAATCTGCTGTAGAATTTGTAAATCCAGATTGGGGTATGTAAATCCATTTCATGACTTATAAAGCAGTTGAATGTTTTAGCTAAATCTAATGTTTAAAATAATGATTTCTGAATCAAAACTTTCTGCTCAAGATTTACTGGTGAGTTTTATAAATCAGAGGCAAGATATATAACTCAAACTGTGAGAAGTTCAGATTTATAAATCCAACTTGTAAATCAACAGAAAAAACATCATGTTTTACACTAAATAATATTTTACAAATGGCACCTCATACATCATGCAATTGCCACAAATCTTCTGCATGGGAGTCAGGGTACATAATGTGTGACTGAATCAAAAAGAAAAACTGTGGGAGAGGCAGCACAGTGGGTTAAATGCTGGGCTCCAGCCCTCCAAGGCTTGGCTTGTGCTACCTGCCAGCCAGGACCACTGGTGTCAACCTAGTCAGGAGTGGACATTTGTCCAAATCAATACATGATGGCATCATTCACAACCTTGGCAATTGCAGCAGAGGGGAGGCCCCACACAGGAGTAACAGGGGTGTTGTGGATCATGATTGAAAAGCATTGGCAGAGTTATGTAGGGAACCTTATGCAGCACCTGTCTGCAATGCACCTGTTATAGCAGGCTGTCCCTTCTAAAGGAGCCAAAATCCACAAGGAAAACAAATAAAAGCCCTAAAACCCCCTCAACCCAAAAGACTTAACCCCATCATCTTACAGATCTTTCCACTAATGTAATGACCAGATGAGGGGAGAAAAAAAAAATAAAAGTGATATTCTAGGTGTATGCAGACATCATTAGAGGGATTTAGGAAAAATCCTTGCTTTTCACTTTATAATTTTCAAAGCAACTTTTATTCCCACAGCAGAGCTTAGGTCTAGGGGCAAATATTAGAGAATGAGATTGGTCTAGAGCTTCTGTAGGAGCTTCACATCTGGATGACTGGAAATTCTAATGGTGATTTGGAGGTGGTGGGTTTGCATTTCCACAGCTGTGGAAAACTGTTTGTTTTTTTTTTTTTCCAATTACCACTTATTTAGAACCAAAAATGTGTCTTAGATGGGCAGCTGCCATCAAAGTGCTCCACCTTCCACCTTCATTGCTCACATGAAGCTGCAGGTCTTGGATGTGGGGTTTGATGTGCCACACCTGCCTCTTCTGGAGCCCTTGAGCAGGGCAGGCAGGGCTGGGGTGGCCTCCAGGAGCTCAGGCACTCCTGGCCAGGGTGCAGCAGCAGATCCCCATGGACACTGGGCTCTCCTGCCTTCCTCAGTTGGCAAATGCACTTCAAAGGGAAGAACTGAGGGTTGGTATCCAAGTCAGAAAACTACTTGTTACAGAGAAAAATGATAGAGGGAGAAGGCATAGCTGTCCTTGATTCTGACAGTGTTTTTCACCTGGAACAGGTTCCTGTCACCCACCTGTGAGTGAAAAATATCCTGTGTCTCAACATATTTTTTTAGAATTCAACTGTTGGGAGGTTAAAAAATTAACCAGGAATATCAAGCTGAGAATTGTAGATGAGTGCCACTAATTTTAATAACAGAATCCTTAATTGGCTATTTTTCAGAATTCAGTTCAAGAATGCAAGGAGCTCTGTATATTCCCTAATGGAAACGTTGAGTTAAAATAGATTTGAAATTGTGAGTACATTTTTGGTAACTTGGGGGTAAAAGAAAAAAAAGAGGGTATTGTAATTATCCCTAAAACAACAAAATTCAATAGACACAAAGGAAGTTAAAAGAAAGGCAAACATGTTAAAGTGGGGAAATACCTAATTAAGCCAAGTAAACAACCTTCCCTGTGCCCTGTAGTGATGTCATACAGTAATTATATAGTGATACATTTTATTGGCCACTGGAACTGAGTTTTGATCCTTAGAATTTTATATTTCTGCCTTGCTGTGCAGCCTCAGTACGTGGCAGGGAGCTGAGGATGTGCTGAGGGAGGAGGGATGTGGAGGGTGCCTTTGAGGGGAGCAGCAGGCAGGAGCGAGGGCATGAAGGGAGGAGGAAGAGTCATTTAGGGACAAAGGAGTCTGAGGGACAATTGTGCATAACAGAGCGAAACCAGGGCTGGGCAAGTTGGCTTTTTGAGGCTTTTTTGACGTTTCCAGCAGCAAAGAGGAGCTGGGCTTTTGGATTTCTTTAAAGCCAGACTGCAGAGTGAGTGAGCAGCAGTGCTAAAGTGAGACCGTGGGCCCATGACTGGGCTAGGAATGTATCAAACAGGTTTTGTTCACCAGAGAAGATTTCTGCAGAGCCGCATCAAGAGTCATAGAGTCACTTTTTCTGATTTGATTCTTCCTATGTCCTTGCTTCAGAGCCATCATCTGTTCGGCTGCAGCATCCCATGGAGCCAAAGCTGCCTTCCAAGGGGTCATGCAGCTACACAGACTTTGTCTGGTGGCCAAGCCTTCCGCAGTCTGAACTGTGCAACATGAATCAAAGGCTTCTTATGCTTCCACTCGTTACCATTATTAAGGCTGTGCCATCAGAATTAGGCACTGAGTGGACATCCCCACAGCCTGTCACACAATTAGACAGGACAACCTTTACTAGATTCCTCAGTACCTAGAGCCTCAATACAGCCCACAGCAAACTGTAACTGCCTGGAATATTTTGAGAGTTTTTAATGCTGCTGTTAAAGCCTTTGAACCAGTGGAAGGCAGATAGTGTGTTAAAATGCTAAAATATTTTAAATTGTTGTTGTTGATGTTAATCAAAGCATTCCTGGACAAATCATTGCAAGTTATAAATTGGGATAGGATATGGTGCAGTTTTCAAACATTACAGAAAGGTGATCTCTCACTGCTATGAGCTTAAGCTTATCTATAAAGCCTTCAATTGCATTTTTTAGTTTTCTATCTCTCTTTGGATTTACAGTCCAGCAGAGATATAACCTTTTTTTCCCCCTTCCAATACTTACATTTCTTTAATAACAAAGTTCTCTTGCAATTTTTCTCTTGTAAATGCTAGACAAATGTTTTTGTTTCATCTTCTCATATTCCAAATAGGCGTTGAGTGAGTTGCAGTCAGTCCCACAGAGAAAAACCTCTGACTGAATTTCTTCGTTGGGAAACAATGTAAAACTGTGTGGGCCTGCAACTGACCTGGCAGTTGTCTAAATACATTAGGATAAACTGCTTTAAAAGGCAAGGTTGTGTCTGATTCCTCTGAAGTGGTTGCAGTTTCCTCAGCCAACCTTCCCTGTTCTCCAGCAAGGTCTGGAATCCAGGGGCAATGCTCAGAAAAATCTGGGCTTTATTCCAGGAAGAGTAACAAAGAAGCAGAAACTTAAGTGGTTTTGAATGCAGAGAGCCCTATTCAAAGACATTTCAAATATTATTCTACTATTTGTCATGGATTTTTGTCTTATCAAATTTTGGTTCTCAACAGGAGACAAAGTTGAGTGGCAATAAAGTCATATCCCTTCAGCTACATGGCAATACTTGGGAGGCCTTGTGTTGAAGGTGGAGCTGTGTCTTATGCCTTGATGTGGAATTTCTGATAACACTAACCTCAGCTCATGCATAGAGTGAAATCTGAGCTAGAAATGGCAGTAGGAAAGGAGGAGATGGGAGGGTCACACAGATGAATGCAAGCACTACCAGGAAATCCAACGGATGATCCTAATGCAAAACTAAACACCTCAGCAGGCTGTGCTTCAGTGGCTGCAATCACCAGAAGAAACTAAGGATATTTCCCTTGCACTGAAACTCACATCTCAGAAAGCCCAAGTGCAGTTGTATGGTTCCCTGATCTACAGGCACGTTTACCAGAGCTAATTACAGTTTTCATACCCTGGTGATTTGCTTCCAAATCACAGAAATTGGTTTAAGAATTTCATCACCCCCTCTTCTTCTGGAGGTGTATTCTGAAAATGAGAAATAAAAATACTGAGGTAAAAAAGATATAGAGGTGGATTAGATGACAAAGATGCATAAAAGTTACTTTCCAGTTGTATGGAAATATAATGTCATATTAATACCCACATCTTCTGGTTATACATGATGATATTGCTATGTCAATAAGGAACGGAAATTTCTCTATGAAAGTACATAAATGCTACTCCAGCCTCGCACACAGAAGGATGCATCATTCAATTTATAGGCATTGTATCCAATTTAGTCAAATCCATGTCAACCAGAGGTTGAGTGTCAAGACTGGGTACTGAAGCCCAAAACATTGGATTTTTAATAGGACTTTTGGTCACCTTGCAGCTCAGAATTCCCAGCAGTGACAATGCCATGAGAATGAGTTACCAAACCATGGTGTCCATGCCAGAAGGGGCAAGAAGCCCTTTCTCTTGGTGTCCATGGTGTCCATGCCAGAAGGGGCAAAAAGCCCTTTCTCTTGGGTCCCCATCACAGACACCTTCAGCATGATGACAGGGCAATATTTTTATGGTGCAGAGCTCAGCTGTCCCAACATGGATGTGGCGCAGGAGAGGGGACAACCCTGCAGGGTGTAAAGAAGGGAAAATCTACAAAAACTGCTGTCTGTCTTGCTCCAGAAGCCATGTCATCTTGTAGCACAGCAGACCAAGCTGGTGGCAGGAGGCTGTGTCACCTTTCCAGCTCTGCATTGCTGCCCTCATGTCCTGTTGCAGCCCTGGACACGGCTTTGCTGTTTGCATGATGTCACCAGCACTGGCACAGAGAGGGGGGTGAAGTCTGACTTTTCATAAGCTCTAGAATATAATGGTACAGAGTCTGCTGAAGTACCAGCTCAGATTTCCCAGCTGTGGTTGGTGGTAATACTGATGCTAATGATGAGCAGTAATAAGCAGTACTGATACTTAAACTCTTGCTAACATCTTTAGTCATCTTCCTGACCTTTCCCCCTTTCCTGGCTTGCAATATTCATTTAAAAGGAATATATCATTATTTAATCATGGAAGATGACTTTCCTTGTGTTTGCACTTTTTCATACTATAAGAGAACCAAACTTTTTCCTTCTTTTTTTCGGCAGTAAATGGATTTGCAAACTTTTCGTATCAGAGATTCAATAAAAAATTATTCATCATCTGCTTGAAGCTTTTGAGTACAAGCACTTCTCATCAAGTCTTTCTTAATTTGCAGCAAACATAACTCATAAACTTTGTCTGACAAGGGAAAGTAGTTTTTCTTCTGCTAGTAACTCTCATGTTTCAGTTTCAGAAAAAGAGAAAAAAAAACCTGGAAAAACAATGAACTCTAAATGCTTCCATTCATTTTGCAACCATTTCTTCATCTAAATTTTAGGAATGATTTCTACCTTGTAAGCTCTGGCTTTCAAACTAATAATTCAAGTGAAAGGCACAGATCTTCCTCAGAGAGCAATGGCTGGTAAAGTGCTGTATGGGTTTCTAATGCCATTACCCTCAGAGGTAAAGGGGAAAGTCTGGTTATTCTGGGTTGCATTCTCCTAATGCGTGTCTTCTGTCTTTGCTTGACAACTTAAATGTCCCTAGCTCCCATTGCAGGGTGAATTTTTAGCATAAGTACCTGCCTTGATCCATGTTTTGCAGTGTGTTCCTTGCTGCTTGTGAGGCAGGAGTTAACCTGGATGTACAGAGACAGAGGCTGGAGTACAATCCACTCACAGATTATAGCCCAGAAACAGTGCAACACAAGACCAAAGGGTGTGCTATTCTACCAGGGAGGAAAAAAACAACTGTTTTGTGAGATTGACATAAGACAAAGCCATCTGCCTCAGGAAAAAGGGTTTTGTTTTAAAATTTTTAGGTAAGTACATAAGAGTATATGATGTCATTTTGTCTGAAAAATCAGCAGAGGAAGCTTTTTTTAGTTTAAGGAACTATCTTGTGTTTTTTAAGATTTTGGGATGAATGCCCTAGGGATGTCTTGGTTATTGATGAAAGGTAAAACAATTACTAAAGCAAACTGAGAAAAAGATGCCTCTTGTGTTCTCCACCAGAGAAACACAGCAGAATCCAAAGGGAGGGCTTTGTTCCTTTCCTGGCATTTCCAACATGTTTCTGCATCCAAGGACCCTGGAAGACACCAAACTCCTCTCTCAGCTAGTCAGAGCTCTTTCAGGCTGACATAAACTCTGGATGTATTTTACTTGTTAAAATATGCAGGGCAGGGTCCCACACTAAACAAGTTTCTCCATCTTTTTGTTACCTTTTTTCAAGAATTTTCTCCTTGCAGCTGATTTGTCCAAGGGAAGGAGTGTTTAGGAGGCATTGCCTGTGCTGGGACTCATCCCACGCAAGGCAGGAGGTGTGCAGGTGCTCTCCTGGCATGTTTTACATGCCCTGGAATCAGATACCAGCTTGGAGGGATCTGTAGCTCTGGGAGGCCCAACCCCTTGTTCCACACAGGCCACAGTGAAAGCCAGAGCTGGTGGCTGAAGGTTGGTTTGTCTGCCCATGCAGACATAAAATGAAATCTCCATGGATGGAGACTCTGCATCCTCTTTAGGAAAACTGTCCCTGTGTGTAAATAGTCTTGCTGTGACTTTTTTTTTTCCCTTTTAGCCCAGTTGGATTTCCTCTTCTGCAACTTGTGATTGTCTGTGACCCTTGCTTCTTGTTCTTTTGCTGAGATGAATCCCTCCCATAACCTTGCCTTAGCTGCTATAAAACAGCAGTTAAATTAACCCAAAACTCTCCTTCTCCAGGGTAAACCAATTTGGTACCCTCAAATTCTCCTCTCATGTCTCCAGTCCACTGGACTCTCCATTACAACTGAACTACATCTATAACTATAAAGTTATTAATTTTGTCATTGAGATGACTGGCCTGTGGGATACTTGTAGCTCTGAATAAATACACAACCATGTTTTTCTCTTTCATAAAATTACCCAAAAGCATTTGTGTAATAAGGATGCTAAAATAATCTTGATTATACTTGTTTATATCAATTCTCATCAGACATGATAAATATTAATGGAAGAATGAGTGTTAAGTAAATTGAGATGATCACAAAACAGCACTTTAAAACAGCATTATCATCCAGTGGATCACCCTGTCTACAAAGGATGGCAATAAAATGTATCAGTTGACCTCATAATTTGCTTTCATTTGTCTGTATTCCTTATGAAACTTGGAAGCTGATATGAAATGTGGAATCAAGACTTTGATTTATTAAGGTAGAACGGGTTCAACAAGTGCTATAAAGACCACTTGATTCTGATAGTTAAATTTTGTTTGTGTGAGACTCTCCAGGACAGCATATGGCACTCTGCTAACAATGTGTGTTTTTTGATTTTAACAAGACAGTCAGGGAAAATTGAGATGAGGGAAACTGACAATAAGAAGGTGTTTAATGTTAAAAAAATCCAACAAACCAACAAACCCAAAAGGAGGTTGTACAGAATTACAACAGTAAGAGCTGCCTGAGTAACATCAGCTGATCTGGCAAGTTCTTAGGAAAGAAAGGGAGCTTGGGGATTTAAGGGAGGCAGTGAGTGAATGTGGAATGGGCTGGTAGCTCCATGAACTGCCCCTTAGTGACACAGCTGCTGAGGCTCAAGTTAGGACCATGTGTGTGCACTGTAGCTGAGTTTCTTTGCTGTTTGTTTTGTTGTCAGGTATTTTTTTAAAAATTTCCTTCCTTGCATGTGGATTGTGTGCAGTGAGGTTAAACCCTGTGTTCTGGCTGTTTAACTGTGCTCTGAAGGTGCCTCCCTCCATCTCCTGAGAGGCTGAGTCTAAACAAGAGGCTGTTGCAGAGAGTCCCAGGGCTCTGGGCAGCTGCAGCCTCGGTGCTGAATTGCTGCAGCCTCGAGTGCCCCGGAACTGGCTGCGCTCTGACACAGGGATCTCCAAACGTGGATCTGCAACGGCTGTGCAGGAAAGGTGCCTGTCACTGGACAGTGCTTTGGCAGGGCTCTAGAGGCTGCGGGTGCTGCACTGGTGGGTGCTGTGGATGCACAGCTGGCACCAGCAGCTCGTGTACAACCTTTCTGCTTGTACAAACACAAATTCCTGCTCAAATACAACAGATGAGAAGCTTTGGTGTTTCTTTCTTGTGCTTTCTTCTGCTGGTTTTTTTTTTTTTTTTTTTTTTGTTCACTTCCTTGCAATCACTGATAGGTTTTCTGGGCCATGCCCAGATGATTAACTGCAGTTTAGCTCAAGGCTTCATAAAATGTGGCTTTCAAATGAGTTAGTGATAGATGAGTTACACCAGAGTGGTGCATGCAGAGCTGGGAATGACAGCTCTTGCTGCTTCTTAGGATGGTATTAAAAAGAGAGCTGGAAATTTGTAATTTAGAGAGATTTAATTTAAGAGATTGTGTTTATTGCCCTGACTGGGGGAAGCATGTTTCTTATTCCATCATCCTCTATCAGTCAGGCTACTTCCCCTTTGAGTTGGTAGCCAAACTGCTGATTGATAATGAGGGAGGACAGGTGCTATTGTGTGAAGCCAGGCAAACAAGTGCTGCTGAGATGAGGGCCCTGGGGATCCTCCAAGAGCAGCCAGAGCTTCCCAGGGGTTCTGTGCTTCTGAGCTTCTTCCTGTGTGTGACACCAGGAGGCTGAACTTGGTGAATCACACTATAGGGAGTGTGGAAAACGCTTTTAAAATGAATTATTTTAATGAACACTGAGTACTACCTGATTTTTTTTTTTAAGTGGTTCTCTTCCTTAATCCCTGCCCTGACTGGTGATTGTGTTTCTGTATAGCAGTGAGTAGCATGGACATCTTGGAGAAGTTGATAACTGCCTGTATATGCTGGGAGGAGAATAGGATATGAAACCCTTCTAATTTTTGAAAACAAAAGATAATTATTGTAATAGATGAAGAAATGGCACAATGCTTTATGCATGAAGAAAAAGCAGAAGGATTTGAGTTTCCCTATGTCAGAATTTTGATGACAATAATTGTATTTTTAAAAAATTTCCTTATTGGACATATTCAGTATTGGACATATTCAGGCTTGTTGGGCTTTGCTATAATTTTTTTTTGAACTATGCTAATTGTGATAATGTTAGTATCAGCTTAAAGTGTTGCTGAAAGTTTTTGTCTGTGTTTGGGGATTTATGATCATGAGGAACTGAACATCAGTTCCATGAATAATAGGAGGACTCTCTATGGTCTGATACTGGATTAACTTGGTCAAAATTTTATGGAAAAATTATTCAAGTGAGGATTCAAAATTATTTGTTAGTGAATTCAAAGCACTTGATGTCTTTTTCTTTTTTGGACTGGAAAAACAAGACCAGTTATGCTGTTAGCTGGACTTTGAAAATGCAAATAATTATGTAATTAAGAATGTGCTTCAGTCCTATTACACTACCCATAAAATTTCACAATCTTAAAAACAACATGTTTTAAAATATTTTACTAAATATAATTAATGTAACTGAATTTTATAGCCTACCAAGTTGTGCAATTAAATAGTACATGACTATTTCTTACAATTAAAGATTGCAAGGATCTTCCTACATACAATATGATATATTTAACAACTTTTTATGCTAAATAGTTGATATAGTTAATGTTGTAGTCACTTAATTCAATTTTAATTAGCCAAACACTAGTTTGAAAATGTGAGCTTTTCATTAACTGACATTGCTCATATTTTTGCTGCTTGTTTTCCCTGTAGTTCTTTCAAATTATGTATGTATAATGTGTTAACATTCATGAAATGCATTTATCATTGAAGGCAATGCCAAAATTGGTGCAGAGTGAAGAGAAATATACTTGTGTGTTTTTGACAAGTGTAGCTTGAGCCTGAGATGATTTTAAAAAAAATTAAAAATTTCTAAGCATTAACTGAGTACCTCTCTTCAGAAAACTCCTCTGTTTTGGTTTTATCTTGGGCCTTTTGACAATCACAGGTGTCCAGGCTGAGATTCTGTCCCTGAGTAGCCTTGAAATACATAGAAACCAGGAAAACTCCGTGGAAAGGGATTTACACCCTGAGCATGGATTCGGGAGGAGCATTTCATGAGGGACGGTTTCTAAAGGACTTCTATAATTTATTGTTTGATTCTGAATTATGAAACTGGGAAAAGGTGATATTAATTTGACTTTGTTATAACACTTGCTTTGCACTGTTAATCCTACTGTCTATATAGCTGGGGAAAAGATACCAGCTGGTTATAGGCTAGAAATTACCATATTAATGTTTTATTTGTGTGGGAATATAGTTGTGTTAATTAATGTTTTGATGTGGTTACCAGCACTTAGTGGTCTCTGAACGTCCCCTGCTGACTTAGGGAAATTAGAAATATTCAGGTATGAATGTGGTGGGGCCAGTTACAGCATCTCTGCCCAGCACTCAGGGGGGAATCCCACTTTATGGAGGGTGGTGGTGGTGTGGACTTGTGCCATCAGGGAGAATCCTTCTGGTGAAGGGTGGCTGGGGAAAAGGAAAAGTGGGAGGTGTTAAGCAGAAAGAGGGGATTTCAGCTGATGTGCAGCTTGGCTCCAGCCGGGGCTGGCTGTCTCCCAGCACTGATGAGAATTACCTCACTTCATGAGAAGATCTCTAGGTGCCTGTCTTGCTGCAGAAGTGTATTTACAACTCACAGTCTAAAAGATACTTCTTTTTGTTTAGTCACAATTGGCTCTAATTTTTGTTTCTTAAAACTGCTGGAGCTTTTCTTTTATTTTTTTAATGCCAAGATCAGAGTAGGGACCAAAGCCCTCAAAATACAATGAATGGATATGTATGAAGAAAATGGAATGTTAGTCTTGATGCTGCAACTTATACTCTTTGCTTTTTCCTTCCTTCCCTTCCTTCCCACCATTATTCCCAAAAATATGTCTTTCAATATAAATATTTTAATCCAGTGGACAGACACTATGCTTTTGCCATTGACATCTCTCCTGTTCTCAGTCTGCAGATCTGAAAGAGTTAAATGTACCAGCACTCTGTAACCTAGATAAAAAATATGCATTTTAATTTCTAATAAAAAAATCAAGCAGGTATGAATAGCAATAAATGACTCAAAATGTTTAAATTGAAGGAAAACAATTGAAAATGGATTTAGAAATATAATGTTTAGTTAAGCAAGCTATAATGTTCTGTTATTTTAATCAGTATTGTGAAGCAATTTAAACTATGCTGGGAGAGAATTCTTATGTTTTAACATATAATTCTCTCCCTCCCCCAAACAGTCACCAAAAATTCCTTAATGTTTCAGTCATATTCTATGGTCCTTGGCAATAGCAGCCTCTTCGTGCAAAGGTTTTCAGTTTTTGATCTGTTTGCTGGCTGGCCCTAGTACAGCCAGCCCCGGACAGAGCAGCCAAATGGACCTCCAGGCTGTCGCATCAACAAACAAGATGCTTTACATAAGACCTGGAACAACAAACAAACAAAAAATCCACTACCAGAATGAGCATCTCGAGGGAGATGCAGAGTGTTGGCTGAACAGGAGGAGCCTGGATTCAGCATTTCCTCTGTCCCTGCCTGCCTTGGAGGGGTGATTGGGGTGCACTGCTGTGCAGGGGGCAAAGGCTGAGGCCTCAGCTCTGCTGCTGTGCAGGCACCTGGAGAAAGATCAGGGCTTGAGGCAGGAAGAGGATTGGCAATGTTTCGAGTCCCCTCCAGCCCTGGTGCTCTAATGAGAGCAGCTGACAGCTCAGTGCTGACACTCTCTTCTGCACAACCAAAACCTTGGGATGTTTAAGGGTGTGTGAATCGCTTCACAGGGACCCCTTTGCTTTAGATGCTTATCTGGAAAATATGTAGGCATATTTCCAGCCACAATTCTGATTTTTGTGTGATGTTTCTTGATTCTTTCACCTGCAGTGAGTGAAGTGGGTCTTGCCAGTTGTCTGTACACTTCTTCATGGGAGACTTTAACAAAACTTGTCTCTTTGTCCTCCACCCTTTTCCACATAAGCCTGTAGGCTTGGCGCTACTGGCTGTACCTCTCTGATGACAGTGAAAAACTCCTGCTTTTTTAGCACAAATGTTTGCACTCTTCCCTCGACAGCAGAAAAGAAGTATTTGCTCATGTGGATTTAGAGGTTTCTCTTCTCCCCCTCTCCCAGAGAGCCCCAGGTCTTGGAGGAGCCGGGGTGTCTGTGCTCAGCCAGTCTGGGGATGCTGCTCTGGCGTGGGCACTGGGTCTGTCTTGCCCAGGGCCCTTCTGGAGGAGCTGCTGTGTGTGCCAGGTTGTGTCCAGCAGCTGCTGTGTGTGCTGAGGGCCAGGAGGCCGTGCTGGCCCGCAGGGACCGCTGCGCACAACGCTCTCCCCTGCGTGGCCTCCTCCTCCTCCCTCCATATGGGACTGTGGGCAAAGGAGTCTCCCATGCTGACCCCAGCTTTACCCCACAATTGTTTCTGTCTGTTCATTTAAATTCCTAAAGAAGTGCAGAGAAAAGAGAAGATGCTGCCCTGTGTCTGTGGAGCACCAGCCCAGCAGCCCTTGGCTTTGCTTGGATCCTGGGGTACTGCTCCAAAGGGATTCCTCAGGAGAGAAGCCACACTGGTGATAAATCACCGTGCCTGAGGCTGCTGAAGAAGCTAAGGGAGGGAGAAAGGAAGCACTTTGCCCTCCTTTTATTTTCAGGGTGGCTGCATTTGTGGGATGAGAGCTGTGGGTTGCACAGGGACGTTTCTCCTCTCAATCATCCAATTCTCCGAAGAGGGAACTTCGCGCCGCGGACACTTCAGGCACAAACAGCACGCACGGGGACACCTTGGTGCTCTGTGTGCAGCCCCTGCCACCTCCAAACAAGCTTTTTTACTCTTTAGAACCTGTTTATTAAAGAAGATTTGGGCTTTAGAATAGGTACTAAATCTCTGCAATGTGCTGAATTCCCATTCTGTGAGACTCCAGTGCAGGCGCTGAACTGAGGGGAGGCGGGTGAACTTAAATTAACCCAGGAGAGGAGGGTGAATGCTGCTTTCAAGCAGCAGATGCTGCAGCACCAAATAAGCATATTGCACAATAAATAGCAGTCATGGCTTTAATTAGGAATTCAATTGAAGTTGGAAACCACTTGCCTACAGTAAAATTGTCCTATTTAACATTTCTATCAACATATTTTTTTATCATTGGCATTGTTGCTTTTAATTTAACTTTCAATTTTAACTTTCAATGTAATAGATAAA
This sequence comes from Motacilla alba alba, assembly GCF_015832195.1. Taxonomy (NCBI): domain Eukaryota; kingdom Metazoa; phylum Chordata; class Aves; order Passeriformes; family Motacillidae; genus Motacilla; species Motacilla alba. Next base: position 5,953,264 of record NC_052026.1, read on the forward strand.
ATCTTTTTTAAACACTGCTGCATTAATAGTTCTTTCCCATGCATCTATCTTGATCTTGTATTTAAATCACAGACTCTGAACAAATCAGGGCAAAAAAATAGACACATCTTTCAACTAACTGTCCAAAACCTGGAATACCTGTGCTTTTGGATCACTAGATCTCTTTGGAGCTCCAGGAATGTGTGCTTAGCACACACAGTCATACAAAATGCTCTCTCTGGACGCTCTGGTCTGGTGGATTGGAAAGCAGTTGAAAGGTGACAACCTGTCAATATGTGCCTCAGAATTAGAAGAACACGGGCCTCATTTCCAAACAGCAAACACAGGCTAACTTGAGGTATTGAGCTTCCTAAAATGTAAGAGTTCAAGGAGGAAAACCTGGGCTTGCTTTGTTACACCAGTGTGCTTGTAGTTCATCTACTGCAACTGAAATTGCTGGTTGGCTTAGAGGATTAGCTGTTTATTGTGCTGGCAGGCTGGACAAGCTTCCTGCGTTTTTAGCTGGGGATCTTTGCATGATAAGTGATTCCTGGTGCCCTTAGAGGCACTTTGTGGTGATGGTGCTGTTTGTGAGGTGGGGCAGATAATCTGCTCGTGGAATCTCTGGATCTGTCCATGGAAATGTTGTTGTGGGAGGGACTAAGCAAAGTCCCATCCATGCACCTCCCACTCCCAAAACCACAATGTACCTGCTGACAAATAAATACATATCAATTATGTAAATATTTCTCTAAAAATCATAAAGCCTTTACTATCAGAAGAGTGCCACAGTTTTGAAAGGTGGGAATATTACAAGGAAGAACTTCTGAAGCACTTGCAGATAAAAAAGGCAAACAATCTTATGAAATCAGTCAATCCTCCCAGTACAGAAGAGACCCAAGCTAGCCCCAAGTTCCTTGTTATTTGATACAGGAGAATTCTTTCCTGGTACATGAGCTGATTTGCAATAATCCTGGGAATGCAAGCAAGAGACACCAATCAAACTCTTGTGAGAATTTAATGCCTACGATAGTACCAGTGTTAATACCTTTATCCCCCCATCCGATGTGGGCAGTCTGTATTGTAACAGAGGGAAGAGGAAAACCAAACCCATTAAACTCTGCAAAGCAGTTTTGCCCTACCCCAAATCTATGGAGGGGTGTCAGGCAGAAGCTCTGCAGACTAGGGGCTGTAGCTGGGTTGAAATTTCAGACTGGTAAAAGTATGCTAAGTAATAGACATTCATTTATTCCTGCTTGGGCTAGGAAATAACTTTCTAAAGCCTAGATTACACAAGCAGTGTTTGTGCTAAGCTGAAATTCATCCAACATGGAGCTGGATGTAAATTGTTCCAAACTACCCTGGGAAAAATGATATGTTAGTAAATACATTAACAAAAAAAAAAAAAAAAAAAAAAGGAAAAAGAAGTAAGATTGAAGAACCTGCCTGACAGTGTGAGTTCAAATATTGTTGAAAAAATACAGTAAGATAAAAAGAGGCAGCAAAAAGTTCTTCCTGGTCTAATGGACTCTGAATTTTTTTACTAACTTACAGGCAGTTAGGCTTCAGCAGGCAGCCCCTCTGTCCAAAGTTTGATCTGCAATGTTCCTCAAGTTTTCTTAAACTCTAATGAAACTTGAATTCACTTGTCAGAAGTGGAGAAAGCGGTGGCTTTCCAAATCTGTGTAATTTCAATCCATGAGTCATAATCAATAAACTATTCCCAGAACTATAGTTAGGAAGGGAATAAAAACTAAATGAAATCACACAGGAAGTAAGGAACTAACTTTTAAAAGAACTTTAGCTGACAGGATATTGGCTACTGATACTGTATCCCCTTATTTAGGTAAATAATGTGTGAAGTTTGGTTTGGTTTAAGTAAGTATAAATGATTTTCCAATGGAAGTAAACTTTGGTTATGTTGGTTTTTTTCTTTAAAGGTTTTTTTTTTTTTTCCCATTTGAGATTTGCCTTTTGGGGTGATTAATTTTCCTGCAATTTCTTTTGAAATCACAAAATTCTGATTTCATGTTTTGCCAAAGGAATGTTTTCCCAGAGAAGCTGTTCTCTTTCTGTGTGGAAGTGATGTGGAAAAAAAAATATTTGAAGACATTTATGAAAAAGTAGTTTCTGGAGGGGTTTCTGAGCCTCGTTTTGTGAATTTTTTGCAAGGTACTTTGAGATTTAGATACTGCAATGTATTTGTTTTTTTAGTGACTGAGGTTTTTTTGCATAACTGGAATCGATTTCTCTGCGAGGCATGTGCACACACTAAGAGGTGGCTACAGTGAGGTTGTGAATGGGGAGAAACCTGACCAGAGTATGGGACAAATCCTGTTAAAATATACATGATACATGTAGTCTTGCAAATAAAACCAAATCAAATTCAATTCCTGAATGACATCTGTCACACGGGTTAGAATCAGTGGATATCACCTTTACCAGTTCCTTCTCTTGGGTGATTTTGGATTTTGTAATTTTAAAAATCTCAGGGAGAGTGCTTTGGATGTGATCTCTTTATACCCTCCATATTCCATTCTAAGTATGACCAGGATTAATATAACATATGCAAACTAAATCCAGGCTACTGCATTTACCAACACTGAATTTTTATGAAGGTAGGGTAGCTCTTTGATAATCCTCCCTGGCTTTTATTTGCTTTCCTTTTTAATATTTCAATGAAAAAATATTTGTTACCATTTGTTATTTTGCAATTTATTTTTGTAAAAGTCTATTTGTGTTGCGTTTGGCCAGAGAGTTACTGTAACTTGCTCCAAATTGCTGTCCTCCTGGAGCAATCCATGGAAATGTGTTGCCATTGTGTTAGTACCAAACTATTTCATATCTAGAAGACTGAAATCACAGGGACAAATGCAATATTTTTCTTTGCTCGACTTCTGTCTAATGAGCTCTGCTGTTGGGCAATTGGAGATCTTCATTCTAGCCCTCTTTCTTGCTAGTTCCTGTGTGACTGAGTGCATGAATTCTTAATATTCCCATTTCCCCATCTGTAGAATGGGAATTTTTATACTTTCCAGCTCTATAAAATTTATAATGCAATTAATAGGATATTGACAGAGCAGTCTGAGACCTCAGGTGGTAGGCACTATATGTAAACATTTTGACAGTTTTATTATTTCTTCCAGCTTAAAAATAGAAAGGTTTAGGAATCACATTTGGAAGAGGCTAAGAGAGTTTTGTGGCTGTTGCCAATAGAAGTATTTGGACCATCTCTCTTCCTATTTCAAAAAAGTTGCCTTGGGATGCAACTATTTAAAATATAGTCCTCTTTCACAAAATCTTTTCGGCATGCTCCTTTTTTTTTTTTCTTTTTAATAGAATATTCATTATTTCTTGGAGAAACAAAATAAAAGTGAAAATAATTCTGTGAGATTGGGACCTAATATTTCTGTAATTGTGACCTATTAAAGTTCGGTGCAATGCCTTATATTTGTTGGGAATAACAGTGGCTAGCCCAAAGGATCAGAACTAAGAATAATGTTTCTCACTATTCTTTTCAGCTGACCTTTTGCTCAGCTGTGAGCTAAGGTCATTTTCACTCTTGGCTGGGCTGCCTTGACAGCTAAGATGGCTTCTTCATGAAGATACTGAGATAAACTGGGGCCATGCATTCATTCACATTGCTAAAACCACTTCATCAAATACTGCTTCTATATAAAATACTCCCCATCTAATCAAGAAAACATCAAAATCCTGCAAAGTGCCCTTGTTAATCCTGTCACTTACCACCTAGACCATTTTTCAAGATGATTTAATTAGCAAAGTAAAGGAACGTGCTATTCTTCCAGCATTATTCACACAAGTTAAACTGTACGCTTTGCTTTAAGATATAAATAACTTGCATAAACTAGTACAAAATACATGCAAATGTAACACTGACATTTAAAAGCAAAGATATAGCCTACAGTCAGACGTGTTCTGATTTTCTGCCAATATCACCAGAGCCACAGTGAGAGGTCTACCTTTGCTAATTTTCAACCAGAGTTGGAATGAAAAAGATCTGCCAGTGGAAAGAGCCACACACAGCAAAAATGTAGTTAGGTCTATATTTTTACCACATCCAAAATGACTTTTTGATACCAAGAACTCTAAATGTTCCAGAGAAAAGGAAAAAGCTAGAGGAGATAAATATATGCCAAAAATAAGAAGTGCAGGTGTTGTGTGCTCTATGCATATATGCTAACCCATAAAAATTGGCTTAGCAAAGGCAAACCAAAAATAGCAGCAAGAACCCATGATGCTACTCTAGATTAACCCTAGAAGCAATTCCCCCTCTTCAATAAAGTGTAGACTTACTGGAGGTAATTGTCAGCATATTCTTTATTGCTGCTTCATAGTTATAATATCAGAGTGCTCCTAAGGTATAATTAAAGATTTACCTAGATTTATGAGACTTTATCATCACCAACAGGGTTAAAGAATGCCAGGGAGAGCCATTGTGTGAGGGTTTTGCTCAGCAGTTTCCAGAGCAGTGAGGGTATTGTGGAATTACTTCAGTGCTTTAGGAAAGCTCGACTGCTTGGCACTAATGTAAGGGGCATTATTAGAGAGGGGACGGGATCTGCCTGTTAGGCCAACTGTGCACCTTTCCTTCCCTGGAAAGGGAGAAAACTGAGGGGAAAAAAAAGGAACCAGAAGCCAACAGAAGGGGACAGATGCACTCTGAAGAGTGGAAATTAAGTAGGAAGTAGCAGTTATCATTTATAATGATGACAATAATGATATGCTGGAAAGTTGTCAGTGTCCACACAGCCCTCTGCATTTCCTTAATACTAATATCCTTGGTGATGAATCTGTGCTCTCCCACCTGAATTCTACACAGCTCACACTTTAAAATGTTAACTAAACAGTGCTGAATGTTGTAGCCTTCCAGATGTTGCCATATTTATTACATAACCATTCGCTGAATGTATTTAGCAAGCATAGTTGATAGGATGAGCCTGGAAATCCTGGAAGGGATAGAAACAATCTGTGGTGGTATTTTAAGACATTATGGTACCTTACCTTCCAGTTTGCTATGTACAGGATCAAGTTGCAAAGCCAAACCTGACTTTGTTTAGTACTTTATTCTTCAGAGGGTATCTGAGGCTGAGAGATCAGAAATCACTGTTAAGAGCTCACAGTTTGACTTTCTCTTAGCTGCATTTAAGCATACTAAAAAGTGATAAGACATTAGAATAGAAACATGGTTCCTATATTAAGGGCAAATTTTTTGATGACGAATTGTATCTGAATTTTCCTATGGTTCCATAGATGGCTCTTGTTAGCAATTGCTCACTTCACCCACATTCACAGTCTGTGTAGCCATGGGAGTTTATAGAGGGCAAAGGATGAAATTTGTAGCTGAGTTAAATATAATACTCAGTTCTGCACCTGGTCTGGAAACACTAATTGGTTATCTTGCCCTCTAATATTAGTCTTTTGCAGTGTGAATCTTTGATCCTTTGGGCAAACATTTCAGTTTCTGTTTGCTAAGGAAAGGTTTCATTCTGTGCATACAGTACATGGGTGCCTTATCACACTCACTGCAAGAGTGTAGAAAAGCTAATATTCGTAGCACAGAAATTGCTTCTCTTATTGCAACTTGCACATCCCGTTCCTTCCCTCTTTGCAAATTCAGAGTTGAAGCCATAATAGAAATTTCAGTCATGTGAAAAGGATCTAAGATAGGAAAAAAATATCTTCTGTGGGATGGATTACCACTTTGAAAAAATGAGATAAAGGAAGTCAAAAAGAAAATATAAAACAATAGGATTATGTTATTTTGTGCTGCTTTCCTAGAAACAACTAACATTTAAAACTGCTTGAACTAAAGAACCTGTAGGATTTCGAGCACATAGCAGGCTCCTGTAAGACCACTGCAGTCTCACATGTAAACACTTGACTTTTAGAAAATTCTGTAAGTTTAAGCTACTCGTTCAAACTGTGCTTTGTTGGTGTTGCCTGGCACTGTGATTTTTCTAGCCCCTGATCACATAATACTTTTTCCTCCCTTTGGGATTTTGCCCCACCCTCCTTCTTCTAGACCACAGCACGAGCTGTTTTCTGGACATAAACTCAGGCCCAACATCAGGTAATTGTCTACAAGGCAGTTATCCTTGCCTTAGTAGCACTAACAGTTGAAAGTTAACAATATCACTTGCTACTGCGAGGAAAGAAAAGACATGGCTAAAATATGAGAATAAATAATATGCAAGAAAACTCAATCACAAATCCTTCTGCCCAGCATGGAACGTGTGGGGCCTGAATAGCAGAATTCCTAAGCTCTTACTTGGTGGATCAGATTGGTCAGGCAGATGATCACATATGCAGATCTGGAAGCTGGAGCATGTGGCCAGGAGACAAGAGGCTTTAACTCAGGCCCCAGACTTACTCAGGGGCTTTTTTTGCTTTGCAGAATGGGATAAGTACTATTGTCCATCTCCCTGTGGAGAGGCACCATCAGTAATTTTGAGGCATGCAGATACTAGATGTCAAAGCAGTTCAGCATTCCTTGGAGCAAATGCATCAGGGGCAGAAAGTGAAATGGAGAGCTGAAAAGTATTCTTGGAATAGCTCCTCTTTCCCTGAGTTGTGGTGCCCCCCCATATACTGCATGATGCAGGGCTTGTGTGGAGAACAGCAATAATAGGATTAAATACAGTTTATGTTACACTTAAAAAGAAAGCAGATTTGAAGTCATATGGACCACCTAATTTTAGTATTTCCTATTTTGCAAGTGCTTAACTTTCATAAAATAAATCACAATCTCTCAATAGTCTTAGTGGAATTTCCTGGGAATATTTTTTGTTGTTGTTCAAGAAGGAGGGAATGAAAAAATTCTATTTTGTGCAGCCTTAACAGCTCCCATCAGGCATATGATTTGACTCTGATTTCTCAGGACAGATTTAAACTATTTGAATGACATGACTTTTTAAGTTACTGGCAGCAGGAAAAGGTTCTTGTCTTGGAAAGGGTGGGCTGTGGCAGCTCTGCACTGAGCCAGAGAACCCAGGCCAGATTGTGTATGCAAGCTCATGCTCTCTTGGCTCTGTGTACCTCCCCATGCTGGAGGAAACTCCTCTGCTGGTGGGGACAGAGAGGTGGAGGATGTGTGAGAAAGTCCTATTAAATACTGGCTTTATTCCCCTGCAGGACATGTGTGTATTACTGCTCTACTGGCTGTGGGGTGATTTGGCCTTTTAAAATGTTCATTTTCCAGCAGTACTGGGAATTCTGTGAAAATCCAGTAGAGAGTCGAGAGCAGGAAGGAAACTATTTGTAGGAGGGAGGGAGGGAGGGAGCTTGCAGTGCAAGCTGCAACCAGTTTTTTCCCCCTGCACTAAAGAAATAATGGAAGAACTTCCTTAGCTTCAGCAAATTCTCCATGTTATACTTTGAAAACTGAATGGAAAGAAAGGGTTTGTAAGAATGTTTCTAAAGTCAAGAAAAAAAGAATCTTTTAAAATGAAAGGTGGAAACTGAAGGGGAGTTCCTAACTGCCTTTGATAGAGAAAATTCACAACTGTGTCTCAGGTAGAAGTCTGCATTTTTAGAGTTTAAACTCAAACCAACAGCTTGTTCTTCTATTTCTATTTTCATGTGGATTTTTTCAAGATTTTCAAAGTGTGCTGGAAAGATTGCTCAGTTCTAAAGTGTTCATTCTTATACAAAAATGATTTTGACCTGTATTACTAAGGAAGCAGAAGGCAGAAAGGCTTAGACTCTTAAATGTGTCCTGGTCCATGATTTTCACAGATGTAGAGGTTATAAGCCTGCATACTTGGACTCCTACAGACTTTCTGCAGGCTGTGGCTCCTGCACTGTAAACCTTGGTTGCAAGGTGCTATTTAGTATGCCCAGTGATGGGGAATCCTTTTAGAGGAAAATCTATGAGAATAAGGCATGAGAAGTTTATCTCATCTTTTTTTTCCCTTGTTTGTTTTTTAATAGCATCGTGATAGGTAACTTGAAACCTTTGGGTTCGCAACAGTCCCTGGCTTTGTTTCTTGTGCCCTGTGTTGACATATTCCTCTTTTCATGTTAGTATGGGTTACCATTAGGAGGTGTGTTGGTGTGGCCTGCCAAATGCTTTGAGAAGGTGTGTTCTGTGCTCAGCAAATAAATGGTTCATCAGTCCTGATATAATGACTTGAAATCCATTGTGAGAAGTACCTTTTAATGCTTACAGGTATTCTCTTAGCAATAAAATGCCTTGAAAATCAAGTATACATCAAAACTTAAGCCATGTCATTGCCCTGAGCAAACAGCTCTCCAGAATGGAACAGTGACTTCCATCAAGTAATACATTTGTATATTAAGACTTTGGTAGTATAATCAAGCTAAACTAAAGCTGGTCATCTTTTAGCTTTGTTTCTTCTGGAACAAACCATGCACAGTCACACAGCCTGTTTGCTTCTGTGAGGTCTTCCATGCTTAAATACCTGGAACACTGGGGTTCAAAAGCCAGCAGGGGGGTACTGGCTTTATTCATTTCCCATGAGCTCCAGATAATCAGACGGGTAGAGTCTCACAGTCCCCATCAGAGGGAAAATTTTTAGATGGTATTAATAATTTATTATAGAGCAGAGCATTTACATGGGAAGTTCTGCTAAATGTCCCAGCAGAGGAAAAGCCTGGGATGGGTCTTGTGTCTTCATAAATTCCATAGTTAAGACTCCAAGACACAAATCTACTGGAAACAGCATTCTGGAACTATTTGTTCACTTTGAATTGTGAAATTATGGTTTTCTATGACCTGTCCAGCGAATGCTACTGGACATATGGTTGACATTGCACATTTCTCTATGTGTGTTTCATAATGATATGATGTTCTGGTCTCTCTGATGTCTAAATCATCATTTTCCCAAGTTGCAAAGGGTTGGTTTTTTTCAGGAGTTACCTGCTAACAGCAGTGTATCTAGGAAGTGATCCTAAGATGTTTTTGAAGCAGAATACTGAATTGCTATCAAAGTGATTTTTCGACCACCTGCTAATTGTTACAAACTGTCTCCCAGGGTTCCTGGATTCAGAGATGCCATGTGCTTCCCTGTGGTCTGTTTGCACACCAATGGGAATTCAGGTTTGAAGAGAAACCTTTCCTCTCAGCTCATGACTGAGAGTGGCAGATGGGGAAGGACAGCTGAAGGCAGTTTAGGTCCTTCCAAAATGCCTTTTGTAATCAGGATGTGCTGTAGGAGGTAGAAGTGGCCTCCAGAACCTGGAATGTAAGGATGGGGGTGAGATGAGATCAGCAAGAAGATTTAGGGACATCATGGCCCGGACAAAGCTGGGGCACAGGAAACAATTTTAGCAACTGTATATAAAAATGTTTGTGGTAATTAAAACTCTACTGTCATCCACAGTAGGAACAGTAAAACATGAGGGCTTGGGCAAGCAGGACTAGGCTACTGCTGAAATACTCCATTCCTTAAATGCTGATAAGTGTTTTTAATTCTGTTCCAGCCAGGTTAGTTATAAGCTCAGTGATATCCAGCTGTATAGGAACATGTGGCCAGCCCTGTCATCTCTCACCTTAATGAGCACTGAAAGCCAATAACTAGAAATTCTACCCAGTGCTCAGCATAGCAGTTCATTATATAAGTTCTACATATAGTTAAATTAGTAGCTTCGTTGACAAGAAGGTGACATAGCTCAACTTATTTTTTAAATTGCTTAGCTTTATCACTCTATTGAACAGATTGTTCAAGTATTTATAGAATGCTGTGCTACAGCCAATGTGATCTGCAATTAAGGCAAAAAAATGGTCAAGTAAAATGACATGATCAAGCAGTTTAAAATGAATTGACCTCTGATTGCCATCAAAAAAACCCCAGAGGTTGAGCCTTGAAACACAAAATTGCCATCTTTAATTCTTTAAGGAAATCGGGTGCTGGGACTGAAATATGTTTTGAGTGAAACTTTAGGAAGAAAAAAAAAAAACAACTGATGTTATCAGACCAGGAACTTCGTTACTTTCCATTGTAGTTTAACATGTTGCTGAGTTTCAGTGAGATGACCTTTTAGAAAAAGCTGTAAACCTTAAAGAAATTACAGTTGTTCAAGTACTAAGCCACAGACCTTGCCACCTCGAAGGGGTCACGTGCCTGAAATGTGCAGAGTTTAAAGCTTGGTTTAAAGAGAGAAAGTATGTCATGGAAAATTAATGGAAATTCATGGAAAACAGTGCAATTGAATGGTCTAAGACATTGCCCCTAGGACTTTTGGTCTTCCAAGACTTGCATTTCAGCTCTGAAGGGATGTGGAAGTTGTGTCTCCTTCTGCCAGACCTGACTCTGAGAACATTTCAGAAAAAACCAACCAAACAAAACTGACCAAACAAAAAGCAAACAAATTTCTTTAGCAGAAGGATTTTTGAATATTTTTATTTTATGTGGAGATAAACAATCTCTTGCTTTTGGAGCCACAGGTGAAAAGAGAAGTATGAAATAAATTAAGGAATAAGGTCCAGGTTCAGCAAACTGAAATACTTCAGGTTCTACTAAACCTCTACTAAAACACTTACTTTTAGAATTATGATCAAAACATCTAAAATGGCATTTTTTTCCCCTTTCCTCTCAGGAAACTTGCTTAAATCCCCAGTGTGATTTTTTTGTTTGTTTGGCTTTTTTCTTCCAACTTCCCTTTCACAAAGATGCTTTATTTGGAAAAGGAACTTTTCATTAACAGTTATTTAATTGACCCTGATAAGCAATTGTGTTGAGGGGAATCTTGCCCATCATCACCTTTGGCAAACCATTGGTTCTTGGAAGGAGAGCTGGAAAAGTGATACAGAGCTAGAGAGGAAAAAAAAAAAAAGGTATTGAAGAATGCATGTCCAGAGGAACCTTTGAACAGCAAAAAGAGGAAAATTTTCCCAGAGAGAACCTCAACCAAGTGGCTTAGCTCCCACTGATAACACTTAGGCTAGAGAGCTCCTGGCAGGGAAGTTTTGTATCACAGGAATCAGCTGGACATTGTGGTTGGAATGCTCTCACCCTCTAGAACAGCTTTCACAACTGAGTCATGTCTATATTCTGTTCTCAGTTATGTTGATGGTGAAAATTCCTGAGATTTGGAAAAGAGCTTTATATGTTTCTGTTGTGAAGATGGTCAGATATTCCCTCAGTTTGAAAAACACCTGGGCATTATTGTCCAAGAGTTGATTTAAAGAATTAGCAATACATCATGTTTCAGATGGAAAGAAAGTTCAACTGTTTCAAGCAAGTTTTACTCCACAAGCTGCATTATCTTAATTCACTTGGAGGTTCCTCAGGCTTTTTGTATTTTCAGTTTAGTTCAGAAATTCTTGAAAAAGAGGTCTAGTACTGCTAGGACTTCCTTCTAGCACAGCAGACTACGTCTTGTTTCCAATAACTACAGATTCTGATGTTGCCAGGAAATATTTCCAGCAGATTTTGTAATAGAGGGTGTCCACTGGAGATGGGAAACAAAGATACAGGAATATCTGACATCAGTCTTGGCCAGAGCATCCGGTTCTGTTTGTAACTGGCTGCTGCTGGATAGAGCAAAATTCATCAGCACAAGATGAAATGCTGCAGAGCAGGATTTGGACAGCGTGCAGTCCTTGCTACTGTACTCCAAATGCATCCTCAGCTCACATCCCCCTGCCTGTCTCAATGCCCTGGCTTGCTCTTCTTTCCAGTGGTATTTTGAGGTGGAATGTGAGGAAGAAGAGGCGTTACACAAGTTCTTCTCACAGCAGAATAACAGATTTTATCATTGGGTGTCCTGGTTTGCAGTTCAGGCTAATGGTATTGCATTAATCCCTGCAGCTCTCCTTACTGATTACCCCTGCCTGGCATCCAGGAGCCTTTGAAAGGCTTTTTGTGTTGCTTTTTGACAGGGGAAATTTGTGAGAGTGAGAACTTTTTGCTGCCAGGGGGTGGCAGGGCAAATTTAGCTTAGCAGTTCACCTTAATTGAGTCTGCTGGTGCCTGCCGTGCACTAAAACTTCAAATTTGATCTGGTCAGCATGGCTGCATAGGTGGTTTGAAGTCGGATTTATCCAGCAATGGGAGCTGTCTCCACCAATGAGAGGAACAGTCTGTGAGCCTAGTGGTCTGTGACAGCCTGGAAGTCCAAATTGAAATGGGTGTGTTGGCAAGCTGTTCCTCAGAGCAGTTAATTCTACTCCTGCTGCCCCCCTCTTTCTCCACACAGTGGTACACAAGTCTACAGGAGGAGTAGACAGCAATATAGGTCTTCTCCACTGCCCACCCCTCTCATTTTATTTTTTTTTAGACGTGGTAAGCCACCCTCCCCCTTTTTTATTTTTGTGGCTAGTCAAGTTTGCAAAGCCAGCCATCCTGACTCGCTGTACAAGCAAGATAAAAATTTTAGAAGTGGAAGTTCAGTGCTGCAATGTGATTTAACTGTACCTGTCTAAACCTCCTAAGCCTGACATGTCAGTATCAGAATGTGACATGACCTCATCAGAATGATGTGTGAAGCCTGGGGCGCTTCAGGAGTGCTGTTTAACCACACTAGAACATTTACTCTTAAAAAATGCTCTTTAAATATTTTAGGTTCTGATATCCCTGATCTAGTTCAAGGCCTGTGAGTGGCTGTTTACTAAATAGGTAACCATGAAGAATCCAGCCAGAGAAACAGTGGGATTGGTGTATGGGTGTTTGAAATGAGGCAGGAAGGAGACTCAAGACAGGCAGGCTTTGCTCGTGCTCATCCATGCTCTGGATGCTCAGGGCTGCTGGGAAAGTGCTGGTGTGCATTCACACTCAGTTTGCTTGTCAGTCCCATCTGGGAAGGTCTGGAAACCTCAGCCTCACCGCCAATCACTCTTATCTTCCTTTTTTACCACTTCTTTTCAAGCAGGGGAACCCCACTTGCCTCCTCCCATTTTCCCTTGCTTTCATCTGTGTGACAGAAATCCTGAGCGATCAAGCCCCCCAAAGGAGCACCACAGCCTGGGGATGGCCCTCTCCTTGGATGTCCAGTCTTGCTGGAATGGTGTCACACAGGAACTTCAGAAGTGAGTTCTGTCATCAGGAGATTGTCGCAGCCAAATTTTATTGCCTAAAGACAAGATGTTTCATTTCTGAGACAATTTGTCTTTGCTTAACCCTAAACGTTTCTTAAGACATTTCTACAAGATTTGATGGCCAATGTCGTGTCAAAGAGGGGATTTTTTTAATTTGCTTCTCTTCTCCCCTAAGGTCTTCTTCATTAACTTCAGCTGCCACAGCAGAGGGTGGGAGAAATGCTTTTGTGTTTGGGCTAGAAAATGATAATTTTTCAAGACTGTTTTAAAACATCAGATGGGAACAGAAGTTCACAAAAGTATTTCTGCTTTTTTCTTCTTTCTTTTTTTTAACAAACTGTTTCATAGCATATGTACCACTTAATATGGCATATGTTAACTTCAGTGTTTTAATTGATTAGCAAAGTAAATAGACGTATATAATGGGAATAATCTGGCAGCAGCATCATGAGGCTCCAGCAAGGTGAATTCTTTCTTAAGAATGTAGTTTGGGGGGTTTTGTTGCCTGTGATTTGAAAGAAATTTGGTACATTGTCTACTGTACATTTTGCTTTCACCCCTGCAAGCTGTACTGTCTGACAGCATGCAAATGAGAGATGGCTGTACATACAGAGGGAAGGAAAGAAAGGGATTAGGTGGACTGCTAAATACACAGTGTGGAATATTGTCAATGTTCCCCGGTGACCTTGGGATCAGACCTTGGCCGAGAAGAAAATGGACTGTAATTAATAACTCAAAGTTCCAGGCAGCGGGGCCTTTGTTTCTCCAGGTAGGAGAGGAAACTATTTAATGCTGTTAACAAAAAATCTGCAGAGAGCTCTGTTAAGGGGCATGTTGGAAAAGCTGACTTCCATGAGCTTTTCTGTAGGCTTTTCTGGCTGTTTTGTCTTTTTTGCTCCTGGATATATTCAAGGAAAGTGAAGGTACCAAAGCACTAAGATTATAGCAAGGACTGAGAACTGTTACTTGCCCACTTGCATAAGCTGATATTCTGTTTATTAAATGTCTTTGTTCTGTGAACTGTTGGGTAATAAAATCCAGGCTTTGGTGTGAGTGTCTTTCTCAGTACTTAAGTTGGTCCTATGAACATTCCTACAAACTCTAACTTCATATTGGATTTTCAGACTAGTTTTACCGTAATTCTGATTTTCATTGGAAAAATTCAGCTCGGACAGCGCTGTCAAATGCTCCATTCCAGCTCTGAGCAACCCCATTTCTGTAGGCAAGCTCGTGGACTTTGAGCTGCTCCGCAGGTGGGCCTCTCAAACCTGGGCATAACTCTTAAAACACAACTGTTATTCTTAGTTACTGCTCTATGGACAGCTTTCCTGAGAGACACAGTCCAAACAACTTCTCTAAAATCAATCATTCTATCTGGAGCATTGCAAAAACATCTATGACAGATTATTTTAGATGCAGTAGATAAGCACAGTTGTTTTTTAACTTGTACATGGGATGTAATTTTTCCCACAGTTTTGATAACCTCCGTGCACATAGCAGTTAAAAGCTGAAAAACATTTCTTTGGTTAAAGCATATCAGCAAAATACAAAAGCATACATTGAGTGGGACAAAGGCTTTGGGGACCAGGACTTCTTGCTGCTGTTCTCTGCATGCAGCTGACCTTGTCTGTACTCTATAATGGAAGTTACTTCATCATCCAGCCTTGGGCCTCTCCTGAGCCAATGCTGCCAATCACACTGAATTGTGCCAAAAGCCTCACCAGCCATGTCGTGCTGTTCACTGCTCACTGTGGATCAAATGAGACCACCAACCCTTAACCCCAACAGAATGGAGAATTTGTTTCGTTTCAGAGAAGCAAAACACACACAGGTCTGCAGTGTGCTTTTGTTTTTACATTAGCTGTTGGTGGTTTTCTAGGGATTGCATACAGTACTAAGTAAAAAAGAAAAAAATGGAGTTTTATTGGCTCTCTATGTACTGTGTAAAACCCAGTCACATTCAGTACTTGATACTTAAATTGATATGGAATATAAGCTTCAATGAATTTGCCTGTTAATTTTGCTTGGTTATTTTTGCTTTATCTGTAGTTTCATTGTGCAAATTTATTTTAAAAATATGAGGTGTGTTTGTTACAGCAGTATGATACCCCCAAGACTTCATAACATGCAGAGCTTTTCAAAGTTCAAGTTGCAGTGTAGGTAATGGCCCCAGTTTAATGTGGGAAGTTTTCAGAGATCCTATTGCATAATATTTTAGTGTTTTGTTAATTTTTGCAGCAATTGTTCAGACACAAATTGCCATTTTAATGTTTTCCCCTAACTATCTTCATCAGCCACAGATCATAGGACGCTGAGAATCCTGGCTAACAAAGCTGGGAAAAAAGTATTTAGCTGACAACGACTGTAAGCGAATTTTCAAGACCCTGGCCAATTACGAATCATATTCTCCTGTTATTCAAAATCAAGGCAGTATTTTACCTCTTCCAGAGCCTTTCTAAGCCCCTGTTAGCATTCCAGATTTGCTGCAGCAAAATGCTCATTTGTCCTCACAGGAGAAATACAAATTGATTTCTCAAGGTGTGGTTCCTTATCTTCCTTGTGTCCTCAAAGCCACAATTATCCTCCCATCAGTGAAGCTTGCTGAGCATCAGCCCTGGTGGTCATCTGACCATTAATGCTTTGGCTGTTGTATGGGATAATCTCTAAGTTTGCCCATGGCCAGGAACCACCTGGTGCATCACCTTTACCTCCCCTGCCCTGGCCCGCTGAGGATTTCATGTCTTTCACCTTTTTCTCTTGGCACCATTGCCCAATGAAAGGCTGAGCCAGGACCTCCAGTTTTAAGAGTTTTTACAAAAAAATTCCAGAGGTTATGTAAGCACAGATGTTTTTTAGGGTCAAATTGTATTCCTGAAGTCCGTTCCAGTTTCTTCTTATTTGAGGTAGAATTTTGCATGATGATTTTTCTGGTCAAAACTGAGTTCACCCTATTGCAATGAGATGTAGAATGAAAAGAACTGTTTTTAAAAAGTCACAACAGAAATGGTGAATAAGGTTCCTATATCATACTCCTCAGGACTGGTTAGGAATGTTTCTCATCAGAATTCTCTGGCTCCTTTCAAAAGACGAGTTGCATAAAACTCTCCTTTTTAATGTGCCCATTATGAGAATGGAAGAGCAGTTACGTGGCAAAAAGGCCAAATGCAATCTTAGAATGGTGTCAGCATCTTCCCACTGGTAAAGCTGTTAGTTTATTGCAGAACTGAGAGATCCTGTGCATTTTGATACCTTCTCAGCTCATGAATGGTTTTCAGTTTTCATGTCACACCTCAGTCACTTCTCTAAAGGGCTTTTCCTGTGCACAACTACTAAATTTCTCTATTAACATATTTCAGTGTAATTTAACTGATTGCTGAAGATATAATTCTTCTTCTAATAAGGAAATTTTCATACTGCGTAACTCTAGACTGTATTGCTGAAAGGCTGTTTGAAAGTTTATTTATAAATTCTTTCTCTTTAGTGTTTTGAGAGTCACTCATCTTAGTTCTATTATCGTGCCAATGAATTAGTTCAAAATATAAGACAGTTTCTGTATTTTTCTTATTTAGCAGATTATAGCGAAGGCCTTGATTGGAACTCCAGTAGCTTAAAGGTATTTGATTATTTATTTAATGGTCAAAAAAAAGTATCATGTGATCCCCACACCCCCAAAGCCCCTCCAGTCCAAATAGAGATCCTGTACAACAAGAGTAAATTAAAGAAAATCCCAGGCAACACTAAATTTTAACAATGAGCAAAAATCTGTTTTGGACTCATACTTCAAGTTTGATTTCAAAACATATACATCAGCTTGATTTCTCGTGAATATTTTTGTTAAATGCCAACAGGCTCATTTCCTGCCACCAATAAACCCTGAACTCTAGTTGTAGGTAAAGATATGCAGTAGTCCCATAATGGGATATCCTTTTATCTTTTTATGCCAGTTCTGCAGATATTCTGATCATTTTTGTGCTTATTATGCACAATTTAGTTCTTCCTTGGTTTGCAAATGAGCCACAAAAAGAGATTGATTTTTACAGATGTTTGCAATTCAATATTGGTTGATAAATGTTTTAGATGTGGTGTAGAGCTCATAATTAAGGGTTTACATTCCATAGACCAAAACGTCTTGATATAAAACATTTATTAGCTAATATGTACCACAGATACTGGTAGGTGCAGTGCTATTGGAAGCTTCCTGTATATGTGTTGATCACTGAGATCAAGCTACTGTTTCTGCTTCCCTGGCTCCCTGAGTAAAAGGCTTACACGCAGGAGGAAGGTCTGTGTAAGCTATTTGCTTGTTACAGGAGATTGAACTTTACTACAAATACATTTTCTCATGCATATGGATGGCTTGCGGGAGAACTGACATGGGTATGGCTTTTGATTTTCATTTTGAGCCTTCCTGCCAGTTCCATCTCTTTGAATAGGAGTAGCAGAAGACTCATGCTTCAGCTCATGCAACTAAAACAGATTTAAGTGGGGTAAAGGCTTCTTCATAGCCCTTGGCTAAGTGACCACCCAGAAATGCTTCCTAAATGCAAGATGAAATCACATGAATTCAGTCACGTGAAATCTTCTTTCAGTGAAAATGTACTAGGTTGGAAGTCAGAGACTAATAAATTTTAAGAGAATATGAAGATTATATCTGAGGAACTGAATGAATGCTATCAAGGAGTCATTTGCCATTTTGAAAGTTCTTGCAATGAATTGAGAGGACAAAAATGATAATGATAGAATTCTATTTTCCTGCCTGTTTTACTTGCCTGACCCCTAGTTAGCTATGTCTTCATTAAAAGAACAAAACTGAGAATTTCACACCCATTTAACACCAAGTTAAGTATCACTTAACCCCTTGGTACTGACCAAATGTATCCCCATTAAGCAGAGTTTTTGTTAGTACCATCCCAATTAAACAGCAGTCACAGCTATTCACTAACATTATACCAAATTAGTTTCCTGGGAGGTATCTTAATAAAGCAACCATCCCAATTAAGCCTGTCCTCATTAGATGGAGGATACAGTATTACTATTTTATTGTAATTGAAGAAAGGCTCGTGGTCCCATTTCATATAGTTTAGCTACAGAATTATTAATAAACAACAGTCCCAACTAATATATTAGTGCTGACTCAGAATATAATAACATTGACCTATTAAATATGGCATTTGCATGTAATCAGTGGCTTCTAGCTGTAGTTTTCGGAGCCACTGGAAAACAGAAGGATTTTTTCTTCTTGTGATGTCCTTGCTCTTCTTTGTTGACATCATCACATTTAGTCTGTACAAAAGAAGTGTTGAAAAACATAGAAATTGCTGACTTTGGCTCCTTGGAGCTTTTGGAGGTGATGACTGTGATAAGCTGGAAATCTTTTGAGCTTATGGTGTTTGCAGTTTCCCAAATGTAATTCAGATACTTTGCTAGCTCTAATTTTTAGCTTTAGCTCCAGTTGTTTTCTAATACAATCCTGAAAGGGTGAATTTGGACAATCTCATCTTGGCCATTTTGAGCACATATGCTAGAACTAAGTCTTTTTGGCTCAGCTGTAGCTTGAATCTAATGAAAATGACAGATAATGCAGAGCGCTGTGTGCCTGCCAAAAAAGAGGATATTTCCCATGAGATAGCACCTGGTGATGCAGAAATAGACACTATAGATTTGTGATTGGCTGGTACTTACCAGTATTCATATCTAGTCAGTATTATCAACCACACAAGATCACATCCTGGATAATAACAGCAACAATGGCATGCATAAAAAATTACTGCAGCAAAAAAGGGAAAAAAATAGATCAATTATGTCAATTATATGGTAGCACTTTTTTTCTCCTCACAGTTTCAACACTGAGAAAAGGTGGCATCTATCTCTGATCTAATTATTCACATGCTTATCCATTTTTTTCTTTCACTTTTCTCTTTTTCACACACATAAAGCATTTTCCCTTTAAAAAACAGTGTAGAATCAAGCATGCATACATTCTGTATGTGACTTACATTTTAGCAGCTGAGTATTTGGCTACTTGAAAATAAAATAGCATAAAAAGATTCTTGTGTTGGCTTTCTCTAAACGGATATATATTGGGATGACCTTACCTGAGAGCAAAAATGCCATCAGCCAGAAAACTGCCATAAATTAAAGTGCTATTTAAGCCCTGATTCTAGTAAAAGGGTCCAAATTTCCAAGGTGCCCCTAATGGGTCTCTGTTTGATGATAATGGAGCTTTTCTCTGAGGGGGTGTATTCACCAAAAAAGAAAAAAAAAAATCACGAACACAATGTCAAAGGAAAAAAAAAATCATCCTCCCTTTATTTAGAGTTGCTGTATGTAAACTCCAGCCTGGAAGGGAGACTACAGCTCTGCTGAATTCAGCCTACCTAAGGTGAGATCGTGAACAAGGTGATTCTGAGAAAGAAATACAAAATCATTAAGCAGATCTGTAAATTTTATAATGAATCATTTCAATTAGATTCAGGCAGCAGCAGATGTTAACTCATTTTGGCACGCCCAAGCTTTGAGGTTCTTAGGCTGAATTACTTTATTTTTTTTTTTTTTTTAGGTGGAAACTTGATGAATCTCACATTTAGAACTGTGCATGAAAAAAAACGTGTTATGTAAAAACAGAGCAAATAGGCCCTTCATTTGCTGATTAATGGGTCAGGCCTCTCTTCCTGTACCACGAGGGGGTTTTAATGTGAGAAAGTGATAATAGGTTCACAGAGGCAACAAGCTAGAGCTTAATGCCGCTGGTGAACCCAACAGTATTTCTGTGGATTTTCTTGAGATTTCCTTGCATTAGTCCAGCTGTGCCATGGTGGGATAGGCATTCCCATCCACGACACAGGATGTGTTTGCAAGCAGAGTAAATCACTTGCTCTTTTCAATGGATTTGTTGGGCAGTCTCTGGGCAGTTGCATTCATGTGGTATGCTGAGAGAGGTTTTATTTTTTAATATAGAAGAAAGGTCCCGTGAAATGCCCGCCTGTGTTTGCATAGAGATTTTAATGTTCGCATTTAAAAAGTCCTTATGTTAACCTAACCACAGAGACTGTGTCACTACACAGGATTTAATAGTCCTCTCTCTCGCCACTCTGCTTTCTGCCTAGACTACCTGAATGGTCTAAGCCATCTGATTTTTGTCTTGCTCGCTCTTAACCTTGTCTGCTATGATGAGAAGGGTGGTGTTTGGTTTACACTGAGCAGCTGAGCAGATGTCTCCGTGATGGCACTGTCTGCCTTTGTACTGGGAGGGAATTTCTGCTGGCTCATAGCGCTTCCTGAAAGAGCTGTCTCTTTAAGGACTTATCTCATATTTTCAGAAATTGACTGTGAAAATTCTAAGTAATGGTGTGACATGATCACACTCACTTTCCGTAGTTAATCCTTCACTAGGGGTCAGGCGCTTTCCCTGCTCAATGAGTCATTTGATTGTCATCTACCTTGCACAAAAAAACTACGAAGCCCCAAGCACTGTCTGGTAAGGATGACAGGCAGTCACAGTGCTGAGCTCTGTGCAGGAATAACTGAGTTAGAAAAAAGCTGCTGGCACTGTAATAAAGCGTTTAATGGACAGACAGCCTCTTTTACCTTCCTTGGGGTAACACTAAATCCCTTTTTATTGTAGTTTGCACAGATGTTAGTGAGTTATCCATTTCTCTAATCATACTAGAAGTTGGCACATCCATCTTGAGTAAGAAGACCAGCCCACTCTGTTTTTGAGAGTCCTTTTTCTAATAAACTTGTGTCACTTTCAGGTCAGTTTCACCAATACAAATAAAATTCAAACAAATAAAAAGTATATTGTCTC
Organism: Motacilla alba alba; assembly: GCF_015832195.1. NCBI lineage: Eukaryota > Metazoa > Chordata > Aves > Passeriformes > Motacillidae > Motacilla > Motacilla alba. The sequence continues at coordinate 5,974,071 of NC_052026.1, forward strand.
ATGATGAGATGTATGTAATTATGTCCCTTAGGTCAGTTTAAATTTACAGTGGGAGTTACACTGTGTATAACCCTTCCTGCAATCTAGATTTTCCTGCTGCTTTAAAAAATAAAACAAACCCACCACAATATTTAGCCAATATATTGTAGCCGTGCGGTAGTCTCAGTTTTGGAGCTGAATGCTCTATATGATTCATTTTACCTTGCAATTATTTGTATATAAATGCATCTTTGTGTCCTGCGAACAATATCTCCCCTCCTCCCTCCGATAAATCTTTGTGAATGGAATCCACTTGTTTTGTTTATCTCCTCTGCAAAGTGATGCTAACTGGCTCCCTAAATGCAGAGTATTTATATTTGTTTCTATTCTCTTGCACGCTGCAGCACAATTGCATCCTCTCGTTGAAGAGTTTATTTCCCTTCACGTGGTTATTCCTGAATGCAACGCGTTTATTGACGAAACGAAATAAATGCTCGGGTTTGGGGCTGGGTGGGGAGAGAGAAAACCCCACAGCCTTGATCGCCCCTGCCAAGGTGCTGCATGCTTCAACTGCTAGCGTGCTTACAAAGGTCAGCTAAAGTTCAGGAAGGGATAAATGATTGCTACTTTGAGGGGGTCCGTGGTAAGCCTTGTTCTTTTTTGCACTGAGTTGATGGGTTCACAGCGGTAGCTGAATTTTGATAGATTGGCAGACACTGAAAGGAAATGCTAAATCTGCCACAGGGACTCTAACTAACTTCATTTTCTAGGGGCAAAGGGTAAAAAGACAAGGGGTACTGTTCAAGGGCAGGACATCATATGACCTGGTCAACAAAGCTACCACTGTTGTTTGTTTGGATCCTTGCCTTGTTGTACCTGGCTTCTTAACAAAAGGCCTTACCAGCAGGGTGGGCTATCAAAATAAACATTAAAGGTTCAGGGGTTGATGCTAGTCCTTTGTGTATGTAAATTTACTGCTCTCTGGGGTCTCACTGTAAATGAGAAGGCCTGTCTCTGTTGTGTTTCCTGGTAAAATACTTTTAATAAATAAATCAAAGACTATGGAACATTAACTATTTCTCACCAAAATGGAAAAAGACTGCAGGTTTGTTTTTCTTGGTGTTTTTTAAACTGTTTCCGTACTTTGCTATTAAAAAGAAAACCTCTCTTGTCTTCCAAACACCTAGAGCAAGTTACACTGACAATCTTGCAAAACAAAAACCCAGCCTCCCAGGTTGGCTGTTGAGTTTTACACCAAGCTGATGTGCTGAATATATCTGACTTTTTATACACGCCGTGAAATAGATAAAACAATTGATTAGGCTGAAGGCCACGTTTTGCTAAGGTCAGTTTTACCATGGGTTATGTACAGTCTAGGCACATCTGACATCCGGTTAGTACACGCAATTGTAAAGGCTTTATTCACAAACTGGGTAATTGTGCACATAAATGCTTAATTAAGTGCATTTGTCCGGGTCATTAATCTGGTTGTATACACAGTTGTGAAAACTCTACGTTTCTACCTTTTTCTTCTTTTTAATCTTAAGTTTCCTTTGTGATCTCCTAACACATTCTGGAATGAATGAAAGAATTTATGCTCTGAGAGAATGGGGAGTTTGAAATGTTTGCAAGGGAATCTGAAACCATGTGAAACCAGCTAATGTTTCAGATTTCATCAGAAACTCAGCTCAGTGATTCTCCAGGTTTACAAACCATATGGTGAACCTGAGTCTAACTTTCAATGACCAGAGTCTGATTTATAGTTTTCCATGGCAGTTGGTCAAAAACTGTGATTTTTCCCAGGCTTCAAAGAAAAACTAGACAAGCTTAAGTGATTTGACTGAGCTGGGTTTAGTCTGAAATCACCACTCACATGTTGACTGCGGGTTGGTAAACATGGTTCTAAACTGTCCAACCACATTATCAGTATGCAAAAATTAAAATTGGCTGCTTTGCTGGCCAAATATTTTTAGTATCATTGGCTTCATCTCTTTGTTTATCTTTTAGGACCACTTGGGGAAGAATAGAAAAATCTCATTTTTCTTTTTTCTTTTTTTTTTTTTGGTCAGTGTTTAACAAGAACAGAGCTCACACAGCCTCCAGGAACCAACATCTTGACCAGCGCAGGTTAATTTAGCTTTGTTCCCACTTCTGGGAACTGGACAGCACATACTGCAGGTGTTTTTGGGTTTTTTTTTTTGCCTAACAAGGAGCAGGTCTCAAAGCACTTTACCTCACCCAAAACAGCTCTGTGAGAGCTTTCTTCAAATACCACACACATTTTGAGCTCAGCAACCCAAGTCAGGACACACAAGAGTCAGTATCTGTTTATTGGGATAAATGAGAACTGGGGAGGATTAGAAGGTGAGTCAGATTGAGTTCCACAAGAAGGACAGAAATGACTGCACAAGGCTTGAAAGCAGGTTAATTTTTTTCTGGTGGTTTTTTGAGTTTTTTTGTGGGTTTTTTTTTTGGGAGGGGGGTTTGTTTATTTGTTTTTTGTTTGGTTTGGTTTTTTGTGTTTTTTTTTTTTTAACAGGACAGCAGGAGGTTTTGGTTTTTGGTTTTTTTTCTTTTTTTTTGTCCTTTAGTGAGATGTTCTGTATAATGCTGGAGCTAAACACCATACCTAAATGAAACAGGAAAAATGAATTTACTCAGTTGTACATCTTTCTATGCTGAAGGTTGAAATTCTGCTCAAGCTAGTGATTTTAATGAATTTTAGATGGAAATCCTAAATAAATTATATAGGAGGAACTTCAGAGGTTATTCTAATTTGGCATATTTTGGTTTAGTTTAATTTAAAATTCAGAAGCTGGGATGGAGTTGAATTGAATGAACATTTTGTACAGCCGTTCAGCTGCTGTGTTTACTAAAGTTGTTGATGTTGTTGCTTGATTTCTGTAATATTTGGATGAACAATGATCTTCCAGATCAGATTGGGTTTTTTTGTTGATTTTTTTTGGGTTCGTTTTTTGGTTTTTCCAATCAAGAGGGCACATCAAGATTGCCAAATTTAATTGAAACATTTTGTAGATGGGATATAAGCCCATGTCATGTGCAATGTAATCAGGTGTTACTCCATCATTACAAAATGAGGCTTCTTTAGTGAAGAGTGCAATAAATAAGTGATATGTAGCATTCTGGATTCATCAAAGGCAGTGGGTAATTTTGTCCAGCTAAATTCTCCACAGTGTTGCAGCTCAAGGTGTGGTCTTGAGAGATCACTGGCTTACAGTATCCTGGAATGTGCTTTCACATCTGTTTCTCACGAAAATAAAAGCATGTTTCTCTTGATGAAAACATCAGCGGTTAATGGCACGTCTTTGGGGAGGTGAGCCTTGCCTGTGTGCAGGCAGATGTGAGGGAGGGCTGCCTGAACCTGAGCTGCAGACACTGTGAGTGAGGAGCACTGAGCTCAGATAAGGGATCTTGTTCAGGGCTGCTGCTGTGCCTGCCTCCTCCTTAGAGCCCCTGGGCAAGGAGGGGAGGGCACGGCAGCTGACCAGGGCTTGCAAAACACCCTGCAGAGCTGTCTCCATGGAGTGATCCAGCCCCTAAATCACCCACAGCTCAGTTATTGTGGAAGGGAAAACATCACCATTCCCAATGTGGACATAGTTGTGACCTTCAAAGCTTAATGAAGAAAATGTGTGCAAGAGATCAAGAACAGATATTTCTTTGTCTTAAGATGAACCAGACTCATACAAGAAGAACATACAGGTTGTAGGCACCCCAGGAGATACACAAACCACAGAGCTGCTGGTGTCTTCTCCTCAAGATGTTCTCAATGGTACTGAATCTGCTTTCCTTCATGTCCTCCCCTTTTACTCATTCTGAGATTTTCCTTCACATTTCTTTCCTTTGAGGGCCAGAGAGGAAAGGAGCTGCTGCTTGATAGCATGGCAATCTTTGAGTTTATTTAGTTAATCTTTTACTGTCATTATGGTTTCAGCAAGTGTCACTTGCAAAACAGTGAATTTTGTCTTATTGTCTGAATTTTATAAACAGTCACAGGGCACCGAGCTTGATATTGCTAAAAGCAGCTGAGTTTTAGTGTAAAGTAACAGATGTTTGGCTCCAGAGCATGGGCACTACCTTCTAACAAAGGTGCTTCCCTAAACACAGATACAAAGATCAGGCAGTCTCTCCTTGCTCCCAGCGCACTGATGGACGAGCACATCCTGAGGTAGTCGTGTTTTCTAGCTCTATTATACACAGAATATTTGTTCATTCCAAGAAGATTAAATATTGAATTGTGTGACTGATAAGCTTGACGAAAAGAAGGCTCTTGTGTTTTGCTGGAAGAACAAATGCGCTGGCTTTCGTGGTAATGTGAATCCAGCAGGAGAAAAAGGTGTAATTAATTGCACTTGAGCCAGTTCAGAGCAGGAGTGTAATGTCTCCCACATTTCCATCCTTACTCTGCAACCACTCAAAACTTGAGGGGGCCTCCCAAGAGCACCCCCAGGGATGTGTAAGTACAAAACGTGGGTATCAATTATGCATGCCTAAATCAAATGAATAGCTTGGCCTGACCTCACTTTCAGCTGGCCTTGCTTAGAAACAAAACTCCTACAAAACAAGAAAGTTCTTGCAAAAGGAAGTATTCTTCATAATTTTAAACTTTCCACCAGCTCAGCTGCTATTTTATGGGTGTAAGAGGGTGCATCTACAGTGGCTTTTTTTCCTCAGTGTTTCTGGCTTGAGGGGAGGAACCTTTCTTTGAAATTAGAGACCATCGCAGCTCTTTATGGCGTTGGACACCATGAAATCTTTAATAGGTCTTAAATCTGTCTTTTAAAACCTGTCTTTTAAAACCTGTCTTTTAAAATGTGATCTCGGCAGAGAGAAAGGCTAGCCAGACTGGGCCAGTGGATCAGGCTACCAGCATATTATCCCTGCAGGTTTTCAGGCACAGCTTTGGAGAAAACCGTAAATCAAAGAGCTGGCTGAAAATAGATACTGCATACTATTACTGAGTTCTAATTCTCTGTGTGACAGACATATTTGAGAGGTTTTATTGAGTGATAACTGAGGAGCATCTCCACATTCCCAATCAGGAAATCTAGTCTAAAATTGCTGTCTCTTTGGGTGCCTAGGCTTGTCCATTGCCAGAAGAACAAAATGTACAAAATACAGCATTGTAACAGAAGAATTGGTTGAACAGAAGGAATTATTAGTGCTTACTCAATAGGTGGTTCTTTGGAATAATTTTATATTTAAATGCACTACAATTATAATTGGGTACTCACTATCTTTGGGTCAAAGTTATATCCCCTTTGATTTTCTATTAGAACACCAGAAACGAAGCTCTTCACTACATTTAATCTAGATTCAGTTTAGGATATTGATGTTCTCAAGACACTCAAATGTATTCAGAAGTCGTTGTTCAAGTAGGTTTTGAGCACCATTTTCCAGCTTATCACAGGCTGTAATTTTGTTCTCTGCCCACAGTATTTCCTGTAATTCAACAAAGGCCTTGGTGGAAGGTTTGGAAATAGCTGAGGCAATATTGAGGCCTATTGTTTGAGGATTCTGACTCAGTTTTTGACCAAGTGGCCCCACTGCTATCTATCGCTAGTAAAGTCAGTTCTCCTCCCAAACGACAGCAACAGCAAAAAAATTAAGGCTAAGAGTTCCTTTCCTGCATTGCTGCTGAAGGAGATAATTCTGTAGCAAATTGACTTGTATCCACAAAAATAGTGTGGCAAGACACCATATGTGGTAATTGTATGCACTGCTCAAAATATTTTAAATGAACTTGTTCTTACAAAGAAGTTATGAAGTTAACTTTTATATGTGTGTGAATAATTAAACTATTGTCACTACTCTAAATTATCATCTATTGTGAACTTACATCATTAAATCTTGCTTCTTTGCTAAAGAATAATGAAAAATACACTTAATTAACAGTTATTGCAAGCTTGAGGCCATTGATAACACAGTTCTCAGACTGAATTTCACAAGTGTGTTTTGTACTTGACTTGAAATTGCTGCTTTATTCTAAAGCCCTGCACAGTGATGTGGGCATAACAAATTTCGTATCACAAGAACGAACTCCCTTAGTAAATTATGTCACTGTTGGTTAAGATTAGGTTGCTACAAGCAAACAACTCGAGTGTTATTTTTTTTCCAGTGGAGAGGGAGGAGTTATGGCTTGAGCCTGCTGTTTTAGTTGCTTTTAGCAAATTCATGAAAGGCTTTTGCAGTGTGCCAAATCTGAGAAAACCCCACCCCCTTTGCCTCGCAGCTTCACTGTGCCAATCCATCAGGAGATTTTGGGGGTCTGTAACAGTTCCCTGAGGAAAGGGACTCTGGTTAATTTCCTTGTTGTTTCGATTACAGAGGTGATAGGGCTTTTTTTCCTTGGATATTGTTAAAGAGGCTTGCCAGCACTGTAAAGAATGTGCTGCATTCTTCAGATGAAATAAGGCCAATCAGTGGAATAATGAGGAAAGTAATATCTCCCTAGAGAGTCTGATTGGGTTTTCATCAAATCAGCCAACCTTTTCCAGTCATTTACACCAACGTTCACTCCATGCAGGGTGTTATGCTGTCTCAGATTCTTTCCTCCTTTTAAATCCCTTGTGATTATTACTGATAACTAAATAATTGGGATGAGGCAAATTTATGTATATTGTATATGTTCTTCTTTTTAAAATTAATTATTTTGGTCTTATTTTCTCAGATATATTTTAAACTACCTTCTGCTACCCTGGAAGCTATTCCAAAGAAAAGAGGGATATGCAAGAGCTGAAAGATTTATTCCTTTGTGACACTGAATGCCCTTTTATTTTTAATATGTGGGGTAGTCTCCTATGAATGGAAGGTTACCTACTGCTAAGAGTACAATCCCATGACAAGATGCCCAATTCTTTTTGTTAATTATAGCTTGACACATTTATTTTTATTTATTCATTAATTTTCCTTTCCAAGATAAACCTCTAAAATGAGCCTTTTAATTTATTGGGGAGTGAGGAGAACAATAGTTACCACGATCTTCCCTTATTTCCTGTTCTTTTCTCTGTCAAGAGCGCAGCGTTAAATGCACGAGGAGCATCCAGCTACAAAGACAGAAATACTTCTCCTTCTCATTCACTCACACAGAATTCAAACTAGGAAAAGGTTTGCCCACAGCTTCTGCCGATGGTTCCTTGCTGTACCTACAGACATCAATAATCTGTTCTGAAAAATATAAAGATTACAATGTTGGGCCAGATCCTCCCATGGTGTAAATCAGCCTGGTTCTACTGACACCAGTAGCTGTCACCCAGCATGAGGCCCTTCAGACACACATGGCAAGTTATTGGCTCACCAGGGCTACTGCTCATACATCATTAAGTAGCCCTTTCTTATGAAACCAGTACCTTTTTGCCATCAAATGAGAAATAGGCAGGAGCACAAAAGATGCAGGGTGCTGCAGAGCTGTGCTGCTCCAGTGTGTTTGCAGACTAAATGTAGCAGGCAGCCTGTGCTGGCAGCTGCACACATGACTATACAGTACCTAAAATAAGGGGGGCAGGGGGGGTTCTGATTCCCTTCTGTGCTGTGCACTGCTCTGTTCTGGAGCACAGACAAAAAGAAATCTGGTCTCCTGTGCAAGTTATCTTCCTCCAGTGGCTGGGAGATTCAGGAGCAGTGCAGCTTCGTTATACACGAACACATTTATGGCATCTTTGACAAGCTCCTGGACCACATCAGCCATGATCTGATTACATCACTAAAATTAATGTGGTCTTTGGATGTTTTACACAACAATCTGGGAGGCATTTATTTCCTGCGCTTGGGGGGGGACATGTTTAGCATGTGAAAGTTTTCAAAATTAACTGAGTTCCATTCACACCAGTCCTCCCACACCGCTCAGCAAATGATTCAAAGCCTTCAGCGTGATTTCATCTGTGCAGACTCTAATCCACTTACTTAATGAAATACATAATTAACATATTATAATTGCAGTAAAGATGGTTTTGACAGAAATCATTTCCCGTATCTAATACCGTGGTAATTTAATCTGTTCCCCACTCCCTAACACGACCCTCCGTGATTAAGTTTCATAAGAATTTTTTTGATTGATTGATTCATCTGACGTGCCTGGGCCCTGCTAAAGGAGTGTCTGTCAGTTTACAGAGCTACGTGATGTTGTGGCAGATGGTTGTGGAGAGGCTCTTTGCACTGTCTCCCTGTGTGGTCTTTCTTTTTTTTTTTCCCCCTAAATGCCCTGATAATCCAAATACAGCAACCCTGATCCACTAAATCGCTACATGTTTTTATATGCTGTCTTTTAGTTGTGTGTATAGTTATTAAACTAGGGAAGGCAGGATGTGTTAAACTAGGAGGTCTAAATCCTAATGCTGTCATTCACTTCCACAATAAAACAACCCACACAGATACTTTTTATTTGATTTCTCTTTCTGTTTGTTTTCAACACAATCTCTCTAGTCTGTCATTCACTCTCAGGCAGTTACTTGAGTTAAAAGGGCCAGCAAGCCAAGTTATGCAGGCCCTCTCAGTTAAATATCACTTGTTACCTGCAGGAATATATGGGGAGCATTACCAACCACTCGCTCTTCAAGTCAGACTCAAACGGCTGCTCTCTTGATATGGGTCATGACTCATGAGATAATATCCAGTAAAAGGTCTGTGGCAAATGATTACTTCCTTTTCATAGACTGAAACCCTATAATTTTTTTAATGCTGTCAGTCTCCAGGAAACTGTGTCCTAGTGACATTGTGAAAAAAAAAAAAAAAAACAAATTCCAAAGGAAGGGATGCTGGATGGCTTCCTCTGAGACAAACCAAACCCTCTGGCAATAAAAATCATCCTACTCTCACCCTAATTTCTGTCCCTTACACCATCCTATGCTCCAATATAGCATTTTCCATTTCAGGTTCGTTTCTAAGGTAGGAGTTAACCAATACCTGAGTTCTGTACTGCATTTGCCTTTGTCCATGGCTTTCATGCAGCTGGCCAGGTCTCCAGCACCTCCAGGGAAAAGTAAGGGACTGTCTGTGTTTGGGGTAGGTGATAGACAGAGACATGGCCCTGTCAAGTCATCCAGCCATTGTCAGAGCTCGCTCAGCTTGGTAAAACCAACCCTCCTATTGCAGGTTTGGGTACCTGCACACTTTGTTATCCACAGCTGGGAGGTTCCCTGGCACCCTGAGCAGCACCACTGGCAACATTTCCTCTTTATGGCTTGACTTTATTCACAAAATGGGCTGCAGGTATGTGAGAGGGCACAGGGCTGCGGTGTCTGGGGCCAGGCAGGAGGGGGACAAGCAGCTTGTCATGTGTGAGATGGTTTACCCCAGGGACAAGGATTTTCCAGGGTTTGTATTCTGGAAGAGAGCAAGTTATATGTGTTTTAACTCTTTTAAGTCCCTTGGTTGTCCAGACTTTTAAAAGCCTGTCTCATGAGGTGAGACAGCACCACAGGGAGACAATGGTAGTGAAAGCTCAATCTCTCTTTGGAGCCAGGATGTAGCAGCACAGCCATCCAAGCAGCAGGACAATCCCTCAGGGGCCAATTTTGCTCTGTAGCCATGTCAGTTTGTGACACTGGTTGGTGCCAGGCAGAGTGGCACCGGGAGGAATATGGCACAAGGAGCAGGGTGGCACTAGGAGCACCATGACACGAGGAGCAGTGTGGCACTAGGAGCAGCATTACAGGACAGTTCCCAGCCTGGTGGTGTGAGGGATGCTGACATTAGTGGTTTATGGCTTGTAAGAGCTGAGGTGTGCTGCAGGCTCAGAGACCACAGTGAGCTTCTGTGTGCTGTCATGCCCCAGCTGCTGGAAATGTTTTGAGTAGCAGTCCCTTGGCTCTGTTGGTCAAAAGGTGGATGAAGGTGGTGAAGTTGTGAACAGTGAGCAAATCTTTGCTTCCTGTCAGCCCGAGCCTTAATTTTTTGCTTTCCCATAACTGCAAATAGTCTCAAAGGGTCTGGTGGACAATGCTGCTTATATGTCACAGGGCAGAGACCTGGGTCTTAAAAAAATTGCTGCACAGAGTTGCAAATTGCAACATTCATTCTGTTTTACACTGGAATGTCCAGGTGGGTGTATTCACTGACAAGGAGGGTAAAGACAGTAGAAAATAACAGAAAATAATTTACAGCCTGTCTTTGCTCTGCTTTGCTGTTTCACTTGATAGTAAGTCAAAGGTGACTCAGGCTCCAGCCTCTGTGATGGTCGTAATGCACAAAAGGGACTGGAGGCAGAGCTGCCTCACCTGTCCTGCTGCCTCACATCCCTCTGAACATTAGATCTTGGGCAAGTGCTTCTGACAGAAGCCTCTGTTCATGAAAGGCTCAGTCTTCGTCCTCGTAGGAGGATGCGTGAATCATTTCTGATGATGTGAAGCTGCATTTAATTGTGTCATCTTTCATAAACTGAGTGTGTACCAGTGCTTGACAACATCCTGGGTTTGTGGGGCTTTGTTAGTGATGTGAAATACAGCGTGTTCATCCATTTCAGCAGTGTTTTAAAGACTAGTAAAGGTTTAAGTGCCTAATTTCTCTTGATGAGCTGATGTATTAGTTAGGGTTTATTTGCCTATCAGTTCTCGCTGACCTGTGTACTACTGGTGTGTTTGCGTTAAAAGTCATGCCAAGATTATCCTAGCAAAGTCTTTCCATGGTGCCTCTAAATCTGCCACTCCTCCCAGTGACAGATTGTAAATGCTCTGATCAACAAAAGCTCTGCTTTTCCCATTGAGTTGTGAAACACTCACCTGGGAACAGCTTGAGCACAGAATGTGAGACGAATTAAGAGGCATTTATGCAAAGGAAGGGCAGAAATTTTGAAAAAAAATTAATTCAGATGGTCAGCTTTTTGAAGCACTGGCACAAAATCAGAAGCATGGAGAATATAGGCTCCCACCCCAGCCCCATAGCCAACCCACAGTGAGTCCAAGGAGGCCACTCAGAATGATGCACCCCAGCTCCTACATCCGAGTCAGTGAACTCATTGAACTTGACTGAAATTCCTGTCGGAGCATTTTCTTTTTCCTGTGAGCGTGGAGGGAGGGGGAGGCTCCTTTGTGAGTGGCAAGTGTACATGAACACCACCACATCAACTGCCAATATGTTATGAGGCCTTGGTAACAATCTGGAGTCTCTGGGGAGCTCTGCTGCAGTTCAAGTGAGTATCAGACAGAGAGAAAACAATTTCTGGTGCCAATAATGCAGCACAGATGAAAAATGTTTTAATATTTGAAGCTGCTTTATGGCAGAAGCAATGACAGTGATGGAGTCAATGTCAGCTTTTTTCCTTTAAATGTCATCTTTCGTCTATGAGTTTTTTCTGCTCTGGAGGCATGCAAGCCTGATGCTGACTGTTTGCAACCATTGATCATTGATTTTATTCTAAATGGAAAGCTTGCCAGAAGACTAGAAATTCTGGAATTTATTAGGATTTCTTTAAGAGGCACTTTAGCTCAACAGTTCTCATTACTGTCTTTACAATGTTACTTATTTTTCTTTTTATGTCATATGATTTGTAAAGGGTTAGTACTCAGAGAACAATATACGATTAAACCACTGTGCATGCTGGAGTTGCAAGCTTAGAGGGGAAAAAAGGATTCTTAGGAAGGCTAAGCACATATCTGAGTGTTAAACAACTAATGTCTCTTCAGAACCAAAAGCTCTATTTTGAAATCTGTGAACATGATTTTTATTAAACAGCAGTTTTGATTAAATAAGGTCACTCTTAAATTAATAACTCTTAAATACATAAATAAAAGGGCTAAACCATCTTTATATTCTGACATTTAGTGCATAAACAACGTACTGTATGTACCAAATGTCAGAATATAATGAAAGTTTGTCCTGTTAAACTAATACTACTGATGGGCAAAAATGTCTTGGACTCTAAAACCTCTTCAATGCATTTATTTACAGTGACATTATTCTGAACATGCCAACTAGGAGTGGTTTAAGGCTTTATTATATATTAACTTTTAACATATTTGTGTGCTTATGTATAAGTGATTATTCTTCATTTGGTTAAAAAGAATCCATTTACAGTTATACAGTGGGCTAAATGTTTTCAGTTTGTGATATGTTTCCATTGGCACAGGACTAGTTCAAACAGGTATGTTAGCTCTTGGCTGACACGCCTGACATTCAAGCTTTATTATGGAGCAGTGTACCCAGGGAATGTGAATTATAGAGAGTATCAGCCCTGGCCTGCTGAAAGCATCATTCAGCCTGGTTGATTATGGAATTTACTCCGGAGTTTGGGTCTAGAGATCCATCTACTGAGCTGATGCTGTTTATTTGTTTAGTCACAAATATGTTTCAGACCAGACAAAGGGAAGATGGTAGTGGGAAACAGCCAGGTTGGATAGCACTGACCAGTGAAAAGACAAAATCCTTCAGGGTAAGAGCCAGTGGTGAAGTTTATTGCCTCTGTTTAGATAAAGGTAATTCTGACAAACCCTTTAATAAACCCCAAGTGCACCCCAAGTGCAGCACTTGAAGTGTAAAAGAAAACTTTCCAGCAAATGAAATGTCCATCTGCAATGTCACCTAGGATGCTGTAAACAGAGTTCCTGGTGTAGTGGGTCTGTTGTACCCCATTGATCAAATTGCTTCTAGTATTTACAGTAATGGACTATCCTGACTGGCAATGCCACATGTGATACAATGGTTCTATTGTAACTGGGGTGGAGGAACAGCAAAATATTTTCTGTTTGCCTCAACCCCCATCTATTCTGCACTGGCCATGTCCCCACATATTCATTCTCCTACTTGTTAACAGGCAAGTTTCTCTGTCTGCAGCAGTGAAACTCACCTGATAAAAATGGCATATTTTCCCTTTATCAAAAGGGCTTGTTTAGATTTGTTCTATACCCAGTGGTCTGTTATTTCTGTCAAGGTTTTAATGATTCTCTGATGAGACCAGACTTTTTGGTTAAATGCAAGAGTTGGGCAATACTGAATAATATTCAACAGCCATTTCTTGTGAGTACTATTTAAAAGTCACTGGTGCTAGGAATATCTGCATCCACGGAGTGCAGCACCATTTGCACAAATCATTTGTGCACTTCTGGAAGGTGAATCTTCAGAGATGCTTCTTTACAGCTTAAAATCCTAATGAACATTTGCAAAATAACCATGAATTTGCCTTAGTAGGAATAGCTGGAAGCCTATCTGACAGTTTTGGTATATGCTTGTGAGCCAGGGAATCCTAAAAAAAATATTTAAATGTGAAGTGGTGTCAGTGTATTATGCTCCCATGGTGTAGAGATCTTCCTTATCATGACTAATTTGTTGTAGCAAAATCTAGAGGCTGCAGGGGATTTAAGGGTCCCACTGGGTTAGTACTGCACATATACATCACAGACACTTCTTGCACTGAAGAATGGGATAGCACAGGCAGGAACAGGAAGTCATAGATTGGCCTGGGTTGGAAAGGATCTTAGAGATCATCCAGTTCCCTTTGCCAAGGAACAGGGAGACCTTCCACCAGACCAGGTTGCTCAGATGTCCATCCAGCCTGGTCTTGGAAAGAAACTTCCAGGAATGGGGCAGCCACTGCTTCTCTGGGCAAACTGTGCCAGAGCCTCCCCACCCTCACAGCAAAGAATTTTTTCCAATATCCAATGTAAACCTCCTCCCTGCCAGTGTGAAGCCATTCCCCCGCGTCCTGTCACTCCATCCCTTGTATATTGTCTCTCTCCATGTTCCTTCGTAGGCTCCTTTCAGGCACTCAAGGCCACACTGAGCTCACCCCAAAGCTTCTCCTCTCCAGGTGAACAATCTCAGCTCTCCCAGCCTTTCCTCCCAGCAGAGCTGCTCCATCCCTCTGCTCACCCTGGTGCCTCCTCTGGCCTGGCTCCAGCAGCTCCAGGTCCCTCCTGTGCTGGCCCAGGCTGGGGCAGCTCTGCAGCTGGGATCTCTACTCTGAGCAGGGTAGAGAGACAGAATCACTGCATTTGGACAAAGTATGGGTTTTGTTCAGGTCTCTTGACCTATCAGGAAGTAACTGCTAAGGGAAAGCACCCCAGAATGTTATCTTAAAAATTTAAATCAAGGTAATCCACAAAGAAGAATTTACATTTCTTTTCCTTGGTAGGGAAAAGGTTTTTACGGAAAAGCAAACCTAACTTTTCCATTCCTAAGTGGATTGCTGCTGAGTGGCAGCAGAGGACTGCAGAGGTAGTGGCAGGTGTTGAGAACAGTGATCTTAAAAAGAATATAATTTTGGGGAAGAATCCTAAAATTTTCCAGAGAAAATAATTTCAGCTGAAAATCCTTGAGTAGCTCTAGTAAGGATGTTGCTCCTTTTCACTGGAAATCAGTGACTTTAGCATTCCTGTGCTCAGCAATTCTCAGCTTTGTGCATTTATCCATCTTTCTTTACAAATAACCAGCTAACATCAGTGAAAGGACTCAGTTCCTTCACAGTGAGGAGCTTAGCCTTGCAAGAAACCTCCTGCTAATCCATATTCAGAGAAGCCCTGAGGGAGCTATCAAGACTATTCTGAGAGTAAATTATCCTCCCAGGAAAGGATTACAAGATCCTGGCTCTGCTCGAGATCCCCAGCCAGACCATGCCAGTATTTGACAAAGGTTTGTGCCATTTGTGCGCTCAATGTGCTGGTGCCCCCTGGACCACTTCTTAGTGACCTCTGAGTTGAGAGAATGAAAAGCAAAGGCTTTATTTTGGACTTAAGGAAAGCAGCAGTCACTGGTGGCTTCCAGCAGGGAAACATCAAGTTCCCAGTACCCTTTTGAGTGATGACCACATGAGCAGGAACAGAGGGCAGTACTTAAGGGTGTCCTGTGGTGTTTGAACTGGAATGATTTCTGCAGGTCCTCTTCTGACAAGGGAGGGGTAGATGCCCCAAGGCAGCCTCCTCCCTCCTCTGTGGGCAAGATGTGAGCTGCAATAGCTCCCATCAGCTCAGCTGGGCTGCCTCAGGGTGTGGGCACACGCTTACTCTGTGGGCTCAGTCAGGATCCTGGTGCTATGCCCCACATCATCCTTCTCGTCTTCCAGATCATGAAAAGATGAAGGAGCCACCTGGCTTGTCACTCCTGCTGACACCAGGTTGGAACACCAGCTGGGATCACCCTGTCACAGTCTGCACCTCTGTGACTAAGGAGAAAAGTTCAGCTGCCAAGATATTCAATCTGGAACTCCTCATTAAAAAAAAAAAATCCATTAGAAGTTATATCTTTTATAAACGTCCTATATATTATGACATAATTTAATTTAGTGCTCTGAATGTATTATGGCCACTGTAACAGTTTTACATTTATAGATTTCATAGTTTTGCTTCTATAAAACAACTACAATCTGTACCCCTTCCAGCTAATTACAATAAAATGCTTCGATTCACATTTACAATGTAAACTGAGGGCAGAGGCATGTGAGTTCTGACTCAGGTTTATGCTTCACGGGCTGCTGAGAATGCCTAGGCTTAGCCTCTCCTGACTGAGGTGTTTTCTGGGGTCTTGGTGGAGACCTGCCAGGAGGAAGCTATGCCCATGGCAGGAGATCCTGGGATTACTGCTGAGGGACCCTGTTTGTGGGGCTGGGTGAATACTGAGAAAATGAAAGAAGTTGGGAGTAGATACTCATGCAGGCTGAGCTGGAGAAAAGAGAGTACCAGATCTGAGTATGATAGGACTCATTGGGAAAAAAAAGAGGAAATCAGCTGTCAGGGATGCAGATTGAGTGAGCAGGATGCAGGGGAATGAAGATTTGGAACTTAACTGACAGGTTCAAAAATGGCACATGCATTTGAGAAAGTCCTGGAATCATGGAATCACAGAATGGAGTGGGTTGGAAAGGACCTTAAAGATCATCTTGTTCCACCCCATGCCATGGGCAGGGACACCTTCCACTAGACCAGGTGGGTCAGGGAGGGCTCCATTCAGCCCCATCCCCGTGCCATGGATGGGGCACCCACAATTTCTCTGGGAAAAATGTTCCAGCACCTCACCACCCTCACAGTCAATAATTTGTTCCTAATATCTAATGTAAATTTCCTTGAGTTTGAACCCATTACTCCTTGTGCTGTCACTGCAGTTCCCAATGAAGAACCTCTCAGTGGCTTCCCTGTAGCTCCTTCAGATACTGCAAGGTCCCCATAGTGCTCTTCTCCAGGCTGAACAGCCCCAACTTTCCCATATGTTTTCACAGGGCAGGTGCTCCAGTCCTCTTTTCAACTTCACGGCCTCCTCTGGACTTGCTCATCAGTTCTATGTCCTTCTTATCTTGGGGGCACCAGAACTGCACACAGTGAGGATGCAAATGCAAAACAAGACATGTTACAGTGAGCTTCATTTTCCTATTGTGGTGTGATCTATTTGCTCAAGAGCTGCTTGTGTACAGAAGACCTGCTAAAAACAATGCGTATTTTATTTTTTTAAAATTAAAACATACAATCACAGGTCCCCAGTGACTAAGGAAAAATAAAGCAAAATCCTTTCTCATTTCAAAATCCCCAAACTTAAAATAGGCTTGTGTCAAGAAAAGCAATAATTTCTGTGTTAACAATAATAGAACACAATACTTAATGGACTTTCTCTGCTTATTAATTAATAGATAGATTTCTCGTATCTGTACAAATCAGGCAAAAATGAGATACCACTTGCCTCTGATACCCTATTTATTTAACCTTTCACCAACCTGTATGTATTCAGCACATAAGAGTTTCTGAGTAGCCGACAATAAGGACTTTTGCTACTCTGAAAATCCTTACTCTGGAACCCACATTCTTACTAAGTTCACTGGAGATGAGTAATTCCTGATTTTCAGTCATGGCCAAGGTTTTTGAGCTCATAATCAGTCCTTCTTAGTAATCAAAATGCTCTAAAGAGCTCAAACTGTTTCTAGGATGCAGCTTGGTCAAATAGTTTTATGATCCCTTCGCAAATTTTCTGATTTTGTGACGATGTCTATTCTGAGGGACAAAATGCTACATTTACATGGTTCAGAGGTGGCCACTGTTTGTATCAGTGATGACCACTGCCACTGCAGTTCCAGTGAGACAAATGCACATATGAGTTTCCATTTGTACATGTGATAAAAATACGTCTGATTCCATATCCACACGGCAGCCCAAGCATCTCTGTCAACCCAATTTTTGATGCTTTACAATGTGGCCCCAGGCCTAACAACCTTCTTCTGCAGATGCTGTTTCTGTATGTTTTTAATCACGAATCATCCCTTATCTATTAACCAATCATATTTGCTAACTGGATTGCTTGTGAAGACCTCTTATTGTAATTAGCGTGCTTCAGCTGAAGAGTAAACAAATATTCTAACAAACTACTGTCACATAAGTTGATTTTCAGTTCTCAATCACTACCATTGTGGAAACAGCAAGTTTTGAATTAGACACCTCTCCATGATGTAATGATCTCAGTCAAGAACATTTTAATTAAATTAAGGAATTGAAACTTTTGGTTTTGACAGGGCATGAATAAATTGGCAAGAGGTGAATCTGGTTCAGTGAAAAGCTTGATCCATAGATGTATTCTTGGAAATAATTAAAATGGTGCTGGCCAACAATGCTCAAATGGAACAGTATATATTTTGTCAAGGGATGCTAAAACATAATGCACTACACAGAGTTCAAAGTATTGTCAGAAGGAGGTGGCCACTTGCCTGTGTAACAAGAGTCTCTGATGAGGAGGTTGTGTCCTTTTCTGGCACCAGACCTTGGTTCTGTCTCCCTTTGTTTGAGCTGACAGGTGTGAATGTTGGGGTATTTCGTGAGCTATATTAGTGACATTTTGGGAGGGCTGCACACCCCAGGAGGTCTGTGTGATAGCACTGGTACAGGGTTTGTTGTCTGCAGCTTGCAGACTCTCATCCACCATCCCTGGAGCTGCAATATACCACATTTACTATCAGTTTTACTGGCAGAATAAACAGAACTGGACATGAATCCACAGCAAGAGATTTATGCATATAAAAACTGTATGATTATCATACTCAAATCAACCAAAAAGCATCTGCCTGGCTCCCTGATTTTAAGTTTGTACCTTGTTTTGGAACACACGTGCACAAACACACGCCTGTGTCTGGATAGTTAATCAGTCAAATTAGCTAGGAAGTAGATTTTGAGTATTGAATATATTATGAGCTTCCAAGAAATATATTTACCCAAAATACTTATCTGGCATCAGTATAAAATTCTCAAGGTTAAAGTGACTTAAGGATCCAGACTGCAGAAGCTCACTCATGCACCAGACAATATCTCTTTTCATATTCCTTAAACCACTACACACCACTCTCCTAATCTTAATAGTGCTCTGGAGAGTGTGGAATGGCCAAAACATGAAACAGAATAAACCAAATACACAGAAAACTGTTACATTTGCATTGCAAAACCTTGGCTTGGGTTTGAAAAAAATGGAATGACAGTTTGTCCTCTAAACAGTGTCCAACCTTCTTAACCTTTAAGTGTCATCTGCCTAGGCAGCCCTTAATGCTTGTTTTTACAGATGAAAATAGGGCCCATAGGACTTGAGACAGATCAAATAACTGGGCAATAACCACTGGGCTTGCTCTTAAAATAGAAGATCAAAAAAACGCAAACCAAAACAAAAGAGGTCTGATTAAGAAATGGGTTTATTTGGCCACACTGAAACCAGCAGGATTTAGGAAGGGATGGAAAAAAGAGTGTGACCTGGTGGAAGGAAAAAAAAGGCTAATAAAGAAGGGCACTCCCCTAAACCATGCTGTGGAAATCTTTCCTTGGTCATGTCCTGGAGGCACTAAAGCAAATGCAAAATGGGAGAATGTTCTTCCAAACTCCGTTCATGTTCAGCTCTGTGTAGATCTGTCAGATTTCCTGCAGAATAGATGATAACTTGTAGATCTCCTTGTTTTCTCCTGGCTTGCCTCCTCTTCCTCCAGGAAAGAAGTCAGCTATGTAATATTTCCTTGTGGATGTTCACCTTTCAATTTGAATGCAGCATGAGAAAAGCAGAATTCTTAATTTTTCCTCAATTAAGTGAGAAGAATTATTTTTCTGGTTGCCCTTGCTACAACTCCACTCTACAGACCATATCTAATTTCTCATGCTTATTGTCTCAACCTTATTCAATTCCAAGATATTCTTTCCAATTCTTGCAGCTAAGTCTCTTTGCCAAGCCATCACAGTTTCATGTCACAAGTACTACAAGCTTCTCCACAGCCTTTTTAACCCCCATTGCCCTCTGAGAAATCAAACGACACCAAAAGAAAGGTCTAAACAGGGGTTTCAATATGTTGTGTCAGAAAAAGTGGCAATTTTAGTCTGTAATGTGACACTGCAGAGAAGAGGGGGTGGGGTTAGGATATTTGTCCAGTTTTGTTGAAATAGTCAGCATTGTCCGTGGAAATATTTTTGCATCTTCATGGTGGGGAGATGTCTTTGTTCTCTCAAAAAGATTTGTGAACACTAATGAAAAATTTTGTCTTTCTCTTCCAGAACTGGTTTCACTGGCTTTCCCTTCCCTCTTCATAGGATGAAGGGCAAAACACAGCAGGAAACCCAGACAATATTATTAAGTGTGCAAAGGAAAAAATGCTATAAATATTTTGGTTGAAACAGCAGAGACATTAAAGATAAAAGTTAAATGGAAATAAAGGCAGTCAGATGGTTATTATATGTTGCTATAAAATCCAAGAGCTGTTAGAAAAGGTAGATCAGGATTTGCTTTTAAAAAATGACAGGCCTGTAAGAAAGCAATATTTTTGATTGATAGAGATTTTAATTGCTCTGATATTTATTGGAATGACAGCTATTAGGAATTGAAGCAGTGATAAGGGATTCTCTGAAGCTTGAGGGTATTTGGATAAACACCTCAAATTTGAATGCCTATCAGAAGGTTATTAAACTTATTAAAACCTTGAATTTTTCATTTGGGCTAAAAGTCTTTGAAAAGAGGTTTGCTTGGTAAATTTCTTATGAAATGATATAGATTCTGTTGGTGATGACTTTTTCTTTCTCTCCTCTTGAGAAGCATGTGCAAGCTAGGCTAGGCAGGAATTGCTGACATGCATATCTGAAGAGATTATAGTGTTAAGGACAAAAATTCATGTGGGTAAAACATGTTCCAGAAAAATATATAGCCTTAGAATTAACAAATGGTGTTACTTCCCCTAGCAATTCAGGTTTTATTTTTAAGAGACCTAATCTGCACATGTGCTGTTTTCCATCTATGGCAACTTGTGTTTTTAGAAAGTTAATTACTTGCTTTGGATATGTAATTGGAAAATTTAGTCTTGAATTATTAACAGTTGTCTTCCGACTGCATGACTGTTCTGTGGTCCAAAATGATTTTCAGAACTGTTGAGCATCCAAAGACTGAATCAAAGGGAGGAGGAGGCTCTCAGTGTGCCAGAGACCAGGGGCTGTGAGAACTCCTAGTGTGGTCATCACATCACAGCTTTGCTGATCTATGTGTCCTTTATTATCCTACAGAGATGAAAAACGAATTGCAAAGTTAATAAAATGGCCATTCATAATCTTTCATGCATATTTTCTCCTTTTTAAAAATGTTTTATTTAGTCTTTTCCACATTAAAAAGCAAGAGGGTAGAGCTCTAGTACTATTTAACCTCGTGACACTGGTCATATGAGGGTAGGATTTTTCTTTCTTTTCTTCCCCCTTCAAATGCCATCCCAGTAACATGACAGTCATGACCATTAATTATCATTAGCTAAACCAGTTCCCTGGGAGATGTGATAATAAAATGCTGAAATTATAAATTGATTAAGTGCAGATGGTATACACTGATGGTTGGATATAAAGCCTAAGTACAGGTATGCTTTGCAAGAAACATTTACATGGGTACTTTGAATGAGTGGGATGGCCTATAACTCTAACAACTTGAATTGTAATAACTATAATTGTTAGAGTTGAATTGGGATAACATTATTGTCTCCAGGAATGTTGGAAAAAGATGATGTGCAGAAACTGTCACTATTTTTGGTACAGTCTAGGGTGATCATATCAGATCACAGGTGAAATATAACTGTGCAACTGCAGCACTGTGCTGCTTTGTGGAACAGTTCACATGGCTAAAATGTTTTTGAGTAGATGTGGTGAAATGAGAGGGAGTGGATCCTTCCAATGCGTGTACATGTTGTGAATCAACAGAGCCATAAACTGCTACAGAAAAGAAAAAACAAGTATAAAAATCAAGGCAGAAGCACAGGCCGCTGTCGCATGGGTTTGGGAAGAAAATGGAGTTCAAGGGGAGATCTGAGAGAGACAAAGTAATGCCCTGTATTGTAGAGGTGGATGGAATGGAACAGAATTAGCTGAGAGATACTGAGAAGAGTTAGGCTGAAATAGTGAGCATTGACAAAAAGGAAGGCTCAGCCCAGAGTTTCAAATACACATGTCTACTTTGGAGATGTAATTTGCAGCACGCTTCAATTCTTTCACATGTGGTTTTCTCTTTGTCAGTTTTTTATCCAGTCAGCTTTCTCCTCTGCTGTACCCCTTTATAATTTCCTGTATCTTGTCCTCCTTCCCGGTCTTTTCTTCTTCCTGTCCTCTCCCATTTGGTTCCTCACTGTGGGACTCAATTCATTAATGCTTTCACTGAAATGCTTCTGAAATGCTGCATTAGAAGGGCAGAGTCTGTCTGCTAAATACATACAAAAGCTTTCCAATGGTTTTGGTGCAAAACAGATTTCATACAATGTACTTGCAAATAAATTATACTATTTCAGAATCTGGAATATTTGGGAAATTTTCCTATTTGAATTTTAATGTTAAAGTCAGAACTGTAGCTTTGACTTGATTTTATTCTTCCATGCACGGTGAGGGTATACCAGCCAATAATTAAGAATGTGAAAAACAAGCTGCAGTGAAGAGTCAATAATCCAAACACTTCTATATATCAAACCTGCAGATTGTTAGCAAATTTCTTTTCGATAACAGTCTGTTTTCTTTTGCACTGACAAAATGACATGGCATAACCCTTGGCATTTGAGAAGAATATGGTTGGTTTTTTTCAGATGGATTAGTTCAGGTAAGAAGATCTGATTCAAATATTTAATAGATTGTCCATAAATCTGACATTCATGGGAAGCTACTAATTCTGAAGTGATCATAAACACTTCACAAATGCAGAGACTTCAGTTAGCACATAACTCACTGAAGACTAGAAACTGAGATGGTTGCTTCTGACAAATCTTTCATTGATGTGTGTGTCTAACCATCAAGAATGAACAAAGAGTCAGCATGTTTCATAAAATACTCTCCTTATTGTAATTCCTCTGTAAAACTATTTGACATCTTTTTAGATTTTTTTTTCTTGGATTTACTTTTTGTTGCAATCAATCTTGATTCAATAAAATGCTTTTACCAAAACATTTTTAATAATGAAACAATGTCAGCAGTAAATTTGCATAACCAATGAGTTCTTTCATTGTTTCTTTTTGCTATAGTATTATCCTTTTCTTTGTTTCAGTGTCTGCTAGTCCGTGTGGACCAAAGAAAATAGTTTGGTTGAAATGGATTGAAATTCTTCATTAAAGCTTAAAGTTAAAACAGTTTATTGGGTAATTCTTCATAATTGCAAAGACCCTGTATTTCTGGGTTAAAGCTAGGGGCAGCAGCAGTAGTAGTGTGCAGTACTTAGACTGTTCAGCAAAAATTCCACAATTTGGAGAAGTAAAAGCTAGGGTGTCTGCCCAATAATAATCCTTCCTGCTACTTACAGTGCACTCCCTAATTTTTGCTGCCCATGTGTCCATGCAATTGAAGAGACAGTGGGCACTTGGGGCCAGACGTCTCTGTGAGGATCTCCACAGTAATTCTTAACAGGTCCATTGGGATTTTCCTTTTCACTAGTGGAGTAAATCAAGGACCAACCCAAGGATGAGCTATATTTTGTTCTGGGCTTGAACGGCAGAGACACGAGTGGTCTCACTGAGGCCCATCTCTGTGGCTCTCACACTCTGCTGCACTGGGACCTGTGTCCAAATCACATTTTTCACCTCAGTCCAAGCCAGCAGGGCTCCTTTGGAGGTTTCCAGAGCACTGCACTGGGCCACGTCCATGTGGCCTCCAGTGAAGGCTTAAACAAGACTGCTGTGCTGGGGTGGGTGTGCCTTTGTGCTCCCTCTAGATGGCTGAATGCAATCACTTTGGTATTGTTTTTCTGTTCTGTTTGGGGCCTTAATACCTTCCAAAGTCATTCTATCCCCTTCCAAAGTGAGTGGCACTCAAAATGCTAACCACATCTTGTGTTTAAACAAATCCTGTAGCTAAGCGGGTGTGGTGTCCAGCACCTTTCCCAACTTCTGTCAAAACGCTCAAAATAGACTTTCTCCAAATTTTCCCACCTGTTTGTGGACAAGGGGATGTGTAAAAATCTGGTCATGGCTTCCCCATGTATTTTGCAGAAGACATGAGGACAAATTTCTGCTCCTTTTTTTAAAAGAGTTTTAACTCTGATCTTTCTACTGATTCTTCTCCTAGGAGCTTCCTTCGTGTTCAAAACAGTGACATTTTGAAATAATACAGATGTGTGGGTACAACTAATGAGGAAAGTAAAATAGAAGATGCAAACTTCAGAAAAAGATTAAAAATATACTATGGAAATAGCCTGTCTAGGTTTTGACAGATGAAATTTGAAGACAAATGATTTGTCTTTCAGGCAAAGGCATTTTTAAAAGAAAATTTAAATGTAATGCATGAGGAAGAGTTGTGCTGATCTGAAAGGAGGATTAACGGACATGATCTTGATCATAGGGTCATTATACTGCTACCTTGGAAAAAAATAAAACAAACAAAAAATGTTAACAGGAGGTCAGGGCAGTGGCTTTTAGCAGCTTAGCCCATGGGGGGAAAAATGTGATGTACAGAACTGCAGAATGTAGGAATCGCCTGACTGTGGGAGATTTATGGGCTTTGTGGGGAACAGAGGGCCATGTTGGATTTTTTTTCTTCAGTACTGCTGTCCACAGACCTGAGGAAGGGAGAGCAGCCAGAAACAGCCTTCCCCAGAAGTGTTTCCTGAAACGGGGCCTGCAATGAAAACTGTCTGGATCTCTGGTTTGACTTAGCAATCAGGTCATGCTGGAGCTGTGACATTCCAGTCACTTCTGCAGCAAAAAATCCTTGTATGGTGGAAAAAAAAAAAAAGTGTTGCTGGATTGATAAAATGTGCTCATCACATAATCTTGTAGTGCTGCTCCGACAGAAAAATGTATAACAATACGTGCAATTTATTGATAAATGTCAGCCTAAATAGTCTGCGAGAGAAGGGGGGAGCAGAAAGCTATACATTTCCCACAAGCACCCCCTCAGGCAGCAGCTTGAGCAAATACAATACATGCAATGCAATAAACTAAGATTATGGGACTTCACCGCAGACAAGTGTGGCCTTCACCGTAGGCTAAGTAGGCAGTCACCTCAGCACTATATTTAAAGGGGCACTGGAATAACAGAGATAACATGGTCATTCTCCAGTACTTCTGCTCAGACCAACTCCTCTACGACTGTTTCAATAACACTTGTCTTTCTGTCTGATAGGATCCTTCTGTCATTTTTATGTAGAACCTCAGGACTCGCGCATCCCGGCGGCGTTCACGCGCAGGATTTCCAGCCCTGCTGAGCAGGAGGCTGAGCTTGATTTACAGCAGAGCTGCTCCAGCTCCCAGCCCCTCCAGCCTGGGCTTGCCTCTCTGGACTCTCTCTCCGTGTGGGGTTAGACCCTGTACAGGCTCAGAGCTGGTGCAATCTCAGGTGCCTAAGCCTGAGATGGGAATGTGGGCTCCCCACAGTCAGGGGGAGCATTTTGGCACAAGGCTTCAGACCAAAGGGGTTCACTGCAGGGAATGGGGCATTAAGGACTGCTTCAGTCTTCCAGCAACACATGACAGGCTGAGGGAGTTTTCAGACAAAGAAATCAGCTGCACTCTGAGGGTACAAATGCCACTTTCATTGTGGGGATGATGTGGCTTATGCTATTATCTTGGTCCAGTTCAATTCCTTCTCGTTGCAAGGCTGCATTTCAGTAAGTAACACAAAATGACTGCAATCAAACTCTACCTTCCTGCAGGAAAATGAAATTTTCAGGTGACAACATGACAACATCTGGCTTAAATAACAATTTGAAGAGGATATTCTAAGCTTACATTGTCAGACCCCTCTGGAAACATGGACTTTCTCACTGGTGGCAATATGTAAGTAGCAAAATACTACAAAATACATTTTTTTCTTTTCACACGAGGACTCTTGTAAGTGAAAGACCCTTCCAAAAACGGAATGAAACTGAAGCACCCCAAGCAGTTAAAAAACATCCAGTAATTGCTACTTATAAGGCAGTTCAGATTTGGAAAGGATAACACCTGTGCATGTGAGATTTGGGGTGCTTTATAACGACACATGCAATAAATCCCTAAAATAAATAATTGCAATATAAATACATTGTTCTCCTGTTTTTCTGGAGCCTAAGGCAATTTTGTCCATGTAGGGCTGCTAAAATACGTATGAGCTGAGGTACTTGTTTTTGATACTAAGCTGAGTACACAGAGAAGCATAAATCAGATTTTTCCTCTTTACTGCTGTTTTCCTCAGTCAGCTTTCCCATAATGCCTCTGCTGGAGCTGACAGTTGGATGCAGCACAAGACCCTGCTGGACAACTGTCAGGTTTGTTGAAGGATATTAAAGAGAACTTGATCATGTGTCAGCTCTCTTCAAAATACACTCACATTGGAAAAGTGATATATCTGTCAAAGCAAGGACTTCAGCATTTGGCAGAACAGGCCATTTTCACAAACAAAACTGTCCAATTACATTAGGGGGCATGAACTTCAGGTGTGTATGCCAGGGACAGAAAGATCTGCAGCCACACATCACAGACACTGTCTCCTTAAGCCATATGGTTGGATGTGGGCTGCATCTCAAGCATAGTTTCTTTATGCTTCATAGATTAGGAATTAATTTAAAATTATCAGAAACATAAATTGCTGCTTTGAACTTCTACATGAACTTTTTTTTTTTTTTTTTTATTTCACTGAAGGCTGCCAAGAATTCATTTTAGGAGAGAGAGAGAGAGAGTGGAAAATTTATCAAGTTTGATTAGATGATTAAGAACTAAGCTATGGAACAGAAATGCTTCTTTCTTGTTTTGTTTTTTAAATGCTTTTAGGAAGACTAGTGTGAGTTTTGATTAAATAGCATCATTGGTTAGGAAACAAATTGTGCCTGAGAGAATAACAGCAAAGACTTTTTCTTGGAAATATGTTATAGTTGAGTTTAGGTCTTTCTTGGCTCACACAGAAATGCAGACATTTGGTGGGAGTGAGCTTTCAAGTTGAAACCACTTGTATCACACACAATATCCTGTGTGTGGGGAACTGTTACATCTAAGTTCAAGAAAACCATCAAGATTCAGTGATGAGGATGGAAACTGTCTTGATCACATTGTTTATGCCAAAATGCTCATTTTTTGTGTATAAGAAATTTCAGGCTTCATCTGTGTGTGGAGGTAATGCACTGCAGTGTAGCACAGAGTCATACAGTCTTTGACAGGCAGAATTTGCAAAGGATGAGCTCAATTTTGGGAGTAGTCTTGGGAGATCCTAAGGTGAATTCACCTCTTTTAGCTCGCTTGCAAATCTACTAAAGAGCTCTCAACATTTGTGCAACCTTTTAAATATAAATTATGATAAGATTTCACAATGGAAATGTGAAAAACAGGACATTAAGTTTCTTATTTCAATTAAACATCTGGGCTAAATTTTATGACTTTTACCTTGTGCAATCCCACCAAAGGATGTTCATTGAAATGACAGATCTCAATATTATTTTTCCCCTATTATTTCTGCATTTGCAAAAGCAAAATGCCAGTTTCATTAGGAAAATTATTTATTTTGAATGAAAATAGCAATTCTTTTTTCTTCTCCTCTGGGATAGGGAATTCTACATGAACTCAGTTCCAGGAGAACAAACACCTCTTCTTTGTGCCCTGGTTTTGATGTGTTTCCTTAGCCAAACTCAGGAGCAGGAAAACTAACAGATAGTTATATGGGTTTTTTGGTCAAATAAAGAAATAAATCTGTACATATACAGGCACTTACCCATACTCTCCATTAGCAAAATCATCCTTTACTTTGTCTTCACATGCTCTGCAAAAAATGATGTCTTTTTACAATAAAAATAACACACAGCTGCAGAACTCTCTGGTTTTAAACCTTAGTGGGGACAAATCTCGGAGTGGTTTGCTGTGAAGTTTTTGTGCAAGATTGACAGTGTGCCTGTAACAGTTTGAGCTCACCAGCTGCTTTGTAGAAACTGCTAGAGGTTGTGAATTAGCCACGTGTGCTTGCAGGGTAAGCAGAAAAGCCATAATAGTTTTTGGTTTCTTGGTCCATGAAAGCAAATGTAGGTGAATAGCTCTATACCTTCTTTTTGAGGCTCTCTTCAAATTTAGAAAAGATATTTTTGCAGTTGCAGTACTAATTGTATGTTTTCAAGATTGCTTTCATTCACAGCTAGATTTGTCTTTTTTTTTGTCTTGTGAGATCTCTGGAAAACAATAGAAAGAACCCTCCCTTGTCTCCACCTAGTCTTTTGTGTCATTGCCCTGATGGATGTAACCCACATTTTGAGAAATAGGCACTATTCTGTGTTATTACATTTGTTTCAAAATCCTCCTCTAAAAGTAGCTTAATTTCTGTAGAGCTGACATTATGATTGATAGGAATTTCTACATCACAGTCAGTAATCCTTAAGAAACTAAATACCTAAGTGGAAACAGTTGTAGTAAGAGCTTTTAACTGTATGTCCATGATAGCTGCACAGTAATGTGGTGACATGTCACCATGACAATGATGTGACATGTCACCTCACACAATGACATGTGACAGCCACAGAGTAACTCTGGCACTACAGGATAAATCACAGTTTGTGTGTAACTGCTTTCTGGCTGCTGATCCAGTTCTGGGACAGACACAGCACTTCTGATCTCTAATTAGCCCCATCCCTCACAGTTTCAAATCCACTGGCCAACTCACAGTGGGGCGAGTGATGAGGTTAAGAGAGATTTGAGGGAGGTGAACTCATTTGTGTGGAAACCTTCAGCGTAGGCTTGGCACAGGGCTTTTCTGCTTGTCTGCAGCAGGGCCTAGGGGATCTCCAGGTGGGGACCCACATCTGTCAACTCCTGGCCCTGTGCAGGCTGGCTAAAGGGCTCAGGGATGGATCTTTCCTGATCCCTTCTTTCCCGGTTCTCCAGCTGAGTCAGAGTGGATGCAGGGATGAAGGGCCATGGCTCTGTTGGGGGCTGAGGAGCAGCTGTGGGAGCAGGAGCTGGTCCTTGCCCTGCAGGAAGCACAGCTGCTTGAGCTTTGGTGGGACTGGGAGCTGGGCTGCTCCCCAGCCTCACCTCTCTGCTCCTCAGCAGTCAGTGTGGTCTGCTGGCACTATCCAAGTGAAGCAGCCTTTCCTGCTTGCTTGAAAACATCCAAATGTTGTTATGAGGGCTGGGTGACAGTCAAACCTGAAGCTACAGGTCTGAGCTTTCACAAATTACTGCATTTCTTAATTCTTCTTTTGAAAGAAAAATCCCATCTCTCATCTCTCCCAATCCACGCTGTGTCTTTCCCATCCCTGAGGTGCCTGTAGTCTTGGAAGATGAGCTCTGGGTGAGACCTTCAAATGAATTCTAATGGATGTGATGAGTGGTTTAAGATTTTTATTCTTTATAATAGTCCAGTCCCATTCATGCACTAACTACCTGGAGTTACACCTGCAGATCAGTGTTTGTAAGAAGAGTAAGTTCTATTATGGGTGCCAAGAGCTGAAGGAGGTGCTGAGATGCTTGTGATGCTGACCTCTGCAAATCTGGCACCTAAGGGGTCCCTCCCTGTGGATCCAGCCCCTCATGCAGCTCAGAGCTGTGAGGAGCTGGGAGTGATCTGGATGGGCTGACACAAACAGTCATGTTCAACTGTAAGCCAGAATTACAGCAGAGTTCATGACAGTGTCCAAGCTAACACACTGGGAGTCTCAGCTGCAAGTGGGAGCACAGCCACGGGTAAATTCAGCTTTATAAATTTTAGAGAGGCACTGAATTTTGCCAGTCTGGCTTGCAGGGTGAGTGCAGCCATTCTGTGAATATTAGCACTCATGTCTGCAGTAACTTAGGGTTTAAAAAAATGGATTAAAAGGCTGCCATCAGGCTGTTATAGCTAGTTCACTATAGAAAATGGTTTTCACTCAACCCCAGAAAGCCAGCCTGAATATGATACTGTAGCCCACATATGAGAAGGGAAAAGAGGAGCACTTTGTTCTGGTGTAAAAAATCCCTATGGTATATTTTTTTGTGTAGTGAAGCTTCTTCAGTGCAATGCTTCAGTGTTGGGTAAGGTTGTCTACAGGGGAAAATATGGATTGGGTTTGTTGCCATGGGTGTGTTTCTGTTTTATGAAATCACAGAATGGTTGGAGTTGGAGGGGACCTTAAAGATCACCTCATTCCAAGCCCCAGCTGAGGGAGGGGATGCCCTTTACTGGATTATGCTGCTCACAGCCATCCAGCCTGGTCTTAAACACTTCCAAGGCTGGGGTGTCCACAACTTCCCTGGGCAACCTGTGCCAGGACCCCACCAGCCTGTGAGTGCTTTTGGATGCAGAGCATCCCCATGGTCCTCACAGCAGCGTTTTGGTAACGTGCTCTGAGAGAAACTTTGCAGAAGCAGGGGAACACTGCCTCCAACCTGCCCAGGCTGGCACGCGGGGGAGATGCTGGGCTCTGCACTGCTGCCAGGACACACGCAGCTCTGCCTGTGTACACACATCCACACACAGTTTCTTGGCATCCAAACTACTAGGAAGTCCAAAAGTACCACCCAACTGAAGCTGAATTCAGTAGTGTGTTTAAACTACATCTGGACAGCTTTTTTTTCTCCAAATTTTAAACAATAACATTTTAAAATACTTTCTTTAATTGTCAATATAAAACATCCTGCATATATGAATAGCCCCTGAAGTTCTTGCAAGTTTATTTTATTGGCATATATGACACATACGAGGAAGTATTTGCTATTCACAAACAGCAGAACTTATCTAAACTTTGCTGGGAAACTTTTACACCTATTTTTCTCTTTCCCTCCTCATCTTTCTATCTGTATAGGAATCATGACAATAGAGAACTCCACTGCCAGTACAATTTCAGCTTCACAGTAACCTCAGCTGACGTGATGATTTGATATATTCATGGTTATGGCCATGTCAGGCTCTTCACAAGCTTCAGTTAGTGGAAGAGCTCCTCCAGTTGACAGATGACTTGCCAGAAAATACAAGGGGATCTTAAATTTCAGTTCTCCCTCTGCTTTGTTCCATAATTTAATTTCTTAATTGGCATGCAGAGTATGTCCCTTTATTTAATGAGCTGTGTGGTGACCTACACTTGGTTTTAGTAAAGATCTTGATGCATGTGATGCTCAGCTTCCAGCCAGAGCTAAAGGCTCACCATGTGAGAGCTCAACAAGTGCTGAGAGAAGGTGAGTGAAGAACAAAAACAAACAAACAAACAAAAAAAAAACAAACAAAAAACCCCCACCAAGGTTAAAAGCAGTAAGACTTTTTACTAAACTGGAGTTATAAGATCTGCTCTTTTAGTAATGTGAAAAGACTTAAAGACTTACAGATTTACCTGGGTGTCCCTGAGCTGAAGTGGTATTAGGAGAAAAGCTTGTGTGTCTCTGCAAGAGCTGAAAGCTCAAATCTTTCAATCCTTCTTTCACCACATTCTGGGTTTGTTCCAATATAGTGTGTACCTGCTGAATCTTTCCTTCAGACCAGTATCTCCTCCAGAAGTGGAATTTTACCTTTAAAGCAATAAGCAGAGATGTCAGAACAAGGGGTTCCTTTTGGTCTCCTGGTTGGGCTGGTGGGTTCCGAGATCAAGGGAGGGGAAGTTTGCAAACAGACAGGTTGTGATGGCCCCACCTTGTGCTGCAGAGCTCTGGAAATGCAGAAAATCCCTGATGGACTTGGAACAGCCTGCACAGAGCACCCTGCAGGTCCTTGAGCTGCTGCAGGGCACAAAGGCTCTGGGCACCATGTCCTGGCCCAGGGGCACTGGCAGCTGGAGAGTTGAGGGGGAGGCTCTCCCTGTTTGGGCACAAATCTCAGCAAGGGGGACTGGCAGGGATTTTAAGAGCTTTTTTCATCGCTCCTGTTCTCTCCAGGCACAAGGAGTCCCAACAAGGTTGTAAAGACTGTTGAATTCCACATTATATTTACAAACTCTATGCTTGAAAGCAAAGGGATAACCCAAAGTTTTAGGTGTGAGCCTATAAAGCTGGGAAATAGTAACCTCTTGAAATGATCATTGCTGTGGAAGCTGAGCAAAATCTGCTTGGTAAGCAAGCACTCTAAAAAAGTCAAAGCATTAGGATGGTTTAATTGGCTTAATTTACTTCCTGTTACTTTAAAATATGCCTGTTTGAGCCTTGACATTACAGCACTTCAAGATGCTCCCCCTCTGATGCTGCATCAAAGCAGTGGTGAAGCAAGACGGGCTGTAGTTTAAAGTGGCAGCTCTAAAAATTATGGTTCTACTCTTGCCCTCCTTAACTCCCAGCAGCAAAATCCCAGCCTGATTAGCAGACTGATTTATTTTACATAAAAATAGTAATCTCCCTTTTTGCTCGTCTCCTCCCAGTTGGTGAATTCCATTCCTGACATCTGCAATTTCATCTGGATACTGTTTTATTTTTTCTCCACACCCTACCTTCAATGCATATCAAATTGCTGGGTGCTCTTAAGTATCTGCTATATTTCACTGCAGAAGTGGGTGCATTTGGATGATGAATTGAATATTTCCTATATATGAATAATCTTCAATATCCTGCTTATATCCTTTGGGGTGAAACACATTATGGGTCACATTTTAAAACTGTTTAGGTGCTTTGTTCAAATCAGGCATTTAAATAGCTTTGAAAATCTTTCCTTCTGATACTGACTTTTATTTATTATTACCCCGTCACAGTTTCTAATTCAATTAATTAATTTTATGCCACAGTAAAGGAGAAAGATTAAGACACATTTAGTATGAAGTCTTCTACCCCTCAGTACCCCCAAGATGAAGGCCATCTCAGGGGTGTGTTGGCATGGCCACGGCAGTGTAGAGCCAGGCACCAGAGGAACAGCTCACTGTGGGATAGCAGGGAAGTGCTAGCAGGGCAATATTGTCTTTCCTCTTTGCATTCCTATGGTTCCCATGAGTGAGGGAAATTGCTTTGCCACGCTTCCTATCAAACAAAGCTCGCTCACTCAGGTTTCAATGCTGGTGAAAAATCTTAGAAGTTTTGAAATTATTTTGTAAAACCTCCAGTTTTTGATGTTTTGATGGAGTGAGGGGATTTGCTTTCTCCTGTCTGCCTGAGCTCTGGATCATCAGTGCATCCTGGTGTCTGTAACCAGGCTCTCTGTGCCTCCACTCTTGGATGCCAGAGGTGGCTCTGAGGGGCAGGAGTTTGCCACTCCAGGGGGGTGGGTGGGGGAATAGGGAAAAGAGGGGCCCTGGTGCTGTGCTAATTGTTTGCTGCTGCCTGAGGGTGCCCTTTGAAGAGACTATACTTTGGCAGGATGATGTTTTCTTCCTCTTCTCCCATTAAGTTCAAGTAATTTTTCAATGCTCTTTCTGTTAAAGCATAGCTGGACCTTAGGCTAAAGCAAGGATGAGCATTTTTCTCATCCTGGTTTCTAATAAGCTCAGGTGAACTTGTGGAAAGCGCCTTGAAGACTCTATTGACTGGAAGAGAATCACATTTCATGTTTGCTGAAATACTCTGTCACTCCCTCACCATCAAAATGACATTGGAGATATGAACGGGGTCATCCAACTTCCCAAACATTTTTGAAAAGAGAGTGAAAAATGCTTTCCTTTTCAGAGGATACTTAGAGGTGAAAAGGTGGAGAGCAGCAGCAGCTCCTGGAATCCCTTCATTGTGGAGGAGATGTTTCAGGAACACAGGGTGAGGGATCTAGACCTGGGGTAGGTCTGGTTGAAATGCTTTGTGCATCCCCAGAGGGAGAGGGAGAGAGGGAGTGAGAGAAAAAGGGGAAGAGGCATTATATCAAAACCAGGTGATCTTTGTCGAGTATTGAGCTGAAAGTTTTGCTCAGCATTAATCATACTAGAAACCAATTTTCATCCTACTGTATTACAGATTTCAGGAAAAAGGGCATTTGGAAAGAAGAAAATGCAAGGAAACTCGACTGAGGTATTTAATGCTGGGAGTATGCAGTGAAAACCGATCAGTTCTTCCTTTCCATGTGAAGTCCTGATATAGCAACAACCTGTCAGTCACTAAAATTAATGGGAGGTACATTTAGAACAAATGAGAGGATATCTTTCTTCACCCAGCATGTCCCCAGCCTCTGAAATTCACTACCACAGAAGATCATAAGGACCACTAGTGTAGCTGGAAAAGCTACAGAGGTTTATGTCTACATACTATCACTTATACTTGCTAAAACAGGAGTGTTCTAACCACATCTTATGTTCAGACTCTGCAGTGATCTTTGAACTGACGGCAAAAAATTTGGTCCTGTGGGTGCTCCAAGATAGCAGGCAGATTTACTGCTCTCAGATATTTCCATGGTTTTGTTATTTTTGTGGCTTGTACAGTTGAGTTTCGTTTTTTTAATGTATGTTTTCCCTTTATAAGCCATTGGGGTTTTTACAAGATGGCTGATATTTGCTGTTAAACTTTCATTTCCCAGGAAGTTTTTTGCTTCGTGCTGTAAACACCTGCATGAAAATTGAATATAGATGCTAAAGATTGATAGGCACAAGTGATTTTTGTACCAAATGAGAATACCAAGCCCTTAGACACTGAGAGATCAAATTGATGACCTGTAAGAAATAAGTTCTGATTAAGAAATACCAGGTTGAGAGAAATTCCTGAAAGCAAGGAGACAAGGGAAGATGAAATACTTTTGAGAATGAATGATGAAGTTGCTGGTTATGAGTAATTTTGAATTCCCTTTACAGTCTGTTACAGTACATCAGATATATGGCTGATCAGAAAAAATCCTGTATTGTGGCCAGGGATGTGTCAGCACTTGGGTGATTAGTAAAAATTTGTGTTTGTATTATGGCTTTTCTGCATAGGAAGGTAATGAACATTTACCCCTTCTCTTTTCCTGACTGTCCCCTCAGCAAAGGAGCGTCCTTGGACATTCCACATGTTCTTATAGAAAACGTTACATTATTGTCTTCCTCAATAGTAGCTCAGGTTATCCAGGACATCTGACTGGGATACAGTGGAATTTAGAGTATTGATTCAAAAAGACTCCCTGAGGGGAACTTACAGATGTGTTTTGGGGCCTGATTTTGAGAACCTGACCCTGCAGACACCTATTGGCCTAAATTGTGAATATCTGACTGGAGCCACGAAGGCCAGTAGGACTCCTTGCATGACTAAGTAAGAAATTATTTGCAGGGCTGAGCCCTCATTCTTTGGTAAAAAGGACTCATCTCTCTCTAGGAAGGCTATGGGCCCTCTAAAAGCCAGACCATGGTTCACATTTCCAAAAACAAAGGCTCTGTCAGTGCACACTCAGGACTCTGTGTCTTTGTGTGTTATAACTGCCCGAGCAAAAACCCCAAGGGCTGTAGGGGTAGGTGAGCAAACCTGATTTTCTTTGATGCCTCTTTGTAACTTTACTTGCCTTTGCTTCTGGTACACTGCCTGTCCCTCCAGCTGTACCACTACAGCAGGAAAACAAGAGGTAAATCAGGCTTTGATGACTTGTGGAGAAGGTGCCTGCATCTGAATTTTGGATCCCAAAAATGGCTTAAGAGGATTACAAATTGAAGATAAGTTCCTGTACTCTGATATGGATTTTCGTTTGATTTTTACTTTATGTTTTCAAAAAGAACTGTCAGCGTGTTTGTTCAACTGAGTATATATGATGTTATAATTGTTTTGTTTAGTACTGTAAATATTACGTGTGATTAATCTTGTTCATGCTGGAAAGGTATTTGAGTTTCTTACCAGCCAGTATATGTTTAAGGTTTGCTTTATTTATGTGGAGAAAATGACAAATACTGTAGCTGAGGAAACAGAAAAAAATGAGAGTGGTGCACTAAAAAAACCTGAGGTTGAAAACTGGGGGAACAGGGCTGCTCTGCTGTGCTCTGGATTGGGGTGACACTGTGCTGTGGAGGGTCAGAGCTAAAGATTGCTGGCAATTGTCACATCCAACCTACGATAACAGAGAAACTAACAGGAGCCCGAGGAGCAGGATGTGACCCTAAAGGCTAAGGAGAATAAGCCAGAGAGCCTGCAGGAGACGTCTTCCCCAGAGTTTAAATCTTTTGTAAATAGCTTGTTCCATCACAAGTACTGATATCATGACCCTGAGCTATTGAAGTTGCTGCTTTCAATAGATCCTGGAGGCTCCATTAATACTGCTAGATCATTCACACAAGATGACATGATATTCCTTTCCTTCCCTTCCCTTCTTTTTTCTTCTTTTTTTAATTTTTTTTTATTTTGTACTTCCTGAGCAGTCTGCACTTAGGGGAAAAAAAAAGAAAGAAAAAAACCCAACCCAACCAACCTTCTCCAAGAGAGCATCTACTTAAAATGTAATAATAAATTGTACCCCATTAGGGTTAAAATAAACACAGCTACAGCCCTGCCATACTTTTGGGAAACACCGCTGTTCTATTTTATTTTAATACTGCAGGACTGTTTTGCTCTCACTCCACACCAGCCTCACAAATCACTAGTGCAGTGCTCTCACTAACTTGTCTGTATTATGTTCATTTTCTGGGTGGCAATAAATATTAGAATAAAATAAACTAAAGACTGCTGGCTGGGGCTCTGTTAGCTATCTTTATGGTTTCCACGGCAGCTGAATGACAGCTCAGGCTGGAAGCAAGCGGCCCCTTTTCACCAAGTAAATTTAGCCTTGGGAAGGATGAACATCTTCTAACTCTTGAGCTGTGATGGTTGATGCCAGTCAGTAAATCAGTCAGATTTTAATTATCGGACACATGACAGGGAGCAGTGACAGGCGGCAGTCCGCTGGAGAGCATTCCTTCAAAGCAGCTTTAAAAACAGAACAGCACTTGAAGAGGAAAACCAAGTGAACAGAACACAGTCACAGCTGAATTGCAGGACATTAATAGCATGATGGAATTCCCTTCCTAATAATTTTAACTGCTTCTTGGCCACAGCCTTCCAGACTTAACGCAGCTTTACTGGGAACTTATTTTTTTCTAACCTGCCTTTATACAGACCTGTGGTTTTTAATAGAGTTTCACACAGTTACTTGCATAAGCAGCTGTTTGGTGCAAAGAAAGCAGTGACAGATTTATAATGCAGCAAAACCTGCTAATTGGATAGATGAAATTGCATTTCTGACAGTGGCCCCTCTATGAAAATTGGTAACATACCTCACAATGATTTGCATATGTAAGAACTTGATTATTTATGATATTTTGCCTTTTATGTTGATCCTATGATTAATTCTTGGGTAATTACCTACAAACACCTCCCTGGAAGCCTCTTTAGATAATACGGGCTTGGTGGTTAGTGAAAGGTTATGGGAATTTTACAAAATCTATTTAGACAATTCTCAGGATATTTAGAAACACTTTATAGTTTCAATGTGTATTCGGGGGAAACTGGGGAATTACTATATATTAGCTAGATTTTTTTTTTTTTTTGAAGAGCCATTAAGGGAATCAAAGTCATCTTTGGAAAATATCACTGAGCTAATAAAAAGCTTAAGAGAAAACAAAATAATAATAACAATAACATAAACAACAATAAAGCTCTTCAAAATATATTACAGAGCTACCTTTGCAAGTGGGCAGCTTGCCATTATTTGTTAATTGCAATACGTGAAAAGGAAACTGAAGTGTGGCCTTAAATTGCTCTGCTGTTTCTCTTGCCCTGGTTTAAGTTCATGTGGGCTCTTGAGAGGAAGCCTCTGCTCTGGCTGGGTCCCATGGTGCACTTGAACCTTTCCCACGCTCCAGCTGCCATGGCACACCTGGGATAGCCTGTCCCCACACACAGACCCATCCAGGGCACCAACAATGCAGCCCAACTCAGAGCACGGCTTAGACCCTGCTAAGAGTATGTGGGGATGTGAAAACAAAACCAGTGTTTGACTTATTCTCAGTGAAAATCAATAATTTTTCAGTGAGTAACCCACAGCCAGATACTAATAATCCATGTTTAGGATTGGACCTCTCATCTTCTATGAAATATATGTCTGTTCTACTGAACCAAAAATCACTCAGCATCTGTTAATGAATCCCTCTTCCCAGTGGGAATCATATTGTGCACTTGAACTCTTGAGTAGCTTTTGATTTCCTAGGTTAAGCTTCAAAAATAACTTTAATTTCATTGCTTCTATGGGAAGAGCTTCATAATAGGAATGCAGGTTTCCAGCAAGTACCTAACTGCTCAGCATTGTTGGAGTTTCTTGATAATCACCTTCACAAAGCTAAACAGCTTCATTTCTATTATTTGTTTTATAAAAGGAAATCTGTAGATTGTCAAATGTTCAGTTTTCCTTGTTTTGTTTTGTTTCTAAAAGAAACAGAGGAAAGGAAAGGTAGGGTTTGTTGGGGTTTTTTTTGTTGTTTTGTTTTGTTTTGTTTTTTTTTTTAAACATTCTCCTCAGGTGAGAGGAACAGTGGCTCAACCAGTACCGACCCAAAACAGGTTTCTCAAGTGCTTGTCAGCTTCCAGTTGTCCGTGGTTCTTAGAGTGTGGAACATGCAATTAGTCCTGTTTAAATAAATCATGAGCTAAGGACAAGGATCAGGGTCTGTTGTGCAGGACCCTGCCCTGCATTTTCTGATAACAGCATTCAGGGGTCTGCTGCTTTCCCACCCTTCACTCCAGCTCTGTACCTGTACTCCAGCTGCTCAACTGCTCTGGAAGACAGTCAGAAATACATGAAATACTTCCCAAATGCTCCTTCTCCAGCAAAGCTATTGCTGCAATTGCTGTAGTGACATTTTCTGCCTGAAGATGGGAGGGGATGAGGTTGTGTGTTGGGAAAGGCATCATCCTGCCGATGAGGAATGGGGAGGGACAAGACCTGGGAAGTGTGGCTCACTGTCAGGGTGTTTTTAGGAGAATGGACCACGCCTCATTTGATTCCATTTGTAAATAAGTCTGTATTTGAGGCTGGAATTAGTGAAACCTAGAGCAGAATCTGGACCTGGTGTCAAGATCACTAGAGGATATGCATCTAGTCTGGATGAGTTGCTTTATTATGTTGAGATGTATGAAGCAGGTTATTCAGGTGACTTAAATAGTAAGCTGTAATTTCTACAGAAAACAGAGATTTGTAAGTAGACAGCAATATATGCCAGTGTTTTACTGTGATTATTAAATTCTGCAGGAAATGCATCGCAGAATCCATACCCTTTGTGGTTTTTTATTTCTGTGTGAACAAGGGGATGTTATGGCTGCAGACAAAGAAAGAAATCATCCAACACTGAGTTTGATGTAAAAAAAAAACCACCCCCTTTATAAGGCAGCACCTCCTGGCTAGGGGACAAATAACCCAGATAAAGAAATAGCCCTTTCAGGGACGTGAGAAGGTAATGAAACCACAGAAAGCAGATGAACTGAGATTTTTTGCTAGCATAAGTCAGCATAGCTTCACTGGGATGGAATCAAGTAGAGATATTTTCCTGAGAATTTTGCAGATTTCAGAAAAGAAAAGCCAGTGGAACTTAGAGGAGATTCCATATATTATTGGAAGCATATGACATCCAGGAAAGATAGCTTTCTATAGGCAGAATTTAATATTAGGGAAAGTTTGTGTGGATCTCTAAGGTAAACACACTACAGTGAATGGCAAAGTGATATTATTCACTAATAACAGATAAAAGATAAATTATATCATACCAAATATGACAACCAAGTCCTCTCATTACAGGCAGTATTTTCACAGTTGTATTTTTTTATTCCTGGGGTTTTAGTTGACAGTGAAATATATAATCATACTTGAGTATTCAAAGAACCTGCTTATGATTTGCTTTTCCTCATCTGTGAAAAGAGAAGGTTTTCTGGGAGTTTTTCTTCTCTTATTGCAGTATTTTGCAGTAGATAAGGAGAGAGAAACATGGGAAATCTAAGATTAAGCCTCTAATTTAAACGATAGTGTGCCTAACTGCCAAAATTAGAATAGAATTTGAGATATCCAGACTAGATTTGGTTTAGAAATAGGGTCCAGGAGCAATATCTGCATACAGATTTAGGTCTGAGCCTCTCTCAGATACCAATCTCCTCCAATGCGTGCTGGAGAGGGAAGAGGAGAGGGTCTCAGTTGCATTGGACTGGACTGTTCCCTGCTGCAAAGGGCAGGGTGACAGTCACTGCCCCTGACGGGGGCCAATCCAGTTATCCTGACTTTGATCCATCTCATTGGCCCAACTGGGCATAAATGTTACTGCTTTAATAAGGATTTGCAGCCACTTTCTATCATGAATGCAAATGTTCCAGGCACCCAGTAAAGGAGGTCAGAGCCCATGTCTGGTTAACAAAATGTTTGCAGTGGCTGTCACTCGGGTTGTTCACTTCATCGTATTCCCTTGCATCTCTGCCTCTTAAAAGATGTTTTTGGGCTAAATGTGTATTTATACATTTTAACTAACTAAGACTAATAACAGCCTTTGAGAGGTAGAAGTCCTCTTCACCCACCACTACCATGCAGCTGCTCTTTTAATAGTGAGCAAGAAAGCTACTGAGCTGTTCTGAGCAGGAAATAAACACTATCTCAGCCACTTGGAAGCGTAGGTAGACAGAGAAGAGCTGGAGAGTGTCCAGAAAGCTGCTGCACAGAGAAAACCACCAGGAACTCTGGTTTACATCTTATCTGAAGGCTTTTTCTATTGGCAATAAAGTTCCTCCCTTCATACCATGCTTGGTCATATTGGCCCATAAAAGAAACATGAGACCTCTTGAATCACTCTCCCCATTTCCTGCAGCACCCAAGTGTGTTTTGGAGAGACTCTTTGCAGATGTAGGCTGGGCTCCACACCACTTCAACCTGAATTATTAAAAAGTCTTAAGACATTAAAAAGCACCTTGGCAAATCCAAAACCAATCAGGAACTGAAACTAGAAATTTCAAGTTTTATTGCCAACCTCCAGTACAACAGTTCAAACTGGGTCTCCTAACTCAGGCTTTATCAAATCAATGACTTACTCTTTCTAGGATAATCTGCTTGACAGCACTGGGAAGGATGAAGTATCTGTGAGACTGCATTTAGCTGGGGCAATTTAGCATTTAGCTCAGCCAATGTGAGCTCAGCATTAGTACTTTTGAGAAATGGAGCTGAGCTTTTCTGGTTCTTAACAGGACCACCCCTGTTAATCCAGGCAGCAGAAAACTTTGGGAGGCTTAAACTTAGAGTGTGAACATGTAATTGTGCAGTGGTAACTCCACTTTCCTTTGGTTAGTCTTGAGACAGTATCAGATGGTGGAATGGCTGGAATTGCAGGAGTCTTCTGCCCCCTGCAACCTGCACACAGTCACACTGCAGTGCACGGGGATGAGGTGGTGGCACACCCACAGCAGGAAAATATCCACCCTATTCTGTCCGGAAGAGAAGGATTTAAACTTGTCTATTGCTATCATTAAAGCAAAAACTTTGCAGAAGCAAGAGCAATTGTAAGCTGCAGAACTTTTTGTATACCTGAGCAGTTAGAATCCTTCCAAGACAGAAATAGGTGCCAGAAGCTGTCTGATATATTTTTGGGTGGCATTAAATTAGTTTCACTAGCAAAAAAAATGATTTGGTAGAGTAAACTATATCCATCAATGGAAGAGAAGTGGTCAGATGGGAGAGTATAATATGACTGGCTTAGGCAAAAGGCCCTTTTTCCCAATTACAATTAATTTCAGTGGACTTGGGCCTACAAGCCCCTGGCCTTGGGCACTTTTCACATCATAACAGTTGTGGGGAGGGAAAATGCAGAGATGAAATGCAGCCATTCAAAACTAGCCCAAAG
Source organism: Motacilla alba alba (assembly GCF_015832195.1). Lineage (NCBI taxonomy): Eukaryota > Metazoa > Chordata > Aves > Passeriformes > Motacillidae > Motacilla > Motacilla alba. The sequence goes on from NC_052026.1 coordinate 6,015,045, forward strand.
CTGTTCTAGCAAATAGACAGACTTTTCTCATTTTCATGAAACCATTGAATATATGAATTTCACTGGATTCACTTTCTTGTGCCAAAGAAGTCAACATAGTTCATCCTGGCATGTTCAAAATTGGAAGGATCTGATTGACAGAAGAGGGAGATGGCAGATTCAGAATATTCAAATCTTGCTGTTACACAGTTCACTGCAATACAAAAGATACACACACAAAGAAATACTGCTGACAGTCCATCCATTGCAGTGTGCCATATACACTTTACATTCCCTTTAAAAGATTTTTTGTGGCTTTCTGTTTTATTGCCTCATAATTATCTTTTAAACTTCATATTATATTTTCATATTTTAAACTAGATTCCTCATGGGTCATTCTTTAAATTTAGAGCCATGCAGTGCTTTTCTTCTTTTAGGGAAGATATTTAACTATATTTTCTCTTCCAGAAAAGGTCTCTCTCAATAAGTTTTAATTTTTTGGACTGTGTCCAATAATAAAACTTACCTCAAATCAAGGGTGTTTCTTGAGAAAATGTGGAACCAACAGGAAGCAAACATACGAAACCCCAATAAAGAGTCTTTGACTAATGCCAGACTTAAATATTGCACTGAAGCATGGTATACAGATATCCAAATTATCCTTAAACAAACTGGGTCATTTTAAGGGAGGAGTTGTCCCCTGCCCATGGTGATGTGATTCTTCATACATGTGCTTTACCCTATTTTCTACAGAATAAATGCCTTAAGATTTGCCAAAATCCAGAGAACAGGCTGAGCCCTGAAAAAAACAGCCAAGTTTTTTATGAGGCTAAAGAAAGCAGGGCTATTTGAGGTGAGAGAGGTGCTCAATGTGCCCCTGTGACAGTGTGGGGCTGGAAAACCCCCCAGCCCCTCATGAAGCTCCTGTCTCTGCAGGGACCCTTCTCCCATGCAGCTCAGGCTGAAGTTCATGGAGGAGCAGGGTAAACCTCTGGCTCCTGTTTGTTCTCTTGTCCTCCTCCCCGATGCATCTGCTGCGGGAGTGTTTTGCTGTGAAAGTTTTTAATAATAAATAGGTACAATGCTGTGTCCTTCTGTCAGAGAGGGACAAGCCAAAAGCAATGCCTTGCACTTATTGCAGAGATTGGTGTTGACCCCCAGCTGCTGTGGGGTTTCAGTCATGGCCCCTTTCTGTGGAAAGCTGGTGGGAGCAGCTCCTTCTTTGTGCTGCAGACATGGAGAACTTCCCTGGGTGCTCCCCTGAGGAGGAAGCCCTGACCTACCCATGGAGGCCAGCCCTAAGAAGAGGATAGCTAGGAGATGAACACATCTCCTCCACAATCCTGTCAATGCTTGGGAAAACTTCAGGCAGGATTCTGGCAGAGAGCTGAATGTGAATTCAGGAATGAATTCACATTCCAGGAAGTGCAGGGGAGCAAACAGCTGGGAAATCCCCAGATTTCTGTTAAATCACAAAATCTGTTTTGTTTTGAACAAGATATATATATATATACACACATATATTTTTTTTTTCTCCAGGGGAATGAGAAACAAATTTCATCCCAATGTAGGCCATGCAGGCAATCTAAGCATTAGGAGAATATGTGCATGTATTCCTTTGATGCTGCCCTCAGCTGACCACACACATTTCCCTAAAAGGGGAAGCCATGGTTGGTAAAGGTTTCAGGTAAGTTATGAAATTAGAGTCTCCATTCCTGCATTTCTTAGCTCTGAGGCACTCCCCAAGTAACTTGAGTCACAGCAGTGTGAGGTCTCAAAACTCAGTGCAGCAGCTGAAGCTCACCAGATGATGAATGAATCGTGCCTGGACACCAGCTTGGAAAGCAGGTGAGCCCTGTCTGGTCCCCAGTTCAGCCAGAACACTTCAAACAGGGCCAGCTAATACATCTTCTCATCTCCCGCTTTGTTTGCCGTTAGGCAATCCTTCCTCGCGCTTTCGTGTGTTCTGCATAGTCGTCCATTTCAGCTGCCGTTCTCTTTGGCAAGCTGCAGGATTTTCAAACGCTGGTTCCGGCAGGTATTTCCCAAAGCACACAGAGCACGCACTTCTGGGAACCCTTTGTAGCGTGTACTCTACTGAGGTCTAGCAGCTCTGGTTTGCCATTTCAAGCTTATGATTAAACATTTCATCTTAAGCCATCAAAAAAAGCCCTCCTTATGAGACTAAATAGAACACTTCACATGAAACCTTTCCTATGAAAAGGAGGTTTCTGGATATGAGATATACAGTAATTAATGCAGCTTGATAGAATCTATAAATGTACACTGTAGCAATGCTATTTGCTTTAAGTACTACTTTAAGCAGAAAAAGGCGATGAATCCCCCTTCCAGTGTCTGATTTTATGTTTAAGAGCTAATGAACTGAATTCTTCGTAAACATTGGCAAAAGATGCAAATGAACAGACAGATTCTCCAAATGCAAAGGGACACATGAGAAAGAGCTAATTTCACACAATTGACACTCTAACCTTTTTGGATCAGTGGAATTAGAGGCTGATTAATCTGCCATGATTAGCATTTATTGAAGCTTTTGACACTGCAGCATTGTTTTTCTTTTCCTTTTCTTTTGTGTCTCTGAGAGTTAACAGTTTATAATACATTTAACTACCAGTCCATCACCCTGACAGGGTCATAGCTTTCCTTTATGGACTTTTAAAATTAATAACAGACAGTTCTATTTTGACATGCCCTTGCTTCTGCTGCAGAACTCGGCTGTTTAATTGTAGAGCTGGCCTCTTGTGGCCAAATGCTCCCAATGTTTAGCAAGGGTTGAAAATATGGATGTTAGGAGAAAAACTGGCAGATGGCTGACAAGGCATTTTTACTCATAACACACCAGTAAAACTTTAACTCAGAAGATTTAGTGCTAGAGCTTTGCAGTCAGCAAGCTGCAGCCATATGCAGATTTTTTTTTTCGAACTTCTAAACTGATGGTTTTGCAAAGTGTGCATAAGCAGCCTTTATTGATTATGATGTTAAAAATTGAAAGCGTCAGTATCATTTAGCTCGAGACACTTTTAAAGAAAAAATGAACATTCGTTTTCATTATGAATCCCTGATAGGCCAGACACTAGTAAGGTCTATGATCTTTATTTTTTAGAACTAGGGCATGGAACACTCTTGCTGTGCTTTTTTTTCTTTGTTTTTGTTTGGGTTTTTTGTTTGTTTTTTTGTTTTTGCCTAAAAGAAATGCTGTATATATGAATCAAACAGCACCTAACATATATACAGTAACTGTTGGTTCTTACACATTCATAGACTCCAGATGATGTCCCGACCCATGAAAGTGACTTGTTAGCTGGATATAAAATCACAGACACCATAAGCCTGGGTGATAGCTTCACAGCCCAACTTTCAGACACAAGTTAGTATTTATAACACTCTCAGTACCTATCTATCACCACAAAAAGCGTGTTAAATAACTTTAAAGGCCTGACAAACCCACAAAACTAGGAAATGAAGATTTATGGGTGCACAGTCCATGAATTCATTCTATTGTGCCCAGGTGTTATGGCACACACTGCAATGACATACGTTTGCTTTAGTTAAACTGTGAAGTGATGCAAGTACATTATCACAGGTATCCTGCAGTGGCCAGGAAACACTCCCCACCATTTTTTCCACTAAATGCAGCCAAATGTTGTACTTGGTCATGAAACATGGTATAAAGTAGCTGGTAACTTACATCCTTTCTCTGTGTTTCTGTGCTACAAGACATTAATTCATATATATCAGCTAATTATAAGCACACCTTATACTAAAGAGCCAGAAATACATTTTCCTTAGAACCTTAGGAAAAAAATCATATAACTTAGTATAAGCTCAGAAAGAACTTAACCAGATAATTTTTTAGTGAGGCAAACACAAAGAAAAACAAAAGAAAAGTACATGTTTTCGTAGTCCTGTGAGACTGCTCTCTTTCCTAAACACAACCTTGGTACAAAAAAAATCCAAATGTGCATTTTCTAGTGCAGCTGAGCCTCAAATTTGTGAAAAACGACATTTGTAGGTGGAAGAAGAACAATTATGCATCTAAATATCTGTGCTCAAATGGATGAGCCTACATTGGATGAGTGGCATGCAGGATGGTGCATTCTTTGCAGACACACCTCTTGCACTGGCCAGGGCAGCACTGCCTCCCCAGACAAAGTTTTACCTGAAATCCCTTTTAGGAAGATGCATTGGAATTGGAATTCCCTTAAACCCTCAAGCACAGTGGTGCAATTATATCATAAATCAAATTAATTAAACAGTGTTTACATCTATCAGGGCCTCCAAGAGCTCTGACAAATTCTGCTCTGTCTGCGAGTTGAAAGGGAAGCTGAATGGTAGGGACAGCAGCCCCCTCACAGCCACTGCTGCTCAGGGCAGGCCATTGCTGGGGGATTTGCTCTTGGCATCACAAGGCTGGAAACGGCCTCTAAGAACCCCCTCAGGATAGGCCTTCCTTATTTTCCAGCCTTTCCCTCCTGGTGCAGGGCTGCTTCTCCTCGCTCCGTGTGTGCCTGCACCCTCACACAGCCAGGGAGGGCTGCATCCTGCTACCAGGCACTGATTGTCCCACCCCACCCCTTGCTGCACCTGAGGCACTCCTTTCCCAATTGCACTCCCAGTTTCTGTTCTACTGATGCCCTCTGGACATCTGGCACAGCCATCCCAAATGTCTGCTCCACCTCTGGCTTGGACAGTAATGGTCTCTGCTGGTGTCCTGCCATAGAGAGTGAGGTGAGGAGCCTGATGCAGGCCCCCCTCTGCTTCTGCAAGAGAGCAGTGGGGGCCTGACCCTCCCCAGAGCCCAGGGTCAGCCTTACAGGATGGTTTTGAGAAGGGTATGGTGCTCTTTTGTCAGCTTTCTGGGAGCCAGTGGATCTGTTTGGAGCCCTCCCAGTCTCCACACACCTCCAATGCCCCAAGGAGATGAAAGGGGCTCTGTGTGCCAAGGGGGGCTGAGGTTCAACCTTGTAGCTGGAGGCTGTTGTGAGAAGGGTAGGGTAGAAAGTAGGGTTATGTGGAAGGAAGAGATTCATTGTGTAAAACAACCAGGAAAACCAAAGGAAAACCTTCTTTGTAAGATACTGAAACAAAATGGGGACAGTGTTTTGAAAACCCTTTGGGTTGAAGCAGCAGTGCTGATAGCATCAGCAGGTCACCTGACTCTGTAATTTCATGTTACCAATTACTGCAGTGGAATTGATTACATGATCTAAATCCATGTGTATTACCTGAGCTTGTGGCCCCTGGTGTTTTGAACACTTATGCATAAAGATTGCTATAATTCTTGTTAATAGTCATTGCAGTTCATCTATCGCTCATCTATAATCTCTTGAAGATATAATAGGAATAATTACCATGAGGCACAATGGGGAAACGGAGTCTAACACCCTGGCTGAGGCTGAATCACACCAGAGCCTGCATTAGTCAAGCTTTGACTGAGGAATGCCTGAAAATTTTCCAGTGAGTCAAACCTGCTGAAAACCTGGCTGAATTCTCTTCCTTGTGAAAACTATCCAAAGATTTGCCCTGCTTTTTGCCACGGAGTTATTTCCTTTGAGGAAGATACTGCAAGGGCAGGAGTTCATTTTGCCAAATAAATATTATCCAATACTGGGGAACTCTTGGCATTTCTGAACCTAGAGGAAAAAAAAAATCTGTTTAATACTAGGAGTCAGGATTTCTTGCTCCCTTAGTACCTTGCCAGCTTCAGGCTGTGCCAAAGCCACTATTGCCAAGGGGATAATGAGGTAATGTGCCTGGGTGATAAAATGCTGCCTCTCTGGCTTGTGGCCTGAGATAGAAGATGGCACACACTTAAGTTCATATGAAAAGGCAGTGTGGGACCTTTCAGGAGGCTTTCCACACTAAAAACACTCTATCAGATAAACAAAGAAAAAAAAAACAAACAAAAACAAAACCAAAACAACAACAAAAAAAAAGACCCAGGAATTAAAATGTCTTTTAGCTGCTCATAAACTGAAAAGAAACTCCAGTTGTGGAACACTGGGCCATGCCTAATCCAAAGTCTGCATTAACTAATTCTTGTTGGATGTTGAATTACAACAGAAAGCCTATGTTAATGCATGTGAGAGCCACATGAATATCAAACAAATTCATTACGATCAGTGCTATTACAGTGAATACCAAATGAGTTCGTAATGATGGAACAATGAAACTGTTACTGATAGATTTTATTTCTGCAACAAATCCTCTGTATAAGGGTCCACTCCTGTAGTATTAATTCTAATATTAGACTGCATCTGAGTATTAGCATCATCAGATAAATTATACCTTTCAATATTCTGAACTATATGGTTCAACCTTTTTTTCACATCAGTACATAATTTTTTTTTAATCTCAATTTGTCCTTAAAGTTTGATGACTGTTGTAAAGGGGTAACACTTTATTTTAAGTATCCAATCATTAGGAATTCATTTAGTATTCATTGCAATAACACTAATACAATAGAATCGAATGAATAAGGAATTCATTTAGAGTTCATATAGAAGTGATACCTACTTTTCTAAAGAGTTCTACTCTAATTCAGCATTAGTTTAGCATTATTTAATGGACACTTTATTTTAAGTGCACTGGTAAAGATGACTTAATTGCTACACTAAGATATTTAGATTTTAAAATCCTTTTTTAACTTAAGGCTTAAGGTATATGGCAAATTCAGCAGAATACAATGCAAGCATTTCAGACTCATGCATCAGCTTTCTGAAAATGTTTGAAAGAAAATCTGAGGATCCTTTTTTCCCTGATTAGTATTGATATATTTACAGCACCTGGTAGTTACAGAGATTGCAATAATTTTGGATAATACAGTGCATACCTGCTCTTTGAAGAACTGATTTCTGTATTGAAACCTAAAGCACAATTTTTTTTTCATTATCATGAAGGACTCTTAACGCATAAATTGCAACTGTAGGAACAAAGGCAAGTCAAACCTTGCTCCAGATTCTGCTCTTCAAAGTCAGAAAAGAGCTGGATCAGTGTTCAAGTCTCCCATACGGTGTAAGTAAATCGAAGAAATGCCCCGTTCAGCAAGGGCACACCTTGCAGATAACCTCTCCTTCCTCTTTAAATTCCTGCCTTCCAGCCATTACTGATGGGTACCAGCAAACTGCAGCCACATCACTGAATCTGACAAAGTTACTCCCAACCCAGAGGGATTATGATGATTGGCCTATAATTTCTGGGCTTCAACAAACACACAAATGCATTTATGAAGTACCAACCATCCTTTCAGCTAACTCTTCATTAAAATGTATTTAGATGTCCTTCAAAAGAAAAAAAATATCATCTTACAGTGAAACTCAAACTGGCTGATTCCCAGGCTTACAGTTACTTTCCTATCAAGAATTAATGCAATATCATGCACACACCATTACTGAAAAATTCTACGCTGTTTTTTGCCAAGTGTTCCTATATAACAGTTTTATCACAAGTCTGACAGCCGCCATAAAAATTCCAGGCATTCTATATCAACAGCCCTCTTTGTACTAAGTTATTAAACATTAAATTTTTATTCGTCATTTGTATTCTGTTATGCAAAATAAGCTCCTTGATAAGATGTGTCTTCTTAATTGGGCCCTTGATGCTTCTTGGATCGGAGTTGTCAGATTAGCTGGAAGAAGAGGCTCTGCATTGAGCCAGCTCGCTACCAGGAGACCAATAGCTTTGTAACAACGATATTAAGTTAGAGGGGCCAAATGGAGGGCAGCACTAGGCTCAGGTGAGACTCTACATCTGTGCATGTCTTATGCTCAGGCACTTTTCTCATAGCATCAGCAGGGCTGATGGAAATAGATTTGTTTGTTGTTTACAGCATGCAGCTGTGGATGCTGCTGCATGGGAGTTGTATAAGATTGAAGCAAATTTGTACTGAGACTAAAATATTGAGCTTTTCTCCAGTCAGCAGTCTCTGGAATCTTATTGTTGAAAACTTTATCTAGTTGTAACCCTCCCCAGGGTGATTTTGGTTTGCAGCTGCCCTGCTCTCTCTCACTGCCTGTCCCACACTGCCTTCGAATCAGCCAGCACAGGAGTGGGCTCCTGGTACAGGAGGGAGTGAACGGGCCAGGCAGAATTAATGACAACTGGGTCAAGGTTTTTGTGCACTGGGTTTTCCAGAAAGCTTTTTTGATTCCCACAAATCCCTTCGACAGCTGTCATTAGGAGACATCATTATTTTCTTCCCCTTTAGCTACAACCTGAGGAAAGGGCTCAACATTTAGTGTGGTGCTCAGTGGCAAAGCATAAGAAATCTATAAGCACGTGATGAAAAAAAAAAGAGAGCCCTCATCAAAATGTAGGATTTATTATTTTCATAAGGTAGACCAATTTCTGACAGAAGTGTAGTGTGTTTCCAGGATGGTGCTAGAAATTTAATTGATTAAGGCCTCTGATATTTGTTTGACTGAATTCTCCTGTAATTCTGAAAAAAAATTACTCCCTCATTTCATCAGTTATTGCCTGCGTTACAGGCAGGCATGGAGACCTCACCAACATCTGAGCTTTGAGCAGAAGGTGCAGAGCTGCTGCCTCATTAGAGCAGCTGGGCCAGGAGAGTGTGAAGGGAGTCACGTTTCCAGTTTGGAGATGTGAAGCAGGGGGTCAGTGGTATGACTGAAGTCACACTCAGAAGCTGCAGCAGAGTGACACAGGGAACTGAAACTTCTCCTATTTCAACCATCAGACCTTCCTCTTGTCATAATTAAAGAAGGTTTATTCAGTATTTACCAAAAAACTACATTTCAGGATGTTGGCTGACCTGCTAGAGCACATTGCTTTGTTTTCCTAAACATTGTAGTTCCTTCTGTAATTTTCATCTCGGACACTGTGATTTTTTTTTTCAAATTTTTGCCACAAAAAACCTTATAAATATTTGCATGCAATATTATGGGGATTTAACAACCTATTGCTGTGAGATTCTTTTGGATTATTATCTAGGAGAGGTTTCGAGATTTTAATATGGGCTTTTTTGTAAGAAGTCTTTTAAATGAGTACAAGCCCTTTTCCAATGCACTAATGCACATTTTCATTTCAGTATACCTGCTGCAGTTTAGCTTTTCAGTAATGCAGAAGAATAGAGAGCAGTTTCAGCTCTTTTACTAAATTCTCTTTAGCCACAGAGATTTCTTTTCAGGCATTTCACCTTTACAGGGCATTTGACTGAAGTTTTGATATCCACCTGGAGAAACAATTTCTTTAGAAGCAAGGCGTAAGACTGAGTGCAGTATTGACCCTACCCAGAGCTGTCTAGCTTTGAAAGAAGGCCTTCTGCTAATCTCTGTGTGTTTGCTCACACGCCTCCTCACGCAGGCTGTGTGACTACAAGGCTGTTGTGGATCACTGGGTATTGCAGCAGCAGGACTGAGAATATTAGTTTGCACCTAACATGTTCTGTGTTTTTAGCTGGGACAAGGGTCAAACAGCAAAAGTGTGGTAGGGGAAAAAGGCAGCTGTAACATCCAAAGACATTACAAAGATGCGCCGAGACATCCTTTCTGTTATGTATGCAAACACCTGCTTGCTTTCTTTCAGGCTAAGGACAAGCTGTTCCTCCTAAGAAAACTCACTGCCTGCTTCCTATCCAAAGGCCACAGGCTCAAAGACCTGTGTTCAAAAGTCATTCCAAGGCAATAAAAACACTGATTGACAATGGGAAAGATGCAGTTAAGGCACGTGTTCCAGCATCAGCATCTCACAAAGTCAAGGGTGAGGGAGCAGTCGGTGTTGGCAGTGCCCCCTCCACCTCCACAGACAGCTGCAAAGAGAGGGAGGAGGACAGGAGCACAGAAGGTGTGCACTTCCAGCATGGCTCTGTTATGCATTCAGAGCATTTTCCCTGAGGCAGGCTGCAGCAGCTTGCTCACTCAGTGCCCCGTGCTCTGCTCGGCGCAGCTGGATCAACCTTGTTGATGCTGGTAGCACTGTTTTCCTAGATGTGACCTCCATACCTTCTAGGAATAGGAACAGCATATTGAAGGAGTTTCTGTGCCTAATTTCCAGATTTCAAGTGTTGTTCTGCACCTTGCTGTGTTCAGAAACTGTAGACACATCCTGCAGTTCATGGGCACGTTGCTTGTGCCTGGTTAGTCTGTCGGCCTGCCCTACCCTTCCAGCTCCTCCTCGGGGTGAAGGACATATGGCCTGGGGGCTGGCAGCTGACTAGGTGATGTGCAGGGAAGCATTGCTGTGGCCAAGTCACATGCCAAAGGCCACACTCCAGTAGGATGGTGGCAGAGTCAGCCCTGAGCCACTGGTGCAGGGCCATCTCAGCTGTCTCAGACTGCACGTTATCTGCCTTCCCTTGGAGCGAGATTTTTTAGCTGCCATTTAGCTTAGAAATATAAGACTCCTTCCTTGACTCAGGAAAGTCTTTCTCCCAGCACTTGAGACAGCTTTTGAGCCTTGTTTATAGAAAATTACAAAGATTTCTAATGGAGGAAAGGGAAAGAGTCTTTAAATTCTGAGGGGAGCCTACTCTTATCTTCAGAATTCAAACCCACTATTTAGCTGACTAGCTAAATAGATACCTCACATTTATAATAATTCTTTCAAGATATACCAGCTAACCCATGTGATTTCAACAGCCATGGCTCCAGCATCTGGCTGTGTTTTGACGTTTCGAAGATGTAGAGGTATTGTGTGGAATTGCAATGTTTTTGCTCAAACGTCAGTGATAATATTCCTGGCATGCTTAAGCAGTGGATATTCCTGTGCCTAGGTACCTCATTATCTGCAGATGCCATAATGAGAATATGAACGCTGTCAATCACTTTGTGACACTTGTGAAAGCAATAATGTAGGAAAGCTGTCCTTGATTTTCTCTTACTGCTCTGTGTTGGTAGGCTGGGCAAATCATTTGGATGTGAGGAACTTGGACTTTATTTGGCCTGTTCTTAACAAACTTGGATCTCTCTCAAGCCATGCTCCTTGAATACATCCAATTCATCTTTCCTTGAGAGGGAAGGACAGGACCCACAAAGAACTCTCCTGTAGTCTTTCAGACAACTTCTAACTTTAAGACAGATTGTGGGCAACTTATAATGGTTCATCGAATGTGTCCATCAATGCTAGATAATTCTTAATTATAGAATTAAAGTTCGTGGTCTCTCTGTCTCTCTTTAATTCAAGACTGAATAGGCAGCTCAGCTTCAAAGCAGAAAAATCATAACTTTCCAACCAAAAAGTAGTTGAAAATTTTGAGGAGAACAGGCTATCCCTGGAAACCACCTTTTCATCCAGAAGGGCTTTTCCCAAGCTAGATGTGTGAAGGTTTTTAATAAGTGTTATGAAATCCCTACAGATGTAGATACAAAACATCTGCAATAGTTGACAGCTTCACAGATTTATTGAAGTTATTTCTGAAAGGCATATTCTGTAAGCAAACATCTTGCAGTTTCTAATTATCAAAAGGGGAAATAGTTTGACTAGTCTCTCCTTATTTTTTTGCTCATTTCAGTTTGACATCCATAGAATATTGGGTAGATAATATTAATCTTCCTTGACTCTGATGTCTAAAAGTTAGACAATTAAGTCTGAGCTAGTTACCCTTTAAAGTCAGTGGAGTGAAACAGGGCAGTTTGTGCTAAGACAGAGTCTTAGCATTGGTCAAATGAATTGGATTTATAGTCTCCACTGATGATAAAAAAAGATGTAGCTTTACCACTAGTGCAGGCTGCATATCTGACTTTACATTCTTAGTGCTGGGGGATATTGATTCCACCCGTCACTGGCCAAAATATTGCACCATGCCCCCGTATGTCCCACATCTGGCAGTGTGCCTCCAGAAGCTGAGGTGGCTCTCTGGGGACACTGGTCAGGGCACTTGTCTCACCCAGTCATGCTGCAAGACAGCCCAGCAAAATCTCCTTTGGCCTCAGCAGTGCCCAGCTGCCCCGGTAATGTACTGCGTACTGGGGCTGCAATGATAACTGGGTTAGGCTAGATAAAAATCTTGATTAGGCCTAAGGAAGATTCTGTTTCCCTGAAGGAAAATCACTGCATCCTTGCTCAAAGTCACTGAATGGGGTCCCAGCCTTTGGATCTTTCTGCCCTCACAGGATGAGGTGAAGGCTGCAGAATTTTATGGAGGGTGTGCTTCTGCACGACCATTTCCAGAGGTTGCTCATGTGTTCCTCTCCTATCTTTTAATTAGTAAATTAATGAATTCAGTGCTGATTTTGCATTGCCCTTTTGAGTGTTGGAAGGCGTAATAAAGTAATCATGAATGTGTTGGTGGAAGGCTTAAAGTGGCTTAGCATTCACAGATGCTGGACGGTGCCTGCAGCCGGGAGGTGACACAGCAGGGTAGCAGAGCAGAGGTGGCAGGCTCCACTGCTGACTGAGTACCTGGGCAGCTGCTGGTGGTAGCAGGGCTACCATTACACCCTCTAGACTGACGCCACCTGAACCACTCTGTTAAGCTTTTTTATGAAAATTAGTTGGACTTTTGTTCTGGAGCTACTTGAACTCCTTTGTGTTTTACATCACTCTTGCTGCAAGACTTTTGGGGACAGCTCCTCCCACCCTATCTTTTCATTTAACATAAACATAATTTAGCATAAAGGTGAACTTGGTTTTGTCATTTCATCGAGGCTCTACACTGAAATTCAAACACAGTGTGTGTTTTCACTGAATTCATTTTACCTGTATAATCTCACATTAGAGTGGTATTGCCTTCCAGAGGGTCACTGCAGACTTGCACTGAGATAATTTTTTCATTGCAGGCTTGTGTGATAATAGGATTACCATAGGCATGTTCTGAAATTGTTCTGAGATTGCTGTGAGGATGTCAAGTCTCTGTGCAAGGGTTTGCCTCACTAAGAGTAGCACAAACCAAAGCAGAAATCTTGAGGAATGTAAATGTGTTACAAAAAGAAACACACTTGATGCATCTTACTCACAAAAGGAAACCATTTGTGTTTCTAGAAGTTTTGCAACAGGCACGAAAGCAAATGAGGAATGCTTGAAAGAAATGAAATATTTCTCACAGGTCAGATTTACATATACAGATCAAAGTACAGACACAAAAATGCAAATGGAGTAACTATCAGTGTCTATAGAAGCAAATGTTGGTATCAATACCTAATTAAGCAGCTGCACATGGCACTGTGGCTTATCAGAGCAATAACGGAGTCTGTCTGCTGGGGGTGGCCAATACAAATCATAGAATCATTTGGGCTGGAAAAGACCTCCTAGATCAGTGAGTCCAACTTCTGACCATCCTCATCCTGTCACCCAGACCAGAGCACTGAGTGCCATGTCCAGTGGTTCCATGACCACCTCCAGGGATGGGGTGTCCACCACCTACCTGGGAAGCCAGTTCCAATGTTTAACCACCCTTTCCATGAAGAAATTTCTTCTCATGACCAGCCTGGACCTCCCCTGGTGCAGCTTGAGTCCTCTTGTCCTGTTGCTATTTCAAAAATCGTGCCAGCTTTTTCTATTCTCAATAAAAATGTCCCATTACCACCATTACCACTACAATAGTGACTATCCTGGTATATATCCAGTCATCTGTGATTTCTTGTTTGAAATGCTGGTAACTGTTATATGCAGAAGTTCTGATCAAATAGAAAGTGAATGAGCCCATAAAATTAATGTCATGGAAATAAAGAATTATTACAGCGTACTCAAATTTTAAACAAGTAGTGGGAAGTATTTAATTTCTGCTTATCATTTTTGATGCTGTTCTTAAGGCCTATTTAATTAAAGAAGAGCTTGTGGCTCCTTTTGGGAAAATAAAATAACTCCACCCAGAGAGGTGTATTGTATTGTATTCTATTCTAGTTCTGTCAGCTCCTTGCTTTTTTTTTCCTTTTGATTACAGGGCATATTTGCAATGTGATGTAGTGTAGCAGTATTATTTAAAATATGGCTATTAAGCTTACCTACCATTCTGAAAGCTAGGCAAAGCTCAGATCATCCTGCGTGTGTCCCCATCCAAACCTTAGCAGTGACAGATTAGCTTAGCAAAGGGCCTTGCCTGGCCGTCCCAGCTGGCTTCTGTACTCATTTCAAAAATACGTTTTCATCAAAAGCTCTTCAGCTGACAGCTGAGTTGGGGGGCACATAAAACAGTGGAACTCCTGACAATTTAATTTTTCAATGAAAGCTTTGAGGAAAAAAAAAGTTCATTGTTAAATCTGCTCATCTTCAGCATTATTTTCTGAGTAATTCTTAAGGGTACCTTTTTTCTTTTACTACCAATTCCAGCTCAGAAACCACCCATATTTCAGAGAGATCAAAGGAATTTCAGTTGGCCCTGAGGAGACTCCAGTCTACACATGGTGGGTTAAAGTGGGTCACCACAGCATGAGAGACATCTGGGCTGTCCCCACACGTGGATGGTGAGTTGGTGGCTGGAACTGGGGGACAAGAGCTCAGAGCTGCAGGTACTTTAAACCAATGATGACAAGGGCTGAAGTCAGTGAATCACGGAATAATTTAGATTGGCTGGGACCTCTGGATATCACCTGCTCCAACTCCTTGCACAAAGCTGTGTTAAACTTGTAAAATAGCTTCATCACTTTATGAATAATCTGATCTAATTTCAAAATGATCTCGCTTGTCATTCAAGGGTATAAATGCGCCGTTGAAAATGAAGTCTTACTCATTTTGCGATGGGGTAAGTTGAGGTGACCCCCTGCAAAGCTTCTGAGACGGATCCACAGATTTCCCCCATCTTGCAGCTGTGTGCTTTCCTGCTAGGCTTGCTGCCTGTCTGCAGGACAATTGGCCATTATTTACATGGAGGCACAAGATCCTTGTAATAAAATGCCCATCCAAGCATCAAAGCAGTCATAAGTGTGGTCTCATTTCTTTTCTTGGTATCATTCAGAGTTTTACACATGTTTCTCATGGGCAGAATTTGACCCTTACTGCAGAAATTAGAAGAGGTTAGTTATTAAAGCAACGTGGTTTGAAATTGTCTTGGTAGTTGCTAAGCACATCTGTGATTATGTCAATTTAGGTTTGCCTAAAAATATAAAGCTTTCAGTGAAATAGAAGCAAGGAAAAATAATGCTTTTATGTGTTAATGACATATTCTGGACAACCAAAATTAAAAAAAAAAAAGAAAACCTGCATGGGGTTATGTTCTGGGCTCCCTTTTATTTTGCAGCTCTGCATATACTGGATTGAGGTCTACAGTTGCTGACCACTCCTTTGATTATCTCACTGTAGCACATAATGCTTTGTACCCAGAGAATGTATTCCAGCAAGCTCCTAAATTGTATTTGGACAAAGAATAATTGAACACTGGACAGAATAACAAATGCTATGGTCAAGTTTGCTTCATGGGTTTATCGTGTTGTATTAACATGATAGAAATATGAATACTTAAATCTTATCTCAGGTATAGTTTATAACTGCATTAATCATTTACCGTATTATATATTTTTCATGTCACTAAGATTGTGAGGAAAAGATTCAATTTTCCCAGTGCAGTCAGTTGAATGTGGTTTAGATAAGTTAAAGGCATTGCATTAAACTGTTTCAACATGGCTTTCTCTTATAGATCCTATAAAAGGATGGGGAACATATATCAAACAGTAATAACTTATATTTTACTTTTTTTTCTTAAAGTCATATAGCAGTGCATTTTCCATTTTCATTAAAATCAGATAAATGAAGTTACTAAGTTTGCCACTTACAGGTAAATGCATTCAAATTGATACAGGAATTTTTACCTGCTATATTTGCTTCAAATTGTTAAGGAGAAATGCTCTACTATCAATTAAAGTAGCAGTTTGATAGACACTGAAATTATCCAGAGATATCATAAAGAGCAACAACAAATGCCCCCAATATGCCCAAGAGTGAGTGCTTCACTTTCCTTATATTTACTGCTGATGGGGAGTATGAACCTTCCAAATAAGAGAGCGGCTCACCAACACACATCTCTGAGATTTCAGCACACCACAAAGCATTGCCATTTTACCCAACATAAAATAGGAATATGTACCAGCATATGCATCATGCTCTGCTAGCTGCCTTTTCTAGATCATTATGTGAACATTGCACATTCATTGTCCATGAATTCTGGGTCGATCCTAACGTGCAGGAGACACAGTGATTCACTGCCCCAAAATCAAGGGGTGGCCAAAGGAGAAAGAGTGGAAAGAGAGGCAAGGGATGCTGGGGAGACCAGCTGGTGGCCATGACACTGAAATACTGGGACTGGAGATGAATTCATGGCGTTTTAGCAAACTTTCACAATTGCTCATGGGTGTGTTTTGGGAAGTCCCATTTAACACCAAAAAAAGAGGACAATTACACTGCTCTAGCTGTCATGCTTTGCCATCATTCATTATTATTGCTTTTCAAAAGTTTTTTGCCTGGGAAACCAGTTGAAGTAGAAGGATCCTTATGCTTCTTTTGCTCCGAAACTCCCTGCAATAATTTGTATCTATTCGATGCACTTTAGCATCACATTCTGTTTGCTTTATGACTGTAAAAATAAAAAAGCATATTTTTAAATATATTGTACAATAATAACAACTTATTTTCTGGTCAGATTTTTCCTACTTGAGACCAACTGAAAAAATCTTCAAAAAGTTGTCTAATATGGACGGTTTTCCTGCCATGGAGGATTTATGTGCCTCGTCTGTAAGTGGTGAGGGAAGTGTTTGCCAGCTCTCAATTAGTGTTTTCTGTGTCATTACCGGATTTTTACAGGGCTTTCCTTAAACTGCTTTGAGTTACAGTGTCACAGAATGCTAAATCAATTACATATGTGTCCTTGCAGCTACCCCATAAGGATACCTGCCATGATTTTTTAATGGCGCTTTTAGACTTCTTGTTTACTTCCATGAAGTGAAGTAAAGGTCATAACACAGTGCAACTTATTTCTTAAAGTTTAGAAAAAAATCAAAACAGCAGGCCGTAGAATAGAAAGGTGAGATTCAAAGACACAAATCACTTCACAGTCACAAAAATTGCCAAAAAATAGCAGCTTGCAGCTGTGCACAGCAGGGACAAAAAACATTAAACACATGTTAAATAACAAATAGGAGACTTAAATATAGCTAAAAGTGGACCTTATTCCGAATAAATCATGTAAACTGCATCTTAATGGTTCTAAGGAATGTAATGGATCATGTGAAATATGCTAAATTTATATTGTTAAAAAATCAATAGTAAACCCCCTCCCTTTTAAAAAGGGGACTATTGAGTCCATGAGTAAATATTTTGTCTTTCATTTTCTTTCTCTATGTACAGCCGGATTTGTGAAATTTCATTTCAGTTAAGGGCAAAGCAGGACTTGCATTCAAAGCAGTTTGGGGTTTGGGTATGAAACTATTTAACATTCTCTTTACAGAGGCTGGACTTTTAATGAAATTGTCCTTTTTTCCTTTCTTCTGTTACAAATGCAAAGAATGTGGATTATGCCATTTTTTTATATACTCCTGGTAAAGTGTTTGAATTGGTCTCTCCACCATCCTGCATTCATTTGTGGTGTCTGGGAAAGGGCAGCCATTGCTCACTGGGCACGGCGAGCCTCATCCCATCCTTCCTCCCGCCGGGGAGGGAGCGAGGGAGCGAGGGGGAGAGCAGGGCAAAGAAAGGATCTCTTCTTTTTATGAGAAGCATGAAAAATAAATCACCACTTCGAGTATTCAAATCAATCCTGCTGGCAACTATCTTTCCCTTGAAATGTTTGTTGCCTCCTATTTCTGCCTCCTGAATATTTCCAAGCCTTTTTGCTTGCCTTCCGCACCGAGGGTCACGATTCAGTTTCCCTGCATACATCTTCCTTGAGATTAATGCACCTTAATGACATCACTGTGTGCCATGATGGGAAGGTCCCCAAGTTTGCTTTTCTTCCCATCTCAGTTGCACTTCTGAACAAATCAGCTCTTGGGCTTTGATGTTTTTTCCTTTAGGGCTATCCTTCTTATAGGCAATATAGCTTACCTATACATTTAGTAACTCTGCAGTCTCTCATTAGCTGCATTTTTGTCATCAATAATAAGTTCCCAAGGAGCCTTAATGCAAGGGGTAACGGATACAGTGTGGAATGGAGCCATTGTTTGATAATGCAATATCTCTCATAACAATGTAAATAAGAGGCTGAATACATTTCAGGGTTCCTTTGTGTTCCACATTATTAGATGGTGCTCTATTTCCAATCTGAATATTCATAATATGCTCCTAGAGTGCCGCGTCAAAGTAAGCGGCTTTGAGAAAACATTTTTTTTTTTAAGTGGAAGAGAAAAAAAAAGCAATGAGGAGTGTTCTAATGAGGAACAGTTGAGTACTATGATTTAACATACTTCTGAGGTTTCTATCAGCCTGGAGCTGTTCTTTCTTGGCTTGTACACAGCGCATTTACATGGAGCTCTGTTTGGATGAGTGCCTTCCAAAGTACTAAATGCTCTAATGTACTGAAAAGCGATAAATATGGAAAATGCACACATGCATACTCACAGACACACAGTGCAGATATACATACACACACACACCTCCTGGCAGACACACTCACCTGCTCCCATGCAGATATTTACATCCCCTCCATGGACAGATGGGTGGGTGATATTTTAAAGGCAAAAATGAGAAAACTGTGCATAGTTTATTTATTTATTACCTGGCATTGCATAACACTGAAGTACCATTTAATGCTATGTGCTGCCACCCCTTCAGAATGGAGAAAGGGGATGAAAGATTAAGGGAGAAAAAAAAAAAAAACCAAGCATGGAATCAGACACGTGTGAGTGTTGTCACTTCCTCCTTGACCTGTCTGAACCCACAAAACTGGAAAGCAAAGGAGGGTTTAGGTTTAACCAGCACAGGCTGTGTTGTTGGGTATCAGGCACTGTAAATGCAGACAATAAGCTCTAGAAATGTGTCACTGTTTACCAAAGGGCTCTCTGCAGTGACCCCATGAGCTAACGACAGTGTTGGGAGCAGAAATGGTAATTGTGATTTTTATAGCACAGCCTTTGCTAATTCCTCTCAGTTCATTCCAAAAAAAACTTGGACCACAAAAAAAAAAAGAAAAAAAAAGAAAAAAAAAAGGAGAAATAAAATTGTGAAAACAAAGCTGAATAGGTTAATGAAATGACAATAGAAAAGTGTCCTTAATGGGGATACAATTGCTGCCTGAAATATTTATTACTTACATTTATTTAGATCCTTCACGAAAAAATGTGTCTGTTTTCCTATACTTTGATTTTTGCTCTGAAGTTTCGAGGAGTTTTTGTGCTTTTTCATCTAATATTCCTCCTCTAACTCTCCCAACGTGATTCATTTCTTTAAGATCTTGTTTTATTTTTAAGTCATCAATTACTCAAACTTTGTTGGCCTATCTATTCTCTGCCATCTGGACCCCATACCTTATTTTAAAGCATGTTCAAATAATGACAACCTTCTTTTCTCAATTAATTTATGGGCTGTGGGGACCATTTTTCATTTGTTATCATGCACTTCCATTTGATCTCTCATATCTTTCTTCTGCATCTGCAACCATAGTGTATAAATCTTCCTCTCAAGCATTGTCATGGTGCCCAAGATATATAGGTGTAACTCCCTATTAGTTCCACAAAACTGACCTTAATTTCTAAAAATGGTATCAGATGCGAATAAAGTTTGGTAAGATGATTTGTTTTGATTTACTTTGTACCACTTATCTTGGAGTTTTCTTCCTACTTTTCTTTTATCTAATTTAGACAGTATAGTCTTGCAAGCACAGTTGCATGTTTATCCATTACCTCCCTGCCAATGCTGCTCCTTAGAGAGATGGTGCTGTAAGATTTTGGATGCTAAGAATAATAACATGGCATTTTTCAGTAACCTGTAGTAAGTACGCAATTTCTTTTTGCATTTAAAAATGGTAATTTAGTTTCCAATAAAATACCAGGATTTTGTAGGGCTGATTGAGGTGACATTAGTCTGGTAAAATGAACAGAAACAGACAAATCCAAATAGCTTTCATTTTATTCTGCTGTGTTGACAAATGGTAAGACTTAAAAATCCAATTCTCCCACCGAGCACTTACAAGAAGCTGGTTTGGACTGCTGAAGGGCTGTGGCTCATGAAACAAAAACCTCTTTTTTTGTTATTGTTACGAGGGGTAGGGGGGCGAGAGAGTGGAGAGACTCTGTTATGTGTGTGTGTGCATGTGCATACGTGTGTTTTGTTTTACATAAACAGACTTCAGTCCAAACTAGGGATTGCTAATTAAGCAAAAACCATGACCAGATGTTTATTAACACCTCTCAGGTTCATGGGATTTGGATAGTGTGCAGTTTTCATGGACTAATTTGAGAAGGGAACCACCTTTATTGGAATAATGGCCAATTATAATTGCCTGCTTTGCCTATTTTTCTTTTATCTGGTGTACAGTGGAAAAAAAATAAGCCTAACCTATCATCCCCATGCCATTGATAATAATTCTGCACATTATTTGGTACATATTATTAATAATAAATACATAATAATGTACAGATGAAGAATTCCTCAGCCATTTACTTTACAGCAACTTTTTTTTCGTGTGTGTGTGTGTGTTGTTATTAGTTTATCACACGCCAACGTTGTTAACCTATTTATATGTAGCCTGCCATGAGGTTTGCCTCTGCCAAAGCAACCATGCGTCACTTTGATGCCAAAAAGCACTGAAACAGGAAGGGTTGCTGTTGGGTCCCAGCATGGTGACTTCATCACAGGCCTCAGCTTCAAACTGTGGAGTAATAAAACTGAATAGCACAATATAAAACTCCATGTTTCATAAGACAAATATTGCTTTACGCATTCATGTCCCTTGTACTATGTTAACTGTAGGAAGAAATGGAATACAGTTTTAGTGACCCCCTGGGACCTATAAAGGCTATTTCTGAGTCTGAATCTTGCTGTTTAATTTAATCATTTATTATATTAATATTCAAATGGGCTGCATCTTATTAGCTACTGCAAAGATGTTAGTATGTCTGAAATAAATACCTAATTATGCTTTTGAAGAGAGAGGTTCTAAAGACTTTTGTACATTTGTGCTAATAGAACAGTTCATTTGCAGATTTTTTCTGCAGAAATCAGCAGTCTGAGCGTTTGTTTTTTCCCCTTCTTACTTTGAATAAAATAAGAACACAGATCAAATATACCATTGTGATGGCTAAATAGCACATACGAGTTTTCCCCTTTGTACTGCAAGACTTCATTCTCCGAGCGAGTGAGTTATACAGTAGCAAACTGACCAGTGCCCTCAGCCTCTAGCTCAATAACACATTAATAAAAATAACTGCTTTAACCAAATGACCATGAAATTAAGTATGTTCTTATTCAAATTAAACAAATGGATATGCTTTTGAAAAACATTTTTGAGCCTGACATGGTCATGTTTAAAATACATTGATGTTTTATTGTTTTAAAAGCCCATTATTATTTTTTTTTCCCTTGAGTACAAACCAGAAAAGACGAGGACTTTGAATTTCACTTCTTCGAACAATGGACAGCAGCTTCTTTCAGAAACATTTATTGCGATTCTGCACCAAAGGGGTGGCAGGATGCAGAGATGTGGAGAAAAAACATCCCTGGCTCTCTATGCCAGCTCACCTTCAGGATCTCCAGGAGAAGCCTTTTACCAACTCTGCATAAGGATGACTTGAACTGCAAACACTATGTACATAAATGTGTTTTAAATTCAATGTGCACAGTGCATTTAGACCACTGCAGAAAATTAGTAATAAATGCAAAATTTACAGTCTACAAAACTAGGAATGACAAGCTACTTTCAAAGGGTCACCATAACCAAGCTTGGATCTTTTTTTTCGGCAAGTTTCTAAGTTCAAGGTTCCTACTGTTACAAAATTATTTATTTCAAAACTCTTTCCTGAATAAATAATGATGTTAATAAAAGGTTACAGGACAGACGCTGCTGGAATCCGAAGTCCTCATTTTATCCTTCAACAGCCAATGTGTAGGATGAGGTCCTCTGGGCTGACCTGCAAGCAGGCTTTCCTCCCTCAGCTCTGGTGGTGTGAGAGCCTGGCCAGAGCTTCTCCTGCAGGTGGGGACAACAGTGGTCACAATTACTACTGCTGAGCACACTATCAGCCTTCTCGGACCCAATGGAGAGGTGAGTCAGCTCCCTTATTTATTCAGTTTTGTCATGGGAACGTTGTCTGTGAAGGCTGAGGCTGGACCCCCTCTGCCCTGCATTCCCTGATTCCCCCAGAGCAGTTGGGGCTGCACCTCATCCCCTTCACCCCCATGATCTCCTCACTCTATCCAAGTCACCCTTAAAACGTGAGTGCTTTGCAGTGGAGAGCCGGGCTCAGTGACACCCCCATTGCAGAGGAGTTTGATGACAATTATTTGGTTACCTGAGCCCATTGGCAGCGTCGTGGGGAGGATCGATGAACATTAGGGCATGCAATGCATAACAGTTTATAACCACTATTACCTTAGTGACCAACTGAAATTATTAACAATGGTCATCTGAACTACCCTGAATATAAAACAATAGCCTCGCTAGTGTTCTAATTAATCACAGTAATGTTTCTCTCAATGAGTAGCTGATGCATTTCTCTGTTGAAAAATATTTTTAAAATATACGTTGTTATCCACTTTTCCCTTTTTTTTTTTCCCCGCAGAGTATGTAAAGATTAGATTTTCCTCGTTGATTTAACACGTGGAAGTAAAGCTAGGGCATCAATAGTTAACCTTATATTACCTTCTGCTGAACAGACACAGTATCAATGTAGGGGTTTAACTACCACACCACTGAAAACACATATTCCTGCAGTTTTAGACTCGGCGTAAGAATGCTGTGTATATGTTTTCCTCATTATTTGGATGTGCTGTTTGAATGTTGTGATCAGTGATTCAGAGCACATGATTCATCAGGAAGACATTTGCTAGGCAGACATGTGAGGAGCTGTCTGCCTCTTCAATCTCACTGACAGGGCAAAAATGCTGATTTATAGTAAATCATTAAAATCTGCTTATTATTGCACTGCTTGTTCCTCTTCTCCACTTCAAGCCAGCATCTTGATCTGCATCATGTCTCTTACAATTTTATACTACAGCAAGCAGTTATTTAAACAAGAGAGAAATGATCCTTAGTCTTTATTAGTGCATATGAAAGGATATTTTGTTTAAAGAAGACTAATTAAGAAAGCAGCCTCTATTTTCTTGCTCAGTTTAGGGAAAAATAAAGATTTAAAACATGTAAGTGCAAAGAATTATTGCAATAAAACATTATTTTAAAATGATTATTGAATAGCTTAGGGGTTTTTTTGTTTTTGTTTTTTTTTTTAATGTAAAGCAGCAGCTCAAACACCACCAAAAATATTTGGAAGAAAGATGTTGGATGATTATTCAGCTCGTGAGACATCTCAGGGAAGATACAGCTAAATGTTATGTGATTATTGATGGAAAGGCAAAAACCCTCAAAACTACAACCAGGCTCCAGTTGGGTACAATGACAATGGGAACATTAAAATAATTTTCAAGAAGGGGGGGAAGTTTTGTTTACTTTGAAAGAGGTGGTTTTGTGAAATAATACTATATGTAAATATGTTGTCTGATAGAAAAACAAAGAAACAATACAAAAAGGTCTATATTGTGTATGTGTTACTTACAGTAAAAATTTTAATTTGATGCCTGGGGACAGAAATTCTTGCCACTGAATTACAAAGAAGTGAATAAACTGACTCAAAATTAATCCATACAGATCTGTCCCCTTAATAATACTAATTCCAGAGAACAAAGCAGTGCATAATGCATTTTAAATTAACTTGGAAAATGCATAATTTATATTTGTTTTATTTCTTAATATTTGAACACAGGTACATTTTAGAATGCTAAGGACAGGAAAGAAGAGGTTAGATTTTGTCCGTACATGCTCAATTTAAAAAAAAATAAAATAACCAGATAATATTTTTCAAGCTCTCTTAGAAAAGGACTTCAGCTGTGAAATATTACAGAGAAAGGATAAACACAGTTAGGAGAGAGAAAATGATTTTTAACATGCTGTGAAATGAATATGTTTGGTTAAAATATAAAAAGGGTTCTAATTCCTAATAAAACATTCTGAAATAGATAATTACATATTAGTTTGGATCAAAAATAATGTCCTTACTCATGAGAAGCAATTGAGAGATACACGGCGGGGTGCCCTGTCGGGCATGGCAGGCAGCTGGAATAGGGATGGGAGAGGGCAGGGAAAGGCACGCCATGGAACAGCCCAGCCTGCACAGACACAGCACTGCAGCCTGCTCCTACATCAGTGCTCCTCACCTGCACCTCTGACAGGGTCACCTGCCCCTTACAGACCATTTCCATCATCAGCCACGTGTGTGTGCAGGTGGAAGCTCACACACCCTGTCTCTCAGCCAGGAGAGCCATGCCTGGAGTGAAACGTGCCCTGAGCCTTCCCCTGCTGGGGCAGCTCAAAGTTGGCTTCACCCCCTCCAGCCTAAAAGGTGAGCCTGGGCACCACATCACCCCGGGGAAGGGGAAACAATTTCATTTATTGGTATATCTGTGTCCTTCAGGCCATGCCTTTTGGACAAACTCATCGGCACTTCAGTGCCCCACCAAACCTTGGCTGTACTGCTGGGTTTGGAAGTTTGTTCCTCAGCCTGAATTGAAGAGGAAGGAAGGAAACCTAAAGGTTTTGTGCTGCAAACATAGGTGCAGATGGTAATGCAATAAAAGGAGAGAGCATCTGGATCTAAAGATCCTTAGTCTGGAAAAATAGCCCTCACTGTTTTCCTCTCTCCTCTTCCAGAGAACCTTTGGATTGAATAAACTGAAAGGGCGCTTGGAGAATGCCAAAAGGCAATGGGGTGTCTGGGTACCTTCTGCCTGTGCGTGTGCAGAGCCTGGGCATGTCTCCCTGAGGGGCAGTGGTGTCTGCTGGGTGCCAGTCTGAGCTGCTCTTGAAAAGAAAGACCAGCTGTAATACAGACCAGAAAATTTGCAAGCATTTCAAAGTTATCCTGTATCAAAGTTATGACGCTGAGTGAGAATGGAAACCCGAGTGAGAATTGAAAGAATTGTATCTGCTTGGCTATATTTACTTGGGGGGATGTTGGCTGACCCAGCTGAAAAAAAAAGTGGTGATACAAGTGCAGCTGGTTATCAGTAAGTATTTTGAATAATTTTGCTGGTGTAGATTTCAGTTATTATTACTGCTGATTGTTAACTCACTCTAAGTGGATATTGCAGGAGTGCACTAAGGGTAAAGAGCATCTTTTATGGAGATTTTTCTAAATAAACTTTACGATGTTCAAAAGAGGTGAAATTTCCCTGAGACCAGACTTGCTTACAACACAGAAATTTAGCCCCAGTTGCTAAGTTATAAATCTTTCTGCCAGATTGGGTAGAACATCACATTACCTTGAACTAAATTTGTAAAGAATGACCATTGTCCTCACAGCTGTAAGAGAAAAATGTAGAGCTTGTCCCAAACCACAGGTTTTAATAGGCTGTTCACACGAAACTAAAAAGTGAGGAGATAAAACACAGCCAACGCAAATTTGTCCAAACTGATTGCTTCCATAGTGACAATTTGTTAAAGAATGACCTTACTAGAAAACGAAATTGATTACATTTTGCACACTTTTAGTATTTTAACTACCTGGAAAAAAATATCCACTTATGTTTGTAGAACAACATTCCCAGTTAATTCCTTCCTTGGTGCTGTGGTTGCGAGTTATTTTCAATAACTCAATTTACAGACTAGCCTTATCGTGGACTAATGCAAATTAATGCTTTGAGTCATAAGTGTTTCCCTTGGAAACAGTAATTTCAAGTTAATGTCTCTTGATGTGAAATGGAGTGCAGTGTCACAAGCTCTCTCTCACCAACCTACAAATTAACTTCTGTTCCCTCTGTACCAGAAGTATGGGTGGAATCCTGCTCTGCTTGCCATAAAAAGTTACATCAGTACACATGTGTGCGTGTGTCTGTGTGTGTTTGTGCCAGGCCACTCTTTCATGCAGTGGCTGTCCTGGATTATCACTGCTGCACCAAAACTCTGTGAAAAGGCCATACACAGCCATTGGAAATAAAACAAAACTACATTTCTAAAATCTGCAGCTTGCTATTAAAATAATGACTCATGAAAGATGAATGTTGATCCCCAAACCAGCCCAGTTTGGGCAGGTGGGTTTGTACCCAGGGATTGGCAAGAAAAGAATTGCAACTAGCAACCATGAAAAGAGAATAATAGAATTAAAGTAAGAAAGAAAAGAAAAAAACAGTGAGCAGAGGGAAAAAAAATCCCTGTTTCTTCATTGTATTAATGACCTTAT
The DNA here is from genome assembly GCF_015832195.1 of Motacilla alba alba. Taxonomy (NCBI): domain Eukaryota; kingdom Metazoa; phylum Chordata; class Aves; order Passeriformes; family Motacillidae; genus Motacilla; species Motacilla alba. The sequence goes on from NC_052026.1 coordinate 6,041,309, forward strand.
TTGTGACATATTTTAGATGAATCTAGAGTTGAAAAATTCTCCAATCCAGCATGAATTTGTCTCCTGCATATATATTTGATTTTTTACTTTCAGTCCAATCTTTTTAACAGTGTGCAGAACTTCAGCTTTACTGTATTGCACAGAGAGAAATTCCAACACTTCTCTCTGTCCTTCCAGCCCTCTGCACACTTGGACCATGGCTTTACTTCATAGTTGGGGAAGACACAGAATAGGGTAAAGTCTGAACTAATAATGGTGAATTCAGTCACCACAGAGTCAAAGTAGACTAATGCTCTTGGCTGGGCTATTGTTGCAGCCTGGCTCTTATATTATTGAAGGTAAATGTGGCCTGGACTGTTGGTTGTTTCTTCTTTTTGCAAAAATGCCATTTTTTTCTTTGCTTTCTTATTAGTCTGGAGCATTTTATTTGCAAACCTCTTATTTTATTGACATATATCTTCTGGAATTTATTTTAAAATAAATATTAAAACCCCCGAATGATGATCCTTTTCCTTTGCAGAAGACAACCAAGTTATACAAAGCAAGCAGAGGAGTTACGAAAACCTGACAGAACATTTTCTATCTTTGCCTGGTCCTGACCCTTTGTTAGGAGATACCCAGAGTGATGAGGAGCTGTGTGGTGGTGCCTCACAACACCAAACCCTGCTCAGGCTGTGCTTCTTTAAAGCACAGAGGAAGGAACTCTGAAATTCACAGGTAGGATGTTTTCAGTGATAAGAGAAAAAAATCTGAATTGCATGCAGCTCTTGCTCCTGAGAGGAGCAGCTCTGCATCCTTGGAAACACCTTCCCTCATCTTGAGTGCCAGCAGGAGAATGGAAGTAGAAGTGGCCATCACTAGCCAAAGGCAGATGTGGCACTTCAGGGCAGTAATCAGAGCTGAGACAGAGACCAAGGCAGAATCCTGGAAAATGAAAGGGATGGAAGAGGACGTGGGACTGCAATAAAAGTAATGAGGAATCGAGGGCAGGGCATTCATAAACTGAGATGAGCAAATAAGATGGTAAAAACTAGGGAGGAAAAGAAGCAGCTTGACTGATTTTTAGAAGCCAAGGTCGTGATGTCTGTAGGAGGAGGAAAGGAATCAAGACATTGTGGGGGGGAAGGAAATAAAGACAATCTGGGCTAATGTAAGTAGCAGAAATAAAGAAAACAAAGCATGTCTGAGGAAACAGCCGGAATGGAGAGTACAAATTCCTTTAGGAGGGGGCAAAAGTGAAAACAGCTTTGTGCTCTGGACAGAAAGGGACAGCTTGGGAAACCACTGGCAAAACCCATCAAGCTTCCTGTTTATTAATGCAGGTTGCCTAATTTAATTTTTTCCTAAGATTTGAAGCAAATTATGGGATTTAGAACACAGAACGAAGATGCAGAAAAGGAAAAAATGTTTAGTTTTGGTTTCACAGGTGAGCTTTAGTTATTCAGAGTGCCTTGAAATAGCACATACCAAATAAAATAGCAGAAAGTAAAATGGCCTGTTTAGATCAAGGCCCAGAAGCAAATCAAATGAAAGGTTAATAACATCAGAGTTCATAAATTAAGTTTTAAATTCTCTTTTTCTTAAAGAGAAAGATTTAGATGGAAGATCATGCAATCTATTTTAATTGTAGAAATAATTAGACATATGGAAGATGAGAAGGGATGATATGCAATCAGTGAAAGGACCTGGTCCTCTTGACCAAGGAAACATCCTTCCAAAGTCAAAGGCAATTGCATATTCATTTTTCTTTAGCTGAAGAAAACTCCTGTTGTCCATGCTTATTCAAGTCATCAAACCTTAAATGGTTTTACCTCATCAGAAGAAGAAAATAGATATATTTTTAAAAAATTATTTTTCCTGTTGTCATATTCTGGCATTAATGTAAAGATTCAGGTATGAGCAAAATGCCCAGAAAGGCTACTGGGGAAGACTCTATTTAGTACTTTGATTTAGAGATGGGAAAACAACTGAAATTATTATTTTTTTATTTCCAACATAAACAGTGTCATGCTTAGAAATATATTTGCAATCAAATTTATGAAGTGCACCGGTATTGCTTTAATCAGAAGCATCACTTCTATTTTTTGGAGGCTTTCTGTTCCTTGTGTTTGGTTTCTTAAGAGTGTGCAAAAAAAGAGTCTGCAAATTCAGCACTTAAGAGAATTGATAATCATTCAGTATTGTATTTAAATCATAATGTTGCACTACATCCCAACACCTTGCTTTTCTTAAAACTCATGGCAATTCCCTAAGGACAGTCTGTCCTTAGAGAAAATAAGAGATTTCATCACTGGGAATCCCAAAAGAGTTCTTGCACTTTGGAATGTTGAAAAAAAAATTAAAAAGAGAAAAAAAGGAGACATTTTACAGACAAGAATATGGCTGCTGATGTGATGATTGAGACTCAGCTAGCAAAAAAATGTTTCTCTTTTCACAATTATCTTCTTGGATTTCATTCTGAAGGAGGTTGACACAGAAGTCTCGGCAACATTTCTGTGTTTGAATGGGAGGAGCAAAGCGGCTGCTGATGGAGGGGTTATGCTGGACCAGCACAGGGCAGAGGGATCTGCCCTCTGGTCACCACCAGGAGAAGGTGCCATGGCACATCCAGAAGCAGTCTGAAGGGGAATATTGATGGGGAAAGTCTCCTCCTTCCTCCTCAGCTGATGGAGCAGCTGGTCCCAGGGATTTTGTTTGGGAACAGAGCTCACGGTAAGTGACGGGGCAATGTTGTGCACGTGCGAGTGTCACGGGACTGTTCCAGCTCCTGTAATGCCATATCATACATCAGAGTCAAGAGGGATCAACAGCTCTGTCACATGTCATCAGTGGAACCTCAGCATGTACAGTCAGCTCCTCTGGAAACACTTCTGGGCAGGTGAAGTTTAATTCAAATAATTTTCAGAAACAGCTCCAATTGTAATAGATAGGAGATTCCCCAGAGAAGCAGATGTTAGTTCTACCAAGAGCAGGAAAACATTTTGAGAAAAAAAAAATCATGAATGCAGGCAAACTTTACTCATAGAGGATTTGCTAGAGAAAGATCAAAAAAATTTACAGTGGATGTCATTTGCTGCTTTAAAATACTATCATGTGTGTCATTAAAAAAAAAGAACATTCTCTTAAATGTCTGTTATTTAGTTTTGAAATGAAAAATATCAAATAGTTAAACTTTATTATGTGTAAAATTGTTTTTAGATCATGATGTAAATGTTACATACAAGAAACCAAACTTGAAAAAGCAAGGAAAAGCAGCTTGCTGCAGAAGGATCCAAGCCACCAAAGGCAAACAGATGTTTTTAAGCTAATCTGATGGCAAGGGCCACGTGCCATCATCTGTAACTGAGCCCTTATGGAGGGAGGCCAAGATTACTTGGGGTTGTAAGTCCTGGTTCAGCTATTGAGAACCACGTGGAAATCCTTGAAATGCTGTGAGAAAAATGCAGATTCAGTTTCCATACGAGTCCTGGTTTGAGCTGCTCAGGATCAGGATCTGCTGAAGGAGATGAGGTGGCTGAGTCCCTGTGAGCCTCCTGCCCAGCCCTCCAGCCCTTGGCTTTTCCTCCCCACCTTACAGAGGATTCCTGATGTTCCCTGGCTGGGGAAGGCCCTGTGGTGCTCCCCCAGCACTGCCACGTCCCTCACCATGGGAAAATCTGAAGATTTTCCAGGCAAACATCAGCTCCCTGCAGATTTCCAGAAGATGTTTGCAAGCCACACTCCACCCAATATACACCAGGTCATGACCTTGGAAAGGGAAAGGATTTTCTTTAAAATAATGGTCACGTCTCAATGTCAAGGACTGTGCCTAATCTTAGTGAAAGTTGTGTAAAAATAGTGAATTTGCTTACTAAATTTCTTCATTCAAAATAAACCAAGTTTTTGAGCAGCAGCATTAAAATACCAAACAACCTGTGACCAGTTCTGTATTCTTCTGGTCTGGTTTTCCTGCTATAATACTTGGAAGTGACTGGGGTGGTTAACACTCATGTAGAAGCTATGTGCCTATTGAACCCTGAATGTTAGTTATAGCATCATTAAATCAAAGGAACATCTCACCATCTAAACAGGTCTCTCTGTAAATGGGGCTTTCAGTAACTTGGTCTAGTGGAAGGTGGAGTTGGAACCATGTGATCTTTAAAATCCCTTCCAACCCAAACCTGTCTGTGATTCTGGAGTTAAACTCTCTGAGATTTATCAGGACCTCAGATTCTTAGCTATAAAGGGAAAAGGTATTCCCTAATTGGGAATAAACTTTTAATAATAGATCTGTTGCTGTTCAGCTGTGTGAGAGGTGCCCCAAACTGCAAGGAACTTGGGCCACCTGCTCAGGCCCTAAGGTTGCCCTACACTGAACCAAAATATTAAGTAATGCCTATCAAAGTCCATAATTGACTCATCTGCAAGGGCTTTTTTCTAATATCCTGTACTTCATTGGAGTTTAAAAAGTCAAGCTCTGTGTTCTTATTAGGTTCAAAGAGCTTAATTACTGTATAAGGAATTAAAATGGTATTGAAGTTTTAGCTTTCTGAAGATTAATTAATACAATACATAATTAAACTTTAGGTGTATTTTTAAGGGAAGACATGCTTAGGTTACATGAATTCAACCTTCAGCACTGACCTTGTGGCCCCATGAACAGAGGACAGCAAAGCTCTGTTGGAGAAATTGGGAAAGCAGTGGCTGGAGGACAGCAGTGACACTGCACGGGGAGAGACACAGGGCTCAGCTCCCAGTCATATTAAACTAAATTATGGGAAAACTTTTCCTTGGATTTTTCATCTGTTGGTGCTTAATAGGTTGAAAAACCACCAGAGGCACCCTGTGCAGTCTTAGCTGTGCTCCTGAGCCCTTCAGCTCTTCCTGTGCCAGGCCCTGCCACTGCTGGTGGTGGGAGCTTTGGGCTCCACTCGCTGAGTGGTCTCACTGTAAAACCCGCACAGGAGTTGGGTGCTGCAGGCTCAGAGATTCAGATTGGGCTGTCTGGGGGTCTAAGCAGGCAAAATGCCCTTCTTGCACCCTGGTCTTCACACACTGGGGCCTGAGTGTGAATACCACTCCTGTGAATACATGTGAATACCACTATGGGAGCTGAGCACAAACATGTTTTCTGTAGGAGGCAGGTGCCCATGGTCAGAACGGTGCTAAAAAGTGTTTGTTCAGCCAGGCAAGACAGGCTCTCTAAATTATCTTTGTTTCACAGCATAATGTAGTATTTCAACTTTTAATGAAAACACATGGGTTAATGTTATTTAAAATGCATTTAGGATAAAGGCTGCATATGAAACAATGCCAAAAGGAACAAAAAATAAAAATCATCATAAACTCCAGCTTTGTCTCAGAAATATTGCACTGGATTTATTTAAGAAAGAAAGACCCAGTATTTTCTGTTTGGAGGATTTTAATGAATAAATGTTATTCCTATTTATTATTTACTACTTTCAAAATTTAATGAATAGTCCTGCTGATAATTTCTTTATTTCTATATTTATAGAATTACAGAATTTCATACATACTGAACTGTGTTATTATCTACACATGTTCCGCCTTTCTGTAAATACAGAAATTTGGTGTTTGCTAGTAGAACTATTCATTACAATTTGAAAGTGGATAAATAATGAATAGTAATGCCATTTCTTCATTAAAATTCTACAAAAGGGAAATACATACTCGTTATTCCTTTCATGAATTCGGCCCATTGAAGGTTCATAAATAATTGTGCTTCACAATTGTGTCTAATTAGCAGTGAACTTAATCCAGTGCATCCAAAAGCCTGAAGCAAAGGGAAGGATTTTTTGTTGTTTTATTTCTCACTCTTAGTGGGGATTGCCTGATTTTTGAATGCACCTTTGCTGATAAGGCAAAACAATACATCTTCAAAGATCAGTGTTACATATACTTTTAGTTTTGCCCCAGATTTCCTCTTTTAAGTACTGGGTTCATAAACATTGTCCCCATCGAACTTGAGGTTAGCTCAACAGGAGATCAGCAATTAGCAATACAGTGGCTAATAAATGAATCTCAAAAAATACTTCTCCACATCTAAATTCTCCTAGAGTGCTTTTGTTCCCTAACATGAGCTTCCCTGCAGAGCTGTGCTTCTGCAGGAATGTCTCTCTCTATGAAGGAGTTATTCCTGGAGGGAGCTGGAGCAGCTGCATCTGCTGTGGAAACACCCTAAAGGAAGGGCTGCTTGTGCAAAAGGCACAAGGTTGGGTCTTCCCTGCCAGGGGGGACTGAGACTGTTTCAGCACAGAGTCACAGCTCTGCCTTTCCCTGCACTGGCTTCAAAGTCAATACACAAAACAAACTGATGGCTTTGTGAGCAGGTATTTCCCAACGATGTGCCCTGAAGAACTGCTAGGGAATGATTTATATTGAGCCGTCTCTTTCCTTGGTATAAACTATTTTACTGTGGAGCTAGACATGCTAAGTGTCCCATACTCTTCAGCTTTCACTATCTCCAGTTTCTGTGATGTTTATCACATGCCTGTAGAGCAGCTCACATCGAGATTCTTCAACAGGCTTGATAAAAATCCTAAATATATTCGTTGTTTTCTTCTCCCCCAACCAGTCAGTCATCAGTAGTGCTGTTGGCTTTGTTCTTTGTACATTTTCAAAGGAGCTGAATCTCATACTCCAACTGATTTGATGTTATCTGAATCTTAAACCATCGCCAGCAATGAAACATCTAAGTCTGTTATGAATAGTCATTTAAACAACCAGTACTTCTTTATGAGACACCAGCAGGTTATTTGATTATATTACAATCACATGTCTTGCAGTTGAACTTTACTGTTGCCAATGAAAAGCAGAGGAGAAGAAGAAGGAAAAGGAAATGAATCTTTGCTTTTCTTAGTTTCCTTTGTATCTCTTATGAGTCATAGAGTGAGGATATCAGACAATGTCTTTATTGAATTTATGCCATCAAACCATTTAACACAAAACCTGATATATTTTTAACTGACTTTGTCTTAGAAAACAAAGACAGACTCCAACAGATTTCTTAAGTGAAAGCCCGTGATATCACAGTGTCAATAAAATAAACATCTCTTTTGTTTTTCCTCCCTATTCTTTACAAAAAAAGAAAGGAAGATCTAATGACAAATTCCTTGAGAGAACAAATTTAACTAAAATTACACCATAGTCTGGTCTTCCAATTATCTCAGCTCCTTCAAAAAATAGAAAATAGAAAAATAAATGCTGTTCTGTGATCATATTTCACCCCTGAGAAATTTATATCCTCCAACAAACAAAACTATGAATTAAAATGATCTTTCAACACAACTGCTGGAGAAAGTTACCTAGGGAAGAGTCAGAGATTAGATATATGGACTGGTTTTTGTTCCCAGTTCTGCCACCAGACATACAGAATGACACTGGACAAGTCAGGGATTTTTTAGGTACCTGCTCTACCATAACAAAATCCATAGCCATGAGTTAAATCCTGATGACTTATAAAATGCATCCAGAGAGTTAGGCACAGAGAATAATAAGTGAAAAGCTTTCTAATATAACATAAATCTAAAAAATGTACTCACCCTTGGGCATAATAAAATGGGCATAATAGTATTCTCCTACCTCCCTGAGTGCTCTCAGCATGCATTTCCAAATGCATACATTCCTAAAGACTACAGAAATAGTTTTGGAGACTCTCTTATCCCATCACCCTGAACAGACCCAGGCATTGCCTGTCCCTGGCACAAGGTGTGTGGCTGGGGGCACAGGCCATGGAAAGCACTGACAGTTTATTGTTTTTACTGTGTGAACAGGTCTTGGGATTTTTCATCTGTCCTTAATATTGCACGGATGCAATCTTATGAACTAGTTGGGAGAAGCTTTTTTGTGTTTTCCCATGCTTTTCCCTTGTTTCTAACACCACTGTTTTTTATAAGCCTGGGAATTTTCTCAAGGACCTCAGAAACCAGAATTCAGCAATCCTGATTCAGTGTTTGTCTTTCTATCAGGCCCCTGAGCAAAAAATGCTGACTAAACCTTTGTCCATGTCTAAATTCTCAGAGCAAGAACGTGTAACTCTTCCCTTACACGTCCTTTGTGCCCACAGGCTCACTGAGCAACGTGGTGAGAGACCTGCAGAAGTGATTTCCCATCTGAGCACGCTGTGACCTGGATGCACAGGTAGGAATATTGTTGCAATTTCTGCAACCTAGGTGCAGAGGTTTGGAAATATGCCCCCAGTGACCAGTCATTAGTGAAACTGAAATGAGGACAGCGTCATGTGAGAGGCTTTCTGAATGCCTTGAAATATACTCAGCATATTCTAAATGGCTTTAATTCTACAGTACTTTTATTATAACCCTTTAAACATGAGGGAACACAAAGGGAAGGTTAATTGGAATGGCTAATTAAACACAGTGAAGTTAAAGAACTGGAACACTGGGATTTTGTTTTGATATTTAGCAACATCTCATAACCCTAAGGACATTGATTTAGCCTAAGGTCTGGTATCTTTATAAATTGCAACATAGCCTGGAGACCGAAAGGAGAGACAAAGGGGTTGAGTGCTTGTAACAACAGATTCCCAAAGGAGCCCTAATAACAATTATAACCAACATAATTATTTGCATTAGTTAAAAAGTAAATCCATCTCTCAGGTTTTAGTAATTTTGTACTGATCAACTAGGAGATGAAAGCAGTGAGTGAAAATCTGCAACAAAAGCACGCCCAATCCCAGGACCTGGAGGACAGGAATTCATATCTCATGACTCTTGTGGATCTGCAGCCACAATATACATTTTCTCTGGATAATCCTGGAGCCATTCAAACCATTTCCCAAATCTGTCCATGAATGATAACAAAATAGTGCTTTTCAATAATTGTCTAGTCTTCTCCACCAGTCTTATAATAACTAATAACTAAGAAAACAAGTAATAGTATCCAAGGCTGCACCTGAAACAATGTCAAAAGGAAAAAAAAAATATCATCATAAACTCCAGCTTTCTCTCAGAAATATTGCACTGGATATATTTAAGAAGAAAGACAGAAGGCAGAAGGTGAGTTTGATTCTTTGACAGAAGAGGTGATTTGATGTCCAAACCTGCTCCTCACCATGGAAAGCACCTGTTCCTTGTGTTCTGCTGTGCTGATCTGCCAGAGGCAAATCCCAGAGAGCAGAAACTGCCAAACAGCACTGAAATGAGAAAGCATTGAACAACACCACTAACAAAGTTATGTTTTTTCTGGTTCTGGGGCCTGGATCTCCTCTGCACACTGCATGGTAGAGGAACATGTGCAGGTGTGACAGAAACCTGGGTGGCTGACATCACTCACAGAATTCTGAGGGATAGAAGGGACCCCAAGGATCATTGAGTTCTAGCCCTGCCCTGCCATGGGCAGGAACACCTCCCACCAGACCAGGCTGTCAAGGCCTCATCCAACCTGGCCTTGAGCACTACCAGGTTTGGAGCACCCCCAGGCTCCCTGGGCAGCCCGGCAATATGGCTCACATTATTGAAGCGCAAACAAAAGCTGCTGGACCTCTGATGCCTTTACTCAGAGGGTTCTGTCCATGAGAACTGACCTTACTAAACAAAATAAACCTTTGCCTTAACAAAGGTATCCAGATGGCCTTTGAGACACAGCTACAGGCTGCTAAATACTGAGAACAAATCAATGGAGCTGTTTGGGGGTTGGTGGTAGATTTTTATTTCGCTTTGGGGTTTTTTTGCTTAGGGTTGTCTTCCACACAGTTATCGCAGGGACATGAAGATCTGGATGTTTTCTTTAAGAATTTTCTTCTCTCTGGAACAGAGAAGTTCCCACAGCAGTGCACAGTCGGCTCAGAGTTGTTTACCTTCCCCATTTCTGACATCACCATTCAGCTGCTGCGGTCTCGTAACGGTGCAGGGATTACAATGTCTTCTGGAAAACATGATGTCACAGCCTTAGCAATGGTGCCAAGGGAACTGAGAGCACTCCTGAGCATTAAAGTGAGATCCCAGCCCTGCTTACATCACCTGAGCGCTCGGCATGAGGAGGAGTCACTGTCTATGTTACTATTAGTCACATGGCTGAAGCAAAAGTGCATAATCTTTTTAGGAATGCTGACTTCTATTAATTTAAGGATACCATGATCAAATTACTAGAATATTAATGGCATGGATGCATAGAAGATTAATGAACTGAGTGTGTTGTTTTAGTTTAGTAGCTGGACTGAAGGAAAGCAAGCAGAAATACGGTGTGCATTTATAAAACCTCCAGTAACCAAGCCCCAAACAATTACCTGCCACACGGTACATCCACAGCCCAAAACCAAGATGTATATATTTTGCCCAGATTCAGGAATGATGACTAGGTTATAGTTAATTGTTTGAACAGGACAAAAAGGTCTGAAGAACTGAGCTCGTTTCTAAACTTGCAAGGCAAGTGGCAGGGGAGGGCATATTCAAGAAAATTTTATGATGATGAGCAACCTTAAAGCCAATATGTTCCTGCCAAGTTCCCGTTATGATTGTCTCCTTCTATAAACAACAGCTCTGTGGTGCCATCTCACCACACCAGGGACTGAGCAGCTGGCTGGAAAGCAGAGCCAGGAACTGCTCTTTGCCCATTAGCATTGCCACGTTCACCCAGTGACTTTTGGTCCTCACTCTGTGTGGCTTTGGGGTGTTCCTGGAGTTACACTTGTAATCCTGCTGTCTTTCCAAAGGCATTCAGCTTCAGGCATAAGTAGCCCAAGAACAGGTGGGCAAACACAGACTCCAGCTGTAGGTTAAGTGCTTTGCCTCAGATGTCCTTACACCTCAGGGACTGCAAATGCCAGATTATGGCCATACACTTGTTTTTATGGTGCAAATGCTGGCGCTGGACCCTCCCAGCTGCCCCTGAGCCAGCACAGCTTCCCCTCCATCCCCGGTCCCATGTGTGGCACTGCTGCTCATGGAGAACACAAGGAAATCCACACGGGGTTTGGGGAACTTGGAGAATACTTGGATTTGGGAGGCTTGGCACCATCTCTCCAAGGACTACCTACATTTAGACACATAATTCCGATTTCATGAATACAGAGGCAACACTAAATGGCTGTGTAAAGCTCTGATCCAGCTCTGAAGCAATTTTCAGCAAAAGGTGTTCAGGCAACAGATAAATCTACAAATCCACTGCTTTCATTAATATGTACAGAATTCTTGAGAGCAGAAAAGGCCTTTATGCACTATATGAAATATTTAACTGGAAACATATTGCCAATAATCAAATATTATGCTCAGAGAAACTTAAATGCAGTCTAAAGGTTTGAAACACTGCTGAGATAGCAAATAGTTTGTTCTTTATTTCCAAAGGTCTTGCAAAGTTTTGTCATTGCTTTGCAAAAATATCTGAGAGAAATGTGAATCCTTCCTGAAAAATCCAGCAGCAAAGGACCACTTCCCAGCTGTCTTTGTTGCTCATTTAGAAAAATAGAAAATGGTTTCACAATGATTGCTTTCACTTTAATTCCCTCCCCCCCATTTCATCAGGAGAAGATTCTGCTCCTAAAAGGGTGGTGTAAGCCCAGAACTACTCTGCTGACTTCACAGAGGCGTAAATGAGAACAGAACAGAGACAATTGCTTTTAAATGGATTAATCAGAGCAAGTTAAATAAAAAGCAGAAAATTCTGTCCCCATTTTATATTCAGGTCAGAATTTGGGGATTTGTTCTCCTCATTTGCCAGTGTTTCAGAACTAGGAAATAATATCTGAGAATTCTTTTTTCTTTCTTGACAAAGAGCGCTAGTCAAAAATTGGGAACCAGATGGCTGCTTATATATTTCTTTTTTTTTTTATTTACTGCAATACTAAAGCCACCATAAAAAAGCAAAGTTGAACAGACAGAGCTAATAATATAATCATTCAAAACACCTGCAAACAGTGCAGATGGGCAATTTCTGTCTGCAAAATCATCAGTGAAAGACCGCCTTCCCATATGGGCAAATCTAGCTGCCTTAGAGCTTCCCAAGCTCTGTCCCTTACCTTAAGAAAACCTGCATCGAGCATATGCAGTCTTTTTATAGCAGAGCAGAAGTGTCTGTATCTGCCTGTTTATTTTAGTTAAATATAACTTACAGCACTTATAGCCCTCTATCAGAGTATTCCATTTGCCCATTGAATGTCCCAAAAGGGCAGAGACCCTGAAGTAGAAAAGCAAACAGCTTTTATTCAGACAGAACGTTTGCAATTGTTAATGTATATTAATGAACCCCAAACACACAAGTTTTATTCCTTCCTGTAAACAGTTACAGTACCAAAGCTGATGTTGCTGGGGTGTGTGAGCACGTATGTCTATTTTATGTGTGGCTATGTGTTTAATATTGGGTTATGAAATTGTTTCCACCCTTATTAAAAAATACCCCCTCTTCTGGGATCCTTTCAGCATGTCATTCCCAGTGCCAGCACAGGCTGGGAGATGGGAAGGGATGAGACCTGGGGTGTTCTGGAGCTGGTGTTGCCACTGTTCCCCAGCAGGATGGGCTGAGTCTGTGCTTTTCACAATCTTTCTCACTGCCCAGCTCCTTGTCACCGGTGCTGGGGGGAGCTCCCCAATCTAATGGAAACCCAAACTCTTGTGGAATGATCTGCAAACAGCCCCCCTGGCCCTGAGCTCCTCACACCACCCTGGCACACTCAGTGAGTGAAACATTCACTGCTGATGGAGTTTCTTTGAGTAACCATCACTAAGAAAACTTATCACCTAAATATCAGTGTTTTACATCAAAATCTTATCCATAAATTTGATTCGCCTTCAGGATACATGATGTTGGGAAAAAAAAGTGAAACTAAACACTGAAAATGAAAGTAGAGCAAAGCTGGGATGTTCCAAGCCAAGCAAATCATCTGCAGTACTACATTATTCAATGAATTCACTCTCTGTTGTGTCTTTGCTCTCACAACACATAAAGAAACCACAGACCTAACACTTCTTTTTTTTAAATACTAGCTGTAGACAAAAATAGACAGCTTAACTACATTTTTACTCTGCTGTTCTTGTTAGGTGTGGGCACCCACACAAACTGCTAAATAAAAAATGTTTCTTGTTCCAGAATATATAAATTCACTTTGAAATTCCCTGTTGATCCTCACAAAATTTAGTTTTAATGTATGTATTCTGCCCAGAGTGATTTCAAAAGCAAGTCCAGCTGAAGCACAAGTGGTCAGGAAATCACTACATGATTTTTGTGGTTTTGTAGGGTTTTTTCATCTCTTCAAAACTCATCTTGAGATGACTGCACTGGTGAGTGTCCACAGCTAGGACATCATGGAGGGGGGGAACTGCAGCTCACACTGAGGCAGTGACCTTCTCCAGGCATTTTCTGCATTCAGGGCCCATGCATGAGGTCTCTCTGGAAAGAGCTCATTGCTGTGACAGGGCCTTAAATTCCATTTTCTTCAAATATGTGCACAACTTTGAAATTTGCTTTGTATAAATACTTCTTGTCAGTGAAATGCAACTTCTCAAATAGCCAGTGAAAGAATGCAAAAGGAGCAGAAACCAGGCCACAAGGAATGCAAACATTCACAGAAAATATTGTACATTGTGTACCTAGTTCTGGTGAACATCATCATTAGGCCATTTCACTGGGATGCACAGCATTAGCAGCTCCTGCTGCTGTTTTAACAAAACTATTAAAATGGGAATATGTCACAGGAAGGGATGCAGGGGGGAACCCAGGTAAAGAGAGACCTTATTTCTGCATTGTATTTGAATATAATCCTCCAGAAAAGCCAAGTCTGCTCTCCTAGCAAGAGCTTGGGAGACTACAGCTTTTACAATGCCAGCTCATGTAGGAGGAAACAAAAAGATGTAAAGCCTTTGCCAGGGCTTCCTATAGTGCAGTAGCTCTATTATTATTATTAAGTATCTTCCTTTCAAAGTTTCCTGGATTTCCTAAATGTAACAATAATTTTAATAATTACAAACCCAAGAATGCTACTTCTATGGCCAACTGTGTTCCCTGTTTTCCTCCAAGCTAAAGCTTTGCTTTCATGTAATACATAAAAGAGCAATATTGCTCTGATGAGCTAAGACACATGAAATATCTAATTAACATTAAAATATTGTCTCTTGTCATTAGCTTCATTTGCACTTTAAGTGTCAGTTCTTGAGAGAGAGGTTCAGAAGCAATGACCTGGCCCTTGAATGAAAAAAAAAATAAAAAAAAAGGCAAGGAAGCTAGGCAGAAAAGAGAAAGAAATGCAGTGTGGGATACCATGTTTCACACACACAGAGCTGCTTTCCTGGGTACTCAGGCTCAAAGCAGGGCTCTCCATAGATAAGATAAACTCTTTTCCCTCTTCTTTTTGTTCTCCCACTGATAAACCTCCTACAGAGGAATGACTCCTGGCCATGGAGGAGCAAGGGCGGATGGGGTGATGCCCGTCTCGTCCCAGTCCCTGTGCACCCACTTGCCCAGCATCAGCTGATGTGGCTCAGCCAGCCTGGCCAGGGCTATTCTGCTCTGGCTGAGAGCTGGTCCTGAGACCTACACTCACCACCTGAAAGTGCCTTGGCCTGGCCACCAGCTGGGACCTTTGCGGGGAAGACATCCTGGGAATCTGCCTTTGGGCACAAAAACTAAACCCTCTCACGGGCAAATAAGCCAGTTTGACAACTCTAATTAATTTATTCAAACAGATAACCTTTTGTGATCGTCCTGATGGGAGCAGGAAGGCAAAGGAAGATCATTACTTTCATTTCAAACTGACCAATTTGTTGATCGGGTTTTGATTATTTATGTTGCTAGGAGGTTTGTGCCAAATGAGAACAGTGTTTGTTTGTTTATTTATTTGTTTGTTTGCTTGTTTGTGTTTGTTTTGTTCCGGGCACTGAAACATGGCAGATCCCTTCACAGTGTACCTTAATCCCAACATCAGGGAACAAGCCTCACAAAACAGCATGGAAGTGGATGTGGACATTTTCCAGCCTGAAAACTCGAGGTCAGGTGGAGCTGCACACTCAGGGCTGGATTTTTTGGCTCTCCTGGACTGTGAGAAGTTTGTCTCATTAGAGGGGAGAGCTTAGCAGAGATACTTGGAGCAGACGCTGGCCTCCAGCCGCCAGCAATTAACATGTGCTCAGACAGGGGTGTTTATCTCTGGTCCATGTCTGGTAACAACTTTTTAAATTAAAATCTCGGGGTCTTAAGCAAGCAGAGAATTTTTATTGTGAAACAAAGGACAAATATAATTTCTACAACACAGCACCAACACCATAAACAAAATAAACTTTCCTCCCATCATCCCCTTAGAAAGACCCACTAATTCATTTGGAGTGTGATTACTTTTTTCTTCTCAGGTTGGCTAGTGCAATCTAATAATAGCTCTACAAATTACTCCTATTTTTGGTCTTCCCTCTTTTTGAGAAGGCAGGAGTTCTGAGAAAAAAAACAGTGTCCTGTGCCCATTTCCTTGACCAGGAGAGTTCCCATCTGCTGGGGCCGGGGTGAGCTGCATTTTGGGGTGTGCAACCCCCTGCACCAGCCAGGACTGCCACCCTTTCCTTCCCGAATCTGGAGGAGAGGGATCCCTGCTGCTGCTCAGGCAAGGGAGAGCAGGAGAAAATCCACACTTGTTTCATTGGAAACACTCTTCTTCCATAATTTGTAATTTCTGTGTCCTCTCTCTCGTGCCTGGACACCACGATTAAATGCCAAAACATGTAAAACTAATTGCACCCAGGTAATTCCCTTAGTCAGCACACCTCGTGGCTGGGTTGCTGTTATTCCTTGCCATTTGTAGGTCAGGATCTAATGGATGAGCTTTACAGGCCTGCATATTTCTTTTTGGAGTTCATTAAAGCCTGAAGCAATTGCACCTTAACATTTCCATGCAATTGCAAATTTGACCTCTGGCAAGAGGCCTTGGGAATCGATTCATTTCCAAACCAGTTATGATTTGTTGTCACCCAAAAGTTTTGCTGGGGGGAGCACCCACCTCCAAGCCAGCTGCAAGAACAGCTCCAGAGCAGGGCTGTGCCTGAGCCACAAGGACAAATAGAAACTGGGAGACAGTTCTGACACTCATTAAAAACAGTTAATTATTTAAGAGACATCAAGTTTTTCACATGTTAAAAAATTGATGGCAAAACAACCCAACGCACCCTATGTTTGGTTAACACCTATAATTTGACTTTGACCCTCTGGTGCCAAAGCAAAGAAATTCACAGTTAAAGCTTCATGTCTGGGCATTACTCTGTGTCTAACTCACACTGTTTTTACAAAGGGTCTGTGCACAATTTTAAGTGCCATATGTCCAGGGTAAGGAAGAAAAACAACAACAAAAATATAAATATCTACTTCTTTTTTTTTTTTTTAATAATACAGGGATTAAAATCTTTTAGAACATAATCTAGAGTAATGACTGTGTCTGATTATAGGTTTTCATTTTCCCTAGAGGTTCAGTTAATACTTTTTTAAACTATTATAACATGAGTTAAAGGTTGTTGAGCTTTGTTTCCTTTTTTTTTTTTTTAATTCATTGAAATATATTAAGTTTGTGGAACAGAGACTCCTAAATCAATGCTGGTGGCAGATCTAAGGTACAAGTGGCATATTTAAGGGATTTCCTTGGTTACAAATAATTAAAATTAGGTATTTTTACATTTTTGAAGTGAAAAGTTCATTTTTCTTGATGTCCTGATTGCAAGTGTCTATAAGTGCAAACATGTAAACTGAACAGGAAATTGCATTTATTTTTGGGTAGAGCATAGCTGAAAATCTGCATCAACCACAGAGCAGAACCAGACTGGGAAAAAGAGTAGGTCATGAGTTTGGAAAGACTCTTGATCTTAAAAATCTTTTTTTATCACTGCTCTAAATATGTGAAGATTCAGCTTTCAGCTGCAGGGATCTGATGGACTAAAGGAGTCTTAACTACAAGATGACATTCTGTGTGTAGGTGCTTACAAAAGGTGGTCAGCTAGCACAGTACCAGAGAGGCTATCCAAAATACAGATATAATCTGATTAGGATTTTATTATTTAAAACTAATGCTTTAGCACCCTCCAGAAAGCAGCCAGCTGCACATGCATCATTCACCTTTCTGCCAGTGTCCCCCAGGAAGTCCTTTACTCCTCACTGTTCAAAACAATCAAGGACAGTGTATTACTCCCTGACAGGCATCACTCAGTGTGCTGCCTTCAGTTTCTCAAGTCTCAAAGTAAAATCCCACAAACTTCTTCCAAAAATTTGAGATATGTTAAGCAACAGTAGATAAAAAAAATCAATAAATTCATACTCCTATTTCTATAACATTCACTACATCTGCATTTTGCCTACCGAAAAAAAGCTCCCCAAATGAAACTTTTGTCCTTTTAATGCTTGTTACAGGAGAATAAATCTAGTTTCATATGACTGAGTAAAATAGTTAATCAAGAGAAATTTCCTTTACAACAGCATTACAATTTAGTTTAAAATTATAAAGGTGAGCCTTGGTTCAGGTCTGTGAGGCCACAGTGAGATCTGTCCTCCCTGATCCACAAGAAAATTATCAGCGCTGTGGCTTTTGTTAAGTCTTTTCATGCAAGATGTCATTTTTCAGGAATGTACAGTAGTTATCTTGTAGTGAATGCAAACAAAGTTATGAAGTCTACAAATTAAAGTAAAGATGAATATCCTGTTCTTAGGCTAATGTAATATACATCATTCTATATTTCCATATCAAAATTTCATCTATTTAAATATAAAATAATTATACCAGATAGGATTTCCATCTCAGACCGTGACAAATGTCTTATTGCTACACAAGGCAGCACCTCTGGTGGGCCTCACCACCCTTCTTAGAGAGAAAGGAAATGAACCCTGGCAGCTGCTGGGACCTGGGCTCTTCACAGGCCATCCTTGAAAGGAGGAATGGCAGCTCAGGGGTGAAAACCATGGCTGAGATGAGATTCTCTCAACAGCCAGCCTGGTTGGCTTTCACTCTCCTGATGCCCCCATGTGTGTGGTAGTCTTGAATAGGGACCTGATGAGGAGACACTCCCAACCCACTCCTCATTCAGAGGAGCAAGAGAAACTCTGCACTGTCATCTGGGCCTGTCTCCTCCAAAAGCTTCTGGGATGGCAATGAATCCCTGGCAGGGAACAAAGGCAGGACTCCTCATCTCAATTAAAACTGTAGCTGTGCTAGCAGGAAAGTGTTGCCCTTTCTGTGAACATGTTGTTCTGCCACTTCTGGGAGCCCCTGGCTGCGGACCAGTGCGGATTTGGGTGCACACACGGAGATGCTGCAGTGCCATGAAATCCTGGCACTGTATCCCTGAAGCTCTGGAAGCATCACAGCAATGCCAGCAGGGCAATCCTCTTTGGCGACATTCCTGGATGCTGCACTGATGCTGCAGATACTGTGATGCCCCACTTGCAAAGCCTGCCTGCTGGGAGCTGTCCTGGGATCCTCACAAAATGCTCCCAGGGCTTGCAGAGGTGTGTTTTGCAAAATCTCAGCTTTGGACATTTTACAACAAGAAAACTCAATTGTGCAGTGACACCAGTGATGTGAGGAGGACAGCAGCATCCAAATTCTTGTTGTCCTTTTGCTACTCTTATCATTCTGTATCTGGTTTGGGTGGCAAGGAAGAGTTCCAGGGTGGCTTTTGTGGGAGACTGCCAGAAGCTTTCCCTGTGTCCAGTGGAGCTGATGCAGCAGCTCTGGGAGGCACCCACAACTAGCCAAGGCTGAGCCATCAGTGATGGTGGCAGAGCAGCAGCTGGAGAGCAGTGAGAATATGTGAGAGAAACAACGCTGCAGACACCCAGTCAGTGAGGAAGGAGGGGCAGGAGCTGCTCCAGGTGCCAGAGCAGAGATCCATCCCCCTGCTGCTCACAGTGCAGCCCATGGTGAGGTAGATGTGTCCCTGCAGCCCATGGGATCCACAGGGGAGCAGAGATCCCCCTGAAGCCTGTGGAGGACCCCACACTGGAGCAGGGGGCTGCCCAAAGGAGGATGTGACCACCCTGGAGCAGCTCCTGGCAGGACCTGTGGTCCCTGAGAGAGAAGAGAGAAATCCAGGCTACAGCAGGTTTGCTGACAGGATGTGTGACAGCAGCTGCTCCTGAAGGACTGTACCCTGTGGGAGGGACCCAAGCTGGGCCAGTTCATGTAAAACTGCAGCCCATGGGAGGGACTCAGGTTGGAGGAGCTCGTGGAGACACTCCTGTGTGTCTCCCATGGAAGGACTCCATCCTGGAGCAGGGGAAGAGTGTGAAGTCTCCTCCTCCTGAGGAGGAAGGAGTGGCAGAGACAGCGTGTGATGAGCTGTCCACAGCCCCTTTCCCTGTCCTCCTGGGCTGCTGTGGAGGAGGAGGTAAAGCAAGTCTGGACTAAAGTTAAGCCTGGAGAGAAGGGAGGGGTGGGGAAATATGCGTTTAAGACTTGGCCTTATTTCTCATTATCCTACTCTGATTTGATTGGTAAAAAATAATATTTTTCCAAGTTGAATCTGCTTTGCCCTTGACAGTGATGGATGAGTGATTGCTCCCTGTCCTTATTTTGACCCATGAGCCTTTCTTTATATTTCCTCTCCCCTGTTCAGCTGAGAAGGGGAGTGACAGCCTGGCCTTCTCAGGCACCTGCTCTTTTCCCCCCAGGGTCAACACACCACACATTTGTAAAATGGATATATCTTTTATCACCCATATCAAAGGCAACATGTGGGGCAGCAGAGGGATTTTGAGACACTT
Organism: Motacilla alba alba; assembly: GCF_015832195.1. NCBI lineage: Eukaryota > Metazoa > Chordata > Aves > Passeriformes > Motacillidae > Motacilla > Motacilla alba. The sequence continues at coordinate 6,060,980 of NC_052026.1, forward strand.
AATAACTGTAAAGTGGTGACAATACAGGGATGGCGTTAGGAAATAGCAAAGCATTGCTTTGGCAGGTGAATAATTTGCGCCCCAAAGCCATTGTGAGCAGGAAGTGACCTCTTGTGTCAGTTTAGCTACCTCTGTCCACTGCGCTCTAAATGGCACACAAATAAATAAAGAAATGACAGGTAGAGTATTTTTAAATTTCATAAAATTCTGCCTCATTTTCCCTTGGAAATTAATTGCACAGTTTAATCACAACTGAAGCCAAGGCAACACTCCCTTTTACCTGCCCACTACCCAGCTGGTTCCAATGAAGGCATTTAGAGGCTCCATGCAGAACAGCAACTCATTCATCTTCAATTACTATTTTGAGTTTTTCTAGTACTCAATCTCTTCCTCTGCAGGATGAACCCTCAGGTGCTCAGCGCTGGAAGCACTCTTTCCAAAGGCAGCACAAATGTGCTGCTGTGTGCAGGATGTGGCTGTGACATTGGTCCCCCAAGAGAAAGGACCAAGTCATGAAGAGAAGTCAAGTCAGTGCTCCCATCTCTGAAGGAAATAACTAACTCGCTGTCATGTCATGTCACTAGCAAAATCTGAAGGGACTGTGATTTGAGGAGTGGATTTCTGAGTATCCTGCTTTGCCAGTACACAGTATTTCTGTCTTTCTTTTTTATTAACAACAACTAAATGAACCTCAAAAATTATCTGGGCTGAATGACAACAAAACAAGCTAAAATTAGTAACAGCATACTCATTGCCTAGGGCAGCACTGAACTGATGGCTGATGTGATGGTGACAGACAAATCCTTATTCCCATTGTAAATTCTGTCTACTAAATAAATAAGTAATGCCATCAATAGCATTTCCAGAAATTGCATCCACCTCCTGCAACTTTTACACTATTATTGTATTGCTTGACTAACTCTGCAGCATAGCTGGGTACCTGGCCAGACTCAGGAGTGGCACCACAGCCAATGAACTCATGAAGAGAGAGACTGGATAAGTTAGTGTGAGGTGTTTGATGGATAATATCCTATATTAGTTCTTAGTAGAAATCCAGTACTTTTCATGTCTTTCCTTCCTCTACACCAACCTTCTGTAGTGTGGAAACACTTTCTAGATATTCCTGATGTATCTCCTTGGTTCTCACCTATTTTTTTCCATATCAGCCCTGATAATAAAATGGAAAAAAAAGGTATCTGAATAGCAACCTATCTTGACAGAAAGACAAGCAACAAAAAACCATAACAGGTCACATCACAAATAGCTAGAAGATCTGGGAAAAAATATAACTCGATCTAGACAAACCTGTACCTTTCAAACTTTTTAGGCAGATAAGCTGAGTTGTCCTATTTCAGTATCTTTGGATTTCTCAGTGACTGAAGCCATATTTTTCTGTTTGTGTTCATTAGAAATTCCTTTTGTAAGGACAGGATTGAATCTGAAGTGCTTGGACACAACGTGCTTCTCCCAGTAGCACAAAAATTGCAGCTTGCCTGCCCTGCTGCAGAGGGGCTTCAATATCCCTTCTGAATCATCTCCTATCACCCCAGAATAAAAACCCCAGGAAAAAAAAATTAAATTACATGACTGGATGTGAGTACTTCCTAATTTTAGCAACTTTTTGAGTACTATCAATTTAGCGTCCCCTCTGACACCTCTGCTTTTCTCTGGTTTCATTGGTAGCAGCATTGCTCATCCTGGGGATTGCTCATGGAGCAGCAGCAGAGCTGAGAGCCAGTCTCAGAGCTTGGCTGGGCTCCCTCTTGCTCATCATCCATCAGGATGCAGTGGTGGGATCCATCCCCAGACAAATATACCTCTAAGATTCCCCTCATATAATTAGGCCACAGTACAGTCCCATGGGGGCATCTCATGAGTGCAGCCTCCCTCTCTGAGCTCCTTTCTACAAGCTGGTACTTCCTGGTGAGGTTTTGTGAAACCCCACAGCTGGGGTTTGAGGCTCTGAGGTACTGCAGCACTTCTTTTCCCAGACACTGAGCTAGGCACACGATCTGTGAAAAAGAGAAAGTCAAAATGAATGGATTCAAATCTTACAGAAAGTGATTTAAGTCCAGCACATGCTTTGTAGCACACTTAGAAATAAGAAGTCAGCTTTCCATGCAGGTATGTAATGCCCCTTAGGCAATTCTTCATAAAATCATGTTACATTATGGACAGAACAGTGTTCCCCATGATGGAAATGCAGAGAGCTCATACCTTCTAGTCTGGCTGTCCTGGTGGGACTCAAAAAGGATCACTGTGTTCTTTGTATGGCAACTTGGCTTTGTTTTCCTCTGTCCAGGGTGCCCTCCAGTGCAGCCACCCAACAAGGCTGGATGGCAGATACCTCTGAGGTGTGAGTTCATAACTTTTACAGCACCAGAGAGAACTCATCAGCTGCCTGTAGACTTATTCCTCTGGCTATCAAGATTTTCAGGAAAGGCTAACAAGCCCCAAGGCCTTCAGCTTGTGGCACCTTTCTCAGGACCTTTGAAAGGAATCTGGCTCGTGTCCAGAATTTTTTGGGTACACAAGGTTTTGCAGCTTTGCAAAATCAGTTTACAGCATAACAAAACTCTCACTGGGAAAACTCACCAGGCTGTAAGGAATCTGTGTGGTGTTAGACAATTTAGTGGCAGCATTAACCTTTCCATAAAAATGTGAAGATCTTCATCTAGACACACTTTTAGCAGTTGTAAAGATGTACAGCCCTTTCACAGTGGATAGAAATGTTGGGTTTGGGTCACAAAAGTCCTCAGCTGGATTAGAGTCCAAGATATAAATGTATACATATATATATATGTACACACACAATCCTCTTCTGCATCACTTTGCATGAGTGTTCTGAACCATTTGTAATGCAATGACCCTGAAGGAAATCCATGAGAGCCAAACAATTGAGAAAAATGAGATAGAAAAACCAGAAAGCCATGTACCTTCTAGGATGTAAGGAAGAGAGGAAAGCCATTGGGTAATTCACTGAATCCATTTATTTTGAGATTACATGAAAACTCCACTTAAAAGCTGTGCTATAGGAGACATCTCAATTGCACTTGCAGCCTTAACTTGGAGATACAGGAATACTTTGAGATACAAAGTTCAGTTCCCAGTTGCACACAGAGAAGATGCTTGCTGCTTTTACTAGTATCTTCATTACATTCTTGTGCAGCATAAGCTTATCTATTTATATGTACCTGTTTGGTCCAGGAAAAATAAGTTTTGGGTTGCGTTTGTTTAATTTAAAGGGAAATTGAAGGGCTCTAAAAACAATGAAATCAACAAAAATGAGATTAAGGTGGAGACCAGTTAGAAATCACTCTGCCAAAAGACACATAAAGATGTCTGTATGTTTCAGTTAAGAATGTTATTTTTTCCAGACAATGATATATTAAATAACAGATTTTGTAAACCTTCATGGTACTAAACTGCTTAATGCTAAGAAGTCAAATCGATAAGGTGCTTTTACTGGGCCTTCACTCCATTGCACAAACATAGCCAGATGGATTTAGGTGGGGAATAAAAAAAACATACTCTGAGGATGTCATTGCTGTGACTCATACCTGAGTCTCCCCAAAAATGACGAGTTTGGAGGAGACAGTTGTCCTTGAAGCACTGTCTTGGCACTTCCCCAGGAACAGTTCTGGTGGAAGAAAGCCATGAGTGAGAAATACCAAAAGCTGAAGTGGTGTTGGGATGCTCCTCCATGCATGGTCCTTGCTTGTCGGCCTCAGGGGTTGCAGAGGTACGGACTGCCCAAAAAAACTGAACCAAAAAACCTTTGTTCTTTTCCTAGTAGAGAAAAATTGGCTGAACCTACCCCATTCCTCATTCCCCTTTTGGAAAGGGAAAGAAGCATTGAACTTTTAGAGCCCTTTTACCACTACTGACTAATGGCAATCAGGGAGTTTTACACAGGGCAACCAGAGGGGTGATGAGGCACAAGTGAATTGCAGTAGTTTTGCTATAGCCTAATCAATGCTTATTTGCTTTGATTCTTCCTAGTAGTGAGCAGAGGCTGAAACATTGAAACAATCAAACATGGATTTCGGCAAAGAATTTCCAAGATTTGTGACTTTATTTTGGCCAACAACAGAAATGAACTGCAATTATTTGGATATTTGGAATGGTTGTATTAGTACCGACAATATTTAAGGTGAACTTCCAAAGATGTCTTTGTCTCTTGGTGAAATAAAAGGGTCTTTCCTGTCTTTGTGCTATATTTCATTACAATGTATGATTACCTGTCCAGAACAGATCTCTTGGAAGGGAGCAAGAGCTATTGTCAGATTAACTAGAGCCATATGTCTGCAGCGTAAATCCATATAATGGAGGGAGTCATGTACCTGGGAGGGTGGATGGATTCCCCAAAGAAGGAACAGGGAGTGAGAATAGCTGCTGAAAAACCAGAAACCTTTTTAGCAGCTGAAGTCTTACACTGTTTGATAACAGAGCATTTGAGTTTGCATTTAGGCAGAAGCAGGCTTGGTGTCATGCTCTGAGGTCTGGATCCTGCAGACTGATGCAACAGTCCATGGCAATGGACTACTTTGTGGCAGTTTTAATCTGTAGGTTTTCACATGCTGTCAGGAAAGCTCGTGCATTGCACAGATTCTGTGTCAGGTCTGCACATCTCAGAGGGGTCTGATGGGAAATTGAGCATGACCAACATGCCCAGGAGAACCTGGGCAAGAAATGGTGCCCAGCACAGCTGTAGTGCACTCCCCAGAACCCTCCTTCTGGGGCAGAGTACTTATACTGAAACTTGCAGATGGGCTTGCCCTGAGAACTGCTCAGCCTCTGAAGCACACCCTGAGTGCAGGCACTGCTCCTTGTCAAGGATCTGGCCCTGTCTAAACCAGGCTAATTATTAAGTCGTCTCCTTCCCATTAACTTGTGAGGAAAATTACCCTTCTGAGTTTGAATGACAGAACAGCATTAAGAGTATGCACCTTTTTTTTTTTTTCTTAAATCAACCAAACAGAAAATTCACAATGAGGATGATCTTGTAATTACACACACGTCAGAACAGAGAGCATGATAGTTTGCTCAGATTTCTGTGAACGTTTCTTTAGAAGAATTTGGGAGGAGAGAGGGAGGGAAATGTTCATTGTAAATCAACTTTGGCATGAAACTTTTGTAAAAAGGTGCCCAACATGCATTACATTCTTTGTTCTGTGTTTTTCCTACATATAAAGCCTTGACAACCTGCTATTCTATGATTGATGCACTTATTTCTTCTAAAGTATCACTAACCAAGCATATCATTTTTATACAGTAAGTGTGTATTCAATTTCCTACAGTTTGACTGCTAAACAGGCTCAGTGGTAAAACAAATATATACTGCTGCAGTGCACTGTTCAGGAGGACCAATGGAAAACTTCAAAATATTTTTCATTTGTGTTCCCTTTGCTTTTAGTGGCAATGAAATCACAGCAGGGGCACATGATAACTATCCATATTTTTATGAAAGTTGTACTGTCATTGGGTGAAGTCTCCAACTACTGCAGACTTTGTACAATGTTAATAGGAATATTATGATTCATATATTCTTGCACAATAAAGCAGAATGACATATCAGGTTTGCAGGCTCTCCTGACAAGGTATGAGGTATTTATCTGGGTTTGTACACCATGGGCTTATCAGCCGAGTATCTGAACGACTATTGACATCATTATCATTCATGTATTCATAAAATGTTTAGGGGTCTCCCAGTTACATTCTACCAAGTATGGACTTGCTCCTTCTTAGTGCAAAGGAAAATATAAACTGAGAGAAAAAGAATTCAAACTCCTGTAGGCTTAGCACTGGGTCCCTGGCACTCCTGGACCGGGCGGGAGGATAATGGATCTGCGAGAATTCATGTATGTTTATGATGTACGAGGCATTTCAGCTGACATTGAATCAGGTCAGTGGCTCCATTGGACAGGATGCAATGTCAATGGAACTGTTATGTATTATTGATGTCAGTCACAGAATAGATAAAAACATTAACAAAATAGCTTCCATTGCCATTTATTTTTTTTCCCCCTCAAATGACAAAAGGCATCAGCCCTTACAAGAGGCCTCCAATGTTTCTGATTCTCAACCCTTTTGGCTTGGAGAAAATTTAGGAAATTAGAATATATTGACAAAACAATATTTATATATGAGAAGAATGGCTTAACTCCTTTCACTTATATTTTCATTTGTGGAATTAAGTTTTGCCTGCAAAAGAGAAATCTGCTCACTCTAGGTCTACTTCTGCAATTTGTTAGGCATGTGTCTTTTATTCACTACATTTTTGCTTATGTCCAGGTTATGCATTACTATCCCAATGAATCTATAGGAACAATTCTTATTTACATGGAAAGCAACTTTAAACAGCTTGGTCTGTGACACTGAAGCACATACTGGCCCTTCTTCACACTGCCAAAGACGTGAAAAGATCATCACACAAATCACACCCAATGGACTACACAGATACTTAAAGTGAGAGTGCACGTGAAAATTAAAAGCTTTTAACATGGATTATACCCATTTTACCCAACCTCTTACCTTTATATTGCACATTGCTCCCTAGGCATGCAAACCACTTAGGCTGCTGCCACAACTGACCCATTCCTGAGTCAGCATCCTCAAGCCCCACCAAAATCTGAGCTGTGTTTTAAACACCATGTTAAAAATAGGTATGTATGAATAAATATTTACAGGATTTAAAACCTTATGAGGAGGGAAATAAGCACCATGGGGCATGCCACCCAAAGACTACAGACAGTTTCTTGGCATTCTCTATTATCCCAATCCCTTTAGTGACATTTAAAAACTTAAAGCAAGTAAGTAATACCATAAATTTCAACAGGGCTCTGCATGCTGAAATTCAAGCACTTAAAGGTTGCACAGCTTCAAAGCATAAACCATACATTGCATTTGCCAATCAGCTCTATGAAGGGATGGGGAAAGGCATTTACCTAATTTATGTGCTTAGAGCTGTTTTGTGCTCATAGCTTTGGTGGGCTCTGCACCCATGGAAGACAGCTTCAGTCGAAGCAAAATTTAGCAAAATTAAAAATTTTATTTTAGTAAAGATTATGACCTGAAACGAATACGATGAAGTTAACAGAAATGCATTCCAAAATGATGTGTCTCTTTGCTTGTTCCTGTGTTATGAAGGGTTTGTTTGAACCTTCACTGTGGATTTGTCCTATTGCTTAATTTCACCATGATGTTCAGAACACCCTGTGTCAACTAGAAACTAGGCACAAAAAAACCCCAGGAATTCCAATGTTAGACATTTGAGCCCTTGTCAGCAAACTGGCCTCTCCTCTGAAAGTGCAGAGATTTACAGAGTAAGGGGTTTTAATAATGACACAACCTGATTGAGACTTTGTTGATTTTCACAATAATCCTATTTAAAAAATATTTTTCTTGCACCCATACCCTGCAACTTATCTTTGCTCCCTAGTTCTTTGTTTTGAACTAGGAATGCTTATTGGGTCATTAAAGCTATAATTTGTGTGCTGAAATTGTTGCCAAAGATAGGCTACCACTATACATAAGTGTTATCCTCAGAAGTGAAAGCAGAGTAATAATCTTTCTCTCCTCCCTCCCAAAGAGACACCACTAATTAGCAATTCTTTGATCCCACTGTCTCTGAGCAGAGATGGCTACAGGAAAGGTCACCAGGCCGCTGGCACAAGCATTCAACCTCTTACATGTAAGTGGACCAAGTTTTACAAAATATCATGTCCTTTCTCTGAATAATTTATTTGAATAGTTGCTGTACCCATCTTAGGTACCCAGCCTCTACCATTTATTACATTTGGTGCCAATCCTCTCCTAGTTCTGAACCAGAAACACACATCCACCAATAAACCTTTAGACTCACTGGTGGTGCAGTGTGCTTGCTCCATTCCCTTGGTCGAAGCTGGATTTAAAGGATGCAACAGCCACAGGAAAAGTGCAAGAGGTGGTTTTTGGTTTTGTCTTATGCTCCTAACAATGCAGAAACCAAGCAAAACTACAGCGAGTGACTCTTCTGTGTGTGTTTGAGACTGTCCCCTGGGTGGGTGAGAAAAAGCCATTTGCCTCTGTCTCACAGCCCCAGCAGCAGGGACAGGGTGAGCTCGCCCTGCAGGAACCAGGCTCATCCCTCTGCTCTACAAGCTGGCAATGCAGTGGGTTTCATACACACATTCCCCATGAATATAACTCTATTTAACAAAGACTGCACACTATTTGTTCCCTTTCCCAGGTTTTTCCTTCCCTGCTAGCAAGTGGCTGTTGCATTTAATCTAAGGAGACCCCTCCTAGGCTCTCTTTGCTCACAAACCCTCTTGTGCTGTAAAACAGATAACTGAAAATTTTTATGGCCAGGTTCTTAAAATATTTTTAAACTTGTCCTTCCCCCCTGCCCCAAGCCTTTTGATGTAAGGAGAAAATCTCACACAGTGCCTACCCTTATCTCCCCAAGAGAAAACAAAGAGAGTTAAAGGCAAATGTCTTCTGCAGAGACTGCCTTTTCTGTGCTGCTCTCCCCACTGTGTGCCAAATAATGGCATCTGTTCCTGCTGTTCTTTAGTTCCCCCATCCAGCGTGTTTTCAACTTCCTGTGAAAATTTGTGGTTCTTAAATCCAAAGGTCATGTTTAACACTTAAGTTCAGTTTGGAAGGATTTGGATTTGTTTCTCATAATTTTTTTTCCCCCCAGCTCTCTTTTGAGAGTACACAAAAGGCTTTCAGCCCCTTTTTGCATTGCGTGTTTTACACACTCCAGCATACATCTCTGCAATTCGGGTTAATACTCTGAGAAATATCCACTCGTGTATTGATAAGCATTAAAGGATTGCTCTTTCCATGGCTTCTGCCAGGGTTCACTGTGTTAGCAGCACAAGCTCCTCTCACACAACCCTCACTGTATGATCAGTCTGCAGCATATAGGAATTCCCTCTGTCAGCTCTACAAAAAATTCAAGCTGCATGCAAACAAAGCCACATTTCTAAGCAGAGGTTCTTAAAATGAATAGCCAAAATTCTACTCAGTTACGTATGATGGTTTTCGGCAAAAGGAGCTGAACCCAAATCACCTGATTAATTTTTCTTATTTGTTCAAGTTGGACTCAAACTGGGATCTCAGAGCTGAAATGCCAGTGAGAAAATTGGCTTTTTGCATTTTACAGGAGGGAGGCTGAGTTGGTTTGATTATTGACGTATTGTAGGCCTGTGTTTATTCAGTATTTCCCTAAAATACAATTTTTAAAAGTGCATATTTGTCAGCCTAACAGATTCACTGAGAGATTTTCAGGCATAATTTTAGAGAGGCAGGGACTCAAAGGCAAATACATAATTTTCTACATTGACAGAAAGAAAAAAAAGGCCAAGATCTCCATACTTTCCTTTCTAAAATTAAGAAAAATGGTCCGTGCATATTACTGAACATTTATTTCTGTGCCAAGGAACTGGGATTCTCCACAGAGCACTGGGCAAGAGCCAGAGAACAGGATTTGGGGTCCACACTGCCTGTGTCTACCACACCTTCAGCTGGAGACCATCTTTTCTGTCTGAGAATTTTTCTGGAAAATGCCTTTTTAGAGACAAAGGGAAAAAATATCCTGAGATGGACAGGGATTTAATGATGCCATTTTAAAAGTGTTTTGTATGTTTCATTTCTGCTCATTTGAGAAAGGGAATAACTTCAGCTGCGTGGTGCTCTGTGCAGGCTCCCAAGATTTTCCCTGCCCTTGATTCACAGGAGTTGGCAAAAGCATTCATGTCCTTTAGTCTGCACACCCCGTGGATCTGGCGTGGTCTCTCTCGTTTGGTCCGAGAATCAGATGCTATTTCTGGTCTGAAGACATTTGTTCTCAATTGCCTACACAGTTCAATAGGATTTTAAAGGTACATTTGTTAGGGATTATAAAGCACCTAAAGATGTATCAAGTGGAAGGGTCAATACAAGATCAGGCTGTATTGTGTTACAGCGTGTTGCATTATGTGGTACGTCTCAATTCGCTGTTGGAAACCAGATGTGGCAGACAAGCCCAGCCTATTTTTTGAACATTTGTAGATATCTTTGAATTATGTCATCAGTGTTTAAAGATTTCCACAAAGATTTCAAGAAGTAGATTTTCTCAAGTCTTCCTATCACTATCAAAACCTCAAATTCTGGAGGGTAATTGAAACGCTCTATCCCAATCCAAAAAATAATAAGCGTAAAAAGAACGCTTTCATCTTTCATTTGTAATATATATGGAGCATGGTATGAATTTGCTACCTGTAAGGTGTATTGAATTTTTAATCATCTATATATTTATGGTAAAGAGTAACACATTACTTCTAGCACACAAAAGCTTATGGCATACGATTATCCTTAATTAATGGGTAAGTGCAAAGCTTTATTATTCAATGAAACTGATTTATTATCTTAATTCTGCAACGTTCTACTTCATGTTTCCATTGAAACCATTGTTTGCACCATGGTAACCAGTAACCACCATATGTACGTGATCCCTTTTATGACCTATACGTAATTAGATTTTATTATTTTCTTAAAGCTGAAGTGCTGCCTGTGCGAGTGGCCTGGCTCCCCACCCCGACAAACGAGGGCCGGGCTGCCCACTGCTCTGCTCCTGCGATAACCAGGTGGGATTTTAGAGTATCATTATAACCCCGTGGCTGCTTTCCCCAGCAGTCCTGCACATCCCTGCTCTCCCTCTCCCAGCACGAGGCATGCCTGCCTCCCTGTCCCTGTCTCCTGAGCCTGGCACAGCTAGTTAACTGAAAGGACGTGAGAGCAGCTGAAAGCCAGTGGGTGTCGGAGCTGCCTGGTGGAGAGATCCCCAGCTAATTGCTAGTCCTAACAGGCACAATTAGCCGCTACAAGCCCTTTGAGATGGCCCTGGGCTTCTCTCAGGTAACAGCCATCACTAGATAAAGGCTGAAATACGCTGCATTTAGAGAGACACTTGCAGACAGGGATGTCACAGGCTGCCAATTATGCTCTGCCTGTACACAGTCACTTCCAAGAACCAGACAAGACACATACACCTGAAGTTAAAGGGACAAGATGTGTACTATTTTGAACTACACAAGTGTGGGGCACGTGAAGATATAACCCTTCTCAAATTAGGTCGTGTCATCTTTTCAATTATCAGTTCTTGATCAAGTTCTGCAGTGTTTTTGAACATTTACTGCAAGCAGTAAGTCCTGGAAAGCTCAGCAGGAGAGGGCTGCTTATATTTTTTTTGCTGTATGTAATGTTACTTTAAGCAAAGTTTCACCATTACCACACAGATGAAATGGCTTGACAGGCCTCTCTTAACCAAACAGCGATGCTCTGCCCTGTTGGGACTGCAATCTGTCCATTCCTCACAGAGGACAGGCAGATTAGCATGTGCAAGGATTACTTTTGAAATTAGTGAGTGTCCCCCATTTACCCATTAAAAAAATTACCTTCTCTGAGCATCAGTACATTCTTCCTCTCTAAAAAATGAACTTCTGTACAAAAACAGCAGCCTAGAAAGACAGCCTGAAAAAAACCAACAGATCAGATTTTGAGAATGATCAGAAGAAAATGGGCAGTTTCAGGTATTTATCACAACAGAGGACTCCAGCAACAGCATCCGACAGAAAATCATTATAGATCAGAGCATAAAAATTCAAATATTTCAAAGTTGGAGACTCTAAGAATTTCAAGACCTAAATCTAAGTCGTGGTCATTGGTATTAAAAAACAATTTCTAAGATCTATAATGAGCACAAATTCTGGCCCCTGAGTTAACCTTAGTTAGTTACTCACCTCCCACTTGTGCACCCATTTTAAAAGAGATTCAGAAAAACTATACACAAAGCTTCCTCTGAAGAAAACTTCCTATTTTGTTGCTCTGAGAACTGAAATTATTCCACTGCTTACCTTCTGGTCATGCATCTCCTGCCCTTCTGATAGAACACCACGTCTCCAACATGATTAACAGCACATTCTTATGGTATTCATCAAAATCAAAATTCCATATGAAGAGATTTTAATTTATTTCTTATTTAATATCTTAGACATATTTATTCCTTTTTCTTTTTCATAGCATCTTAAAGATCATCTTCTAAATAATATCACATCTAGTAAAGCAGCTTAATATTCAGAAGTCATCTTCCCCAATTCCAACTGATACCACATAGGAATGGCTCTTTATGTTTAGGAAGCTTGAAGATTTTAAATATAAATTTCTATATTTTAAGACTCACTTTAAATTTTCCCAAGAGCTTTTGGATCTTAATATGGAAAGTATGCAAAGACTCTAATTACTAATTATAGAATAGTTAAATTCTGTTAAAGGATAAAAATTGCTTGACACAGTTGGTTTCACCTCCCCAGAATTAAAAATGAAGCTCCAAATGTAGGCTCATAGGCTTTGTTGAGACCTCTGTGCTGTTACATACATGGAAGGAAAAGGAAACCAGTGAATGGATCAGCAAAATACATTACCTGCTCTTTGGCTTTCCTGGTAATGATCTACCAATTGAAAATTCCAGTGGCAGATTGTTTGACCAGATTCCAGGTAAAAAACCCAGAGAACTCGTGTCATTTCCAGTGTTCATTTTAGATTCCAGGGGCATTTTATTAGTTTGTTACAAAGAAGTTTGTTTTCCTTATAAAAAAAAGAGTGGAGGTCTTTGAAATATATGCAAAATCAACATGCTAATATTTGATTGCAAACCATGGAACGATCAAAAAAACTAAAAGGAAAGAATGAGTGCTCTATTATTAAAATAGTAAAATAAATAGACATACATTTTTTTCCTTTTTACAGATACATTTGCAACCAAATTAGCAACAAGATCTCCCCCAGTATAAATAAAAAAGGCTTGCACTTACCTATTAATTAAGAATAATGGAATGCCATAAGCTTTTGTGTGCTAGTGGTACTGTAATTTGTTACTCTTCTCCACAATAAATATATAGCTGATTAAAAATGCAGTGTGGCTTACATACATTAAATTCATACTGCACTGTGTATTGATTCCCTTTGCTCTGGTAGTCCACTGCACTCAGGGCAGGAGGGCTTTGACCCTCTCAGGTAAGGAAGAAAAGCCTCTGGCAAGGCAGAGAGGTTTAGAAGCACAAATCTCCCAGGCCGAGCTCAAGTGTCCTGACCCAACTCACCCAGGAGCTCCTGCAGCCTTTCTGTATCATGGAGGGACAACAACCTGACCCTGATGGTCTTCCCTGGGACAGTTTCTCACCTCCCCATTGAGCCATCCGCTTTGGGGCTTTTAGGGACCAAGCAGGGCTCACAGAAAGCAGATTCTCCTTCCCAGCTCCCAGAGGTTTGGTCCATCACTCTGGTGTCCCATCTCCAGCTGTGAGTTATCAAAGGGAATTACCACCTTACCTCCTTCCAATCCTCAAAAGTCAGGGACAAAAAGATACAATGGAATACATCTGGTAATTTGTACAGCAGAGGAGAAGTAAATGTACCAAGGATAACAGCCTGGCAAAAAAAATGAAATAAATTTCCCAAGCAAATTAACAGACATGGAACTTGTGAGCTCCACTGGGGAAAAAAAATAAAAAATTATTATGAGAATCAGGTGACTTCTTATTCCTGTGAGAAACAGGATTATTGTGCACACCACTGTGTGTGCTCCTCAAACATTCTGCTGCCTATGGCTTCACACAGCATTGCAGCATTAAATTGATTAATTAGACCAAATCACTCCAGGTGTAGTTACATCAAAGTAAATACCCCAACTTTCCTTTTCATGGTGACCACACCTGAATTCAGAAATTATTATTTACACGAGTAAATTAAAACAGATGCATTTTTAAATATACACTAATATATGTATGGAAACACATGGCAACAATCTAAAATGCCACTGGAGCAAATTAAGCCCATCCAATATCTTCACATTCCAGACTCTACAGAAATTGAATTTTTATTTTAAGAGGTCTAAGTCCTCATCCATGTGGCACAGAAACATCTATATATTTTTTTTGTTTTGCTATAAATGGTTATTTACAGGGCTTTTTTGCCTGCAAAACCAAATATTTAGAACACCACCTGTGAGAAACTGAACTTGTCACCCTTGCTGTAGCCTCTTTCATCTAATTTGGGTCAATTATCACTCTGTACGTGTTAACACTACCTATTTAATTGCTAATAATCTTAGCAGATAAGAAGGAGAAGTGAAAAGTTGGTTCTCCTGAGAGAAATCAAAATTTGCTCCCTGTGGGAAATGTAGAAGGGAAAAAGATAAAAGAGCAACCAGAAATGAAAGATAGCTAGAGAAGGAAACAAAAGATGAACAATATGCAATACTGTCCCACAGAAGGATAAGAAATGCAATGACCAATGCCCCAGGATTCAGTCATGCTGATGCCCAGTGAAGTGCTCCCTGCCTGGGCAGTTCTGCTGTGGGATGAGTGCATTGCCTGGCCATGCTCAGCCACTGGGGCTGACTCTGCACATGCACGATCAGGGGGGCTCTCTGACAATGACAGGATCCTCTACTGTCACCTCCAGAGGACTGTGACATCCAGCCAAGGAACTTTCTGCATGACTTCATGTAGCAGCATTGAACAGAGAATATTCACCCTATGACTAAATAACTAACTTCAGCACAGTAACTGCTGCATGGAGAAATATTAGGCAGGGAAAAAAACCAAAACAAACAGAGCAACAAAACAAAGCTGACATTCAGATGAAGCTAAGGTTTTCAGATTAACCATCTTCCTTTATAAAACTGCTCATGTATCTTTGTGAGTCTGAATGCCAGTTCTATGCATTAACTCTCAACACACAGTGTCTGATACCAGGGTAGTGGAGCTTCTGCCCATCACAAACTCCAAGAGAACTGATACCAACTCATCCACTAACAATATTTTCTGCCCTTGGACTTGACAGGTGTAATATTGACCACTCTGGATATGGTGTGGTTTGTGACACCTGATAGGATCTGAAACCAGAATGGTATGGCTGTAGGACATAAAATAAGATATCAGAAAAGAGACAGCCAAGAAGATAAATTCTGTGAGTCCACCTGATCAATCCAGCTGAGCAGAGTGCTGCTTTCCTGAACCCCAGGAAACAGGCATGTAAAATATCTGTTCCTTGATGGGCCTGGCAGATGTGATGCCAGAAATAATTCTACTCTGATTTATTTTTTGTAGCTTTATCTAGTTCCCTATATTAAACCTACAATCCTAAAATAATTTTAGGGCCATTTATTTTTATGTCTACCAACAGTAGAGTTACCCAAATGTTAAAAGCCTATGCTCATAGGCCCATAAAAGCACTGTTGATTAGATTGCAGTATTTCAGTTTTTAGTTATCAACACTGACACTTTGGGAAAAATTGAGTACAATATACTTCTGTACACATTGCAGTGTTTTTAACCATTTAGTCAGTACCATGTACATCAAATAGACACCATAATAAAACAGAAATGCATTAAACATACATCTGGAAGCACTTTGTAACTGACTTCTGCTTATGAAAATGACTGTACATAATTTCATCATTCACTTTAATTCAGTCACATGCTGCAGTCGGAGGAGTCAGATAACACACTGCAATAAGATTCAAGCATAGATTTCTTCTTGTGCTAAATTCCATGCTCTATCTGTCAGCCCACACTTGCCATCACTTGTGAGTCCATAGCTTGGCACCAGAGCCTGCAGCAGGGGGGCTGTCACAGCAGAGACGTGGTGGGGTCACAGCACTCACTTCCAGAGTGCCCCTGCCCTGGACAGCTCAGACCACATTTCCTGGGAAGTCACTCCTGCCAATTCCAGCAGCACTATGTGACCCTTAAGCAGCTTCATCAGGAGCTGTAGGGGAAACCAGACCTTGCCTTCCGTGACCAGTAAACAGCAGGATGTTTGCACAAGGTACCTGCTCTTCTCTCTGTTTTTCCTCTTTTTTTTCCCCTCACTGCTTGGTTTGAACCATTCCCTCACATGCACTGCAGGATGAAGAGCCACTGAGTGTGTACAGCTATTTTCATACTGTATGTTTTTCAGTTCCAGCCACACAAGGAATGTTTGCAGTGACAACAGAGGTGACAGCAGGACATTGCAAAGAAGCCCCCACCTTCCTGCAGGATGACCAGTGGGAAGCTTGCTCTAAAAGGCATCTGAAAACCACAGGCACTTTGCCTGATCTACTGGTATTCCTTTACAAATACCAACTTACCCCCAGGAATGGGCCCTAGCACACTGAGGAGTTTTCAAGCTGCAATGCTTGGCCACTCTTGCAACTTTTTAACTGCCGTGTCAATTCTTCAGAGAATGGCTGAAGTGATTAGCACAACAGGCATATTATAGCTTAAAAATATAAATAGAATTTCACCTACACCAATCTACGTTGTCAGTATCAACAACAAAAGCCCAGCAAAATGTCTCTGGTCTCTATGACAGTGACACTTCCAGGGACACCACTGGTTATCCTGTTTTATAGGTTGGTGGCTGTGGCTTAGTAACATCTCCAATTTTTTTTCCTTAACTTATTCAATTATAAAATCAACCTCATATAGACTGATTTATAAAAACAAACCCACAAAAGCTTCCTGGTTTAAAATGTGAAGAGACATCTTTTGACAAAAACTAGAGATTTAGTTAAGATTCAGTACAATAGAAAAGGTTTCCAAATTGTCTACTACTCAATGAACTGAAAATACTTTATAAATATTACATTATCTAAGTTTCAGTGCAACAATCATTCATACAACAATCCAGGCAACTAAATAGAGGTATCTCTTTTGTAAGTTAAGGATTCTAAAGCACAGAAATACTAAACAAGTGTTAAAAGAAATTACAAGATTTCTGTTGCAGTACTAAAAACAAACACAGATTTTATTTTTTGGGGTTTTTTAGCTCAAGTCTGTTTTAACTTTCAGCTATTCCAACTTATTTCTTCCCTTTGGTTTGCTGGAAAAAACAGAATCTTTAGAGCCTTCAAGTGAAAATCCACTGCATTAAATATAGTCTGGCAGGCTCTTGAACAGAAGAGCATTGTCCCTTACAGACTGGCTGGCTGGCCAGTCCAGCTGGCCTGGATGAAATCTCTTTCTTGATCATTTTGTTGATAGAATATATTTTGCTTTGGCACTTCTGCCACCTGCTCTTGTTTTCCATCAGTCCATGGCTGTGTAAGCGCTTGCCCACTTTAGTCTACACTCACTCTGACAGTGCAAAAATGTTCCCTTTCCATAGACTTCAAATCTTCTTTCCCAAACTTCGTCAAATTTGCTGATTTGCATTTTTATTCTTTAAGATGAAGCCAGAGAGACCATGGGGAAGCTGTGTAATGGGAAGGTTCTCACATAGGTCTAACTAGGTCAAAATCAGGGACATCCACCCCACTATCCACAAGCCCAAGTAGAAGTTTTTTGCCTTGTCACTAAAGATGCCTCAGGATGGCATCAATGGCAAATGCTCTTGAATTTGGGGTGGTGGCTGAATGTAGACAGGCTGATAAACTCAGCAAGCAATAAAGCAATACCAATGCCTTCAAATAGCACAGAGGACAAGAACACATCCTTTACTCCACTCTCCTGCAGAGCACCTACAAGTTGCTGCCCAGCACCAGGCAGGCAAAGCCCCATTACCTTCTCCTGGAGAAAAACAGCGCACCTTCCTCTTCTCCCAGGCTCCAGGCCACGTGTTTCCAAAGGAAAATAACTGCAGCAAGGCTGGACGCAAATCAGCTGAGGGAGCTGCCTCCCTCTCCACAGCTGCAGCAGGAGTGCAGCAGCAGCAGGAAGACTCTGGTTCAGTAAAACCACAGATTAAGAATGATTAACCTTTACTCGGGTTTGCAGCGATCAGCAAGGTTGCAGCCAAGGGGTGACATCCTTCCACCATCCCCCGGCTCCTAGGGTGGGACTTGCCAACACAGCAAACTCACATGTTCATTTTCAGTGTGGCTCTGAGGTTTACTGAGTAATGCTGGTCAAAGCACCCTTGTTGTTTACCAACAGAAAAGATAAGAAAGTTATTTTTTCTTCTCTTTAAATGCAGCTGTATTTTACTGCAAAGGAGGGGGAACTGAAAATAATTTTCTGCATCAGTATTATCAATTATCCAAAGCCCATTTGTACCATTATGACTTTAATGTTCTCCCAATAGAAATATAATTCTCATTATTTTTATTGGGTTTTATTTTTATATTGCTATTAAATGCATATCACCAGATTTTCTGTTTTCTTAAACTGTGTGGGCCAAATATCCAGCCCAGTATGAAATCCTGGCTTTGAAACTGTGCCCCTGGGCTCAGGCATGCATGCAACATGCACAGTGGTGATGCTGAAATTGCTAAGGCATGGGATCATTTATACAAATCAAGCTATGCAAACAAACTTAGTGCTCTTGAATTTTACTGTAACCACCAAAGCATACTTGGTAGAATTCATATTTCTGAATGATCCTCTTTCTTGACCCAAAAGGACTAGTATTAGGGAGCAGGTAATGATGCCCTTCAGCACAATTCATTAAAACATACTAAGCTCTTAACAGAAAAAATCTGAAAGAACAGGAACTGTTTGAGAATATGGCTCATTTGATATTTTTCTATAGATGTTTTAGAATCAAGACACATTTAATCCCTGTTCCCTCTCCTCCAAAGGTAGAAAGGGAGAGGGTAAATTGATGTATTCCAACAAGGGACAAATTACTGTCATGATTCTGTTGTAAGAGGCAGCAATTCTAGTCTTTTCATGCATATTTAGTAAGTAGGGACATCCTCTCTTTCACAATTCAGTTTCTATTTGTTATAGTTAATACTAAGATGACATTCTTTTTATATATTAAATCAAATGACTAGACATTACCAAAATAAACCACACTTTTTCTTTTACAGGCATTCACACATCTCAAGCACGCACTGGATGAGCGTGAATAGTTTGCCAATGCACTTGGCTTGTTCTAAGTGTACTTTCACTAAAGAAAACCAGAAACAACATGTTTGAATGCAAAACTTCTCTGGCTTTAACTCTCTTATCCTTAATATTTCTGAAAGAATAATTGACTCTCTATGAAGGTAAATCCCTCTCTGAACGTTCCCTCTGGTCTATTTTGTGTCCCTGAGCAAGCCGTGCTGCCCCTGCAAGTTGTCCTGAGGAGGTGCTTTGGTCAGCATGAATAATGGAGCTCCTGGGTGAGTTGGGTGTGAGCAGGCTGGATAAGCCCTCTCCCTGGGCCTGCATGATGGTCCTTAAGCAGGCTCCCAATGTAATTTTAAACTTCACTTCATCAAAATGATAGGCTACAAACGAGCCTCCTATGAACATAATAAGCACGGTGAAAAAGACAAACTACTGTAAGATGCACCTTGGCAAACACCAACTGGAACCAGGACCTAAACCAGTAAGGCCACGTGTTCAGCTGCCCCCTGAAACTGCCCTCCAGCATGTCCATGTGCTTGGCAGAGAGACTCACACAGCAGGCATCAAAGGGTGGATATAGATATAAAAACTCCTATGCTATCTCATTCCTAATTTTCAGTTTTACTTATGATCCTGTGCTCTCCCAATGTATGGATTTACAAGTCTTCATTGTTTTACACAGTAAAGGCTGATATATCAACCCTTTTCCTTTGTTTTTTTCTTTTTTTTTGCCTTACAATTCCAACTCAGATACTTCTGTTTGCCGTAATGAATTTTGTTTGCATAGTTGACTGGCATCAGGTTAAGCAGGTACTGAAATGTGATATAACAACCTAATCAACCGTTAACAGGTATAGAAGAAGCCCTGACAAGAAACAGTCTGAAACCTGTTCATGACGAGATTCTTTCTGATATGGGAAAAAAGAGAAGTGTAGGACCAATTTATGCATAAATTGGTCACATTTTCACACCTAGCCCCCAATTATCTAAAAAGGGTTTAACATTATATTTATATTGATAAGCTTAACAATGTTGAACCACGACTCTGGGATGATCTGTTACAATTCACATCCAAAGCGACCAGAAGGAATAATTGGAAACCCTCCAGCATTTCAAGAAATAGAAGCAGCCTTGAAAAAGATGAAAACTGCCGTACAAGGTCTGGCTTTTGCTGAAATTACAACATAAATTCCGAATGAAGGATGGCCAAGAATAATTCAACAATTACAAATTCCCCTCTAAAGACACAGGGATTGCTACAAGATCAGAGAAATTGAGTCATCCCAAATGTCTCCAAATGGAAAAAAAAAATCCCAACATAGTAATGACTACAGGCTGACTGAGACACTTGATAGACTGTATCACTGATTGATTGCACAGGGGTTTTAGCTGAATAACCAGTTTTTATGCTATGAATATCAATAGTTGGCTACATAAATAGAAAGGATGCTTGCCAAAAAATTATGGAAATCCTGAGACTCATCACCAGTGTGCGAGTTAACCTCAAGGTATATCAGACTGTCTTTAATGGCCTACAATCATTCTGACATCTTCTCCAAGGCAGGAGCACCCATAAATGCCCAACTGATTTCCCGCACAAGCCAGGCCAGCAAGGCCAACCTGTCACGTGCAAGTATCTCAAACAAGTGAAACTGAATATCCACCCTTTAGCTGATGAGGTTGTGATTCCTCCTAGGAACCCTCTCTGTTTTCCAGGATTAACTCACACGACAGAGAGGAGAGAGCTCTCCCTGGAGTCGTGCCTCAAGCTGCACAGAAACCTGGGTGGAGCCACTTAAAAATGTACAGCAAATGAAGACAGTAACACCACCTTTAAATCAAGGCTGAGAGGCACAGATATTATTTCTTTTTCTCCTCCCCCAAAATTTAGCTCAAAAGTACCGATGTCAGTGAATGCTAGTGCTGGTTGCAGCAGCCCAGGCTTTGTGGTCTCACCATGAGCCTTTTCTCCCCACCTCCTTGTGGGATGAAGAAGTTGGAGCATTTTTCTCCTATGGTTTTTCCTAGTCCTGGAAGTCCCCCAGACCCCTAGTGGGCTGATGGGCTTTGTGCAGCATCCAAGAATTAGATATATTTTAAAACACATCTAATATTTCAGCCTCATTTTAGACATTGATTTTTTTTTTTCTTTTTTTTATTGGGGTGGATGGAGGTTCATATTTCTGTGAAAGTTTGGTTTATAATTGAAAAAAATCTGCCTACTTAGTACACAACTAACCAACTTTCTCATCAAAGACAGGGTAAGGGTATATATATAGGCAGCTGGGTGCCGAAGTGCTTACTTTTGCATAAACCAGAGTAATTTAAAGCCATGGTGCCAGCACCTTATCTCTAAGGGATTTCAGGAGTGTGAATGTGTGCTAGAGAGTGGGTCAGAAAGAGTGAGTCAATAATTCATAGTATACTTCTACAGGATACTCCTTAGAGGATCTCTAAAGTGCATCACTGACATTTATTAACAGATCCTTAGAAGACTCTCCTTGAAAGGCACCAAGACAGTATTATTGTGCCATTTTACAGAGGGGAAACCTGAGGTAGGAATTCAAAGATATGTACTAGCTCACCAAGACATTAAATGAACAAGCCAAGATGGAATCCAAGCATTTTTCACTCCCGAAGTAAAATTGTACTGGAGTGCACTTCTCTGCAAGCTTTAACTTATGACCAGCAAAGGTGGAGCTCGGGTCTCGTGCAGAGTGGGTGCACAGACCTGCGTGTGACCAATGCCATCTCTGCAGAAAACACCATTACCACAAACCACAGAGCAGGGTCTACATCAAATTATTCAGACATTTTTATTTTCTAGGTTTGGCACATGATGGGTAGCATCTTCCTTCAGCAGAAAAAGAAACAAGAGAACATCCTGGGTGACCAGTCCAAGAAAAGCCTGAAAAGGTTGCCGTGCTTGATGCCATGAATTTTCAGGGTACCAGCTGTGGGCTTTGTGGGTGTTGCTGTCCCATTCATCCTTGGAGATAGTTATAAATCCCAGAAGCAATGCATCTTGCCCTAGAAACACCACTGGATTTTATTTATATTTTCCCTTTGTAATTAAATATTCTATTTCTTCCACGGACACAGAGAAGAAACTGTCTGCCTTGAGTCAGAGCTGCATATATTTTAAATTATTAAAAATCTTTGCAATGAAGAAACAGAAAGGGAGAAAAGAAGGAAAGAAAGAAGAAGCCTGTGCAGTGCAGTAAGAAGGATGGCTGGCAGTATATGGACATTCTGCTCAAAGGAATGTAAAAAACACACGCCTTGGCATCTAAAATCTTCCACAACTCTTGGTCACTGACACCCTAAAAAGCTGACAAGTGGCAACCAAAACTGTGCCAGTTCCCATCTACTTCCCTCCAGCCAAGCAAAGTGCCCAACACCATCCTGGCAGGAGACGACCACAGCAGTCACCCAGCTGGAAATGCAGGGCTGTTGTTACCCATGGCTCAGGACATGATTAAACCACAATTTTTAAGCACTGCTGCTCACCTTTGAGAGAAAAAGCCACAATGCTGCATTGCCTGGACAAGGAATGAGTCCCATGTGGCAATGAGGCACTGAAAATTAAAGTTTGTAAGAGATTTTTTAGTATTTTCATTATAAAGCATATAGTGATTTCAGGTATGGACAGACTTGGTCCCAGCACTTTCTGCCTGATGATGGTGTGCAGCAAGTTTTTTTTACACTTGCAAAACACTTGTTGGACCTTTGAATAATCCAAAACTGTGAAGTAGGGCAAGACATTCCTGCAGTTCATCTTCACAAAACATGATGTCACTTATGTACAGACTCTTAATCCTATTCCTCCTCCAATTTTCCTTTCAAATATGTGTTTTGTATGGAGTTATCCATCAGACAGCACATTGTCAATGAGATGTGTCATTGCTGTGTGTGTACTCTGATAAAATGAACCTAATGCATATGTAAATCTGCCTTCTCAGGAAAAGTGTGCTGAAACACGTTTGACTTGAAATCTCACTGCAAAACGATTTAAGGGTAGAGATGAAAAATCCCCAACTGCAAGAGCGAAGCTGCACCTTTGAGATCTGGAGCTGCAGTCCACAGAGGGCCCCCGAAAGCCGGGGTGCCCAGTGGGGCAGCACTGCCAGAGCCACACTCAGCACTGGGGTGACCCCAGCTCCTGGGGGCCCTGCATCCCAGCCAGAGGCCGTGGGGAAGGAGCAGGTCCTTGTCCCAGTGCACTGCAGGAGTGCCTGGGGCAGCAGCCACGTAACCTTGTAGAGCGCTGGGCAGCCGCGCTAATGGAATCACGCGGCAGAGCGCGCTGCTCCCAGGATATTGTGCTGCTCCAGACTCTACAAAGTGAGCACAGAAACCTCCTGAAAAAACAGAAATACATCCTCATCCTGCTAACACAGACTGAGCTAATTGTTGGGGAGGCTTTCCATTTTTTTTTTTTTTTGATCTTTTTAAAGGCAGTTCTTTGGAATGGGCTCTTGAATGTAACCATCTACAATAATTTGTGCTAGAAACAATTTAAGGAAAGGATTTAAAGATATCATCTGGCAAATTGCTTTGTTAACAACAGATATTAAGTGCAGTGTATCCTGGCCACAATTAGGCAGTGTTTTCCCCACTTTATGATCATAACAGCTTTTCTGTATTATTAAAGAGTTCACAAAACACTGCCTTGCTAATAGACACCTGCTGAAAAGAGTAAAAAATATGCATTAATGGAAAGTTCATCAGAAGCTAAAAAAATGTATCCATCTTACAAATAATCAATTCTTACTCAACATATGTAACTGATTCAAAAACAAGTTAGTAAAGTTATTAGTGATGCCCAGGGACATATGTGTATGAACCTTACCATCAGTATTTGCAGGAAGAAATACAAGGATCCATAATGTGGAAGGAAATTTTCTTATACCAACATGTACCTCCTGTTCTAAAACCCAGTGTTACTTAGCTTTCAACCCAAACCCCATGTTTCTATCTATCATATCTTAAATGTTACAGACTACATACTCAAAGAAAGGTTTTCTGCTTTGGAACAGCAGCAGTGGATGGCTCTGTGGAAATCTGCTGCCTCTGAGAGCAGGGAGGGTGTCCTTTACAGAAGAAAAGTGAAAACCAAAGCTATTTTTATAAAGTATTTTTACGAGAGAATGACTTTCTCTTCAGCTGGAAAGTATAAAATATAAATAAAAGACCTATGCGATCTGAAAATATGGGAGTTTTTAAGCTGCACCTTTTAAAAGAATATCTCAGACCCTGAAAACCTGCTGCTGGATTTTGCTGTTTAAAGTAACACGGTGCATCCTTCTTTACAGCACATAATATACTGAATCGCTTGTGCCACATATCTCTCAGAGGATGTTGTGCCTGAGTTCAGTGAAAGGCTTTGTTTTGGTTTCTAAGTGCTTTCTTGTTTATTTGAAATGGCAGTATTTACATCTCATAGCTTATTAACTCTAATCACCCAGTTCAGTAATTAAAAAAAGGCAGAGTTGTCGACTGACATTGATCACAATAGAAAAAAGCTGTAGTACAAAGAGACTAATGAAATATTTTTGTAAATTGTAAAAAAGGATAATTATGAGAACAGGAAAAAGCACCTTTACTGTACAGCTTCTTTTAATGACATTGATATGACATCGCTCAATTAAGGCAGTAAAGCAAAGCTGTGAGATTGTGATGTTTGATAGGACAATGACAAAGACATTTATGCTTTTGCAGCTTTCAGGTGACTTCATGGGATGACACCTGAGATTAAAAAGAAAAAAAAAAAAGTAGAATTTAACTTCCACCTTTTTATATAAAGAGTTGGGAAAGAAAAGGCAAATGAGCCACTTGCTGAAAATGGATCAGGTGACACTGAAACCTATCTGCCAGAAAAGGTGACTTTTCTTCATTCAAAGGAACTTCCTTTTATTGATAACCATCTATTGAACATTTATTAGATTATTTTCAAAACAGAAAGTCCCTATACTATGCCTTTTCCTCTACAAGTAGTATTGTTGAAGTTTCTAAAGACACCATATTTGATAACAAACACTTAATGCTTACTGCCCTTTGCAAAGTATTCTGGACAGAAGGTTAGAAACTGACATTTCCAGTTGAAAATAATGCATTGTCAAACAGGAAAACTGCAGGCTATAATTTTTAACACATGTATCTATTATTTTAAACATGAAACATTGCATCAATTTGACATTAATTTATATAATAGGGACAGAAAAGGATAATGCAATTTTCAGGGGCTATCTACATTTAATTAACTAGCAGCAGTCGCCTGTAACAAAAGAAAACTCTACTGCAAAAAATAAAGCCTGTTTGTATACCTTCTATCATGCATTATTGAAGCACACAATGTCATTATATGAAATAATAAGTGCTTAAATAGAGACAGCAACTAATAAATGCAGACACAAAACTTTCATAAAAGTTTGTAAATACAGTATTGTATGGAAATTCTGATGCATATTAGCTCTCATATGCACTGTAAAATGTTTTATTATGAAAAAAGTGGGTAAGATACTTATCTTTTAAATTGGAGTTTAATATTTTATTAGTGCCAGGCACATAATTCTCATCAAATGGCAGGAAACTCTTTTTTGTACAGATATAAATGTCTAGAGTTTAATATTTCAAAGATAAGTACCTACTACTGCATCTATCACACTGCAGCTTAATGGAATTTACTTTTTCTTAAATATTTATACTGTATGTGTGTTTGGTTGTCAAATGATTGTATAACTACTGAGAAAGAGCTGATAAGCTGGGCAACAATCTTGCAAATTATTATTTTTCAAATTTGAAATGTCTGAAATCTGGAATACAATAAAGAATAGGGGATTTGAGAATTTTAAAACATGCCATTTTCTTGGAACAATAGCATTCTATAATCGAAAACCAAACAAAAAGTTCTTCCAAGTGAACCCTTGATTGCAGAAATCGCCTGACTTTCCCCAAATAAATTACATTTGAAGCAAAACAGAATGACATTAGCGAGAAATATTTCCTGAAAATCCAAAATACACAGTAGTGAGCAAATTAAACTGAGACCAGTCCTTGATATTTCCAGTGTAATGTACAGAGAGCATCATTCAGGTTCTGCAATACCGCAAACTATTTCATCAGTTCTGAGAAATGCTTTCTGATCCATGCTGATACAATTACCTAGCCTTTATTGGCAATTTAGACCTGCTTTTAGGGACATTTTAGAGCAAATGATGTTTTCTTGATATTTTAAAAAAGCAGCACTATTTGCTATACCTTTGGGATAAGGTAGAAATGGAGTTAGAGGCTCATTAAATATCTGATTGGTACAATGTGGTTTTTGTTACTGTGGACTAAACTACCAAAAATGAAGATATGTTCCTGGAGGTTCTGCTCTCCCTTGCAATCAAATGGTATTTTTATTTGGAATATTTCTGTAAAATATCAGCTGGCATTTGCTACTATTGTACCACTTACAAGAGCCTTAAAATCTGCCTAATAATTGAAAGATGTTGAAACTTCCCTAATAAATTTTTAATATGAGCATGTGTGAAGGGCACACCACATCTTTCTTTGTTCCTATAAAAACCTGATGTCCAGACTATGACCAAGTGAGCCTGAATTCCTTTTGATGTTTCTGTAAGTAGGAAAAAAGCAAAGCAGCTCCAGAGATGAAAAAAGTAAAATGAGATACTCTTAAATGTTTTTTTTTAATGCAGGGATCTAACTGAAATGACATCTGAAACTAGACATCAGTCTCCTGAAATGACACAAAGCCCAAAAGCTCCTATCAGTTTGTCTTGCAACTGGTATAACTTAAGAGTCTTAAAGACAGTTGCAGTAGCCTTAAATTTTAGACTTTAATTCAAACCCTGTTTTTGTAAGCACTGGCAAAGGTGTTAAATTAGGTCCTTTTGCCTTCATGGCTTTCAATACAGTCAAAAGTAGACTCAAAAGTTGCATCAGCTAATGTTTCTGTGATATTTCAACTGTTGCAATTCCTCCCTGCTTTCAGAAAATTCACATGGTGTTTCTGAGTTCTCTATATTACCCAGCTATTTTTATGCCATATTGGTCTGAGTAAATAAGACACAGGAAAGTGTGATAAATCAGGAACATACCATTGTGATAAATAAAAGCTGATAATTTAAAACCCTTTTAGATAGAAGTGAGATGCCTCGTGAGAATACTGGTGTGGTAAATAAAATCTGCTAATTTAAATCTTCTAAAATAATGCTTCCTGCTGTTAGTATCCAGCACACAACGTAGCAAGAGAGTTATTAGGCAGCCCTGTGGAGGGTGGGATCACATCCCTGTCAGCATCACACGGAGGAAACTTTTGTGCTGCACGTTCTTCCAAGGAGAGAGAGCAAACTGTCAGTGCTGACGTAGCTGGGAAAGCAAATTAGGGTAAATTAACCTACAAACAGATTAGATCCTGAAGTCGCAGGTATTTGTGGACCCAGCAGTGTTACAGATGCATGACTCAAACCAGCTTGGAGACAGTTGCACCATGGATTAGTTTTAAACCAAAGTGTGTTTTGCTGCTTCAGTCTGAGTCGTTAATGGACAGGCAGCAAAATGATCTGAAATCTGCCTATTCTGATTCAGGCACTCAGCCACCAGATTGAGAAAGGTTTAAAAGTCCTGCTTTCAGGAACCAGTGAGACATCTCATTGCCAGAACATCTTTTTTTCTCCCCTTCACTGCCCAGTGAAGTTTTTCTAGATGTTAAAGAACAAGCAGCTGGAAAGCCTAATGTCATTTGCATCACTGAGGGGGGGAAAAGGAAAAAAAAAACCAAAACAACAAACTAGCAAACAAAACCCATCCTGCCAGAAGTGCAACCCTGCTCCATTTCTGGGAGGCCCAGGGAATGGCTCAGCCCAGGACATGCTCCCCCGCCCTATGCAGTGAGCAAAACCCTCCAAATTCCCCTCCTCCCCAAAAGGCAAAGCCAGATAAACAGGTGCACATCCTTCCTTTGGCCCTATTCTGTGCCATAAGAAAAAGTCACCTGTTGCCAGCACAGACGTAAACAAGCAGTGCCCAACATTGTTCTTCCACGACCTTCCACTGACTGTGGGGTGTGACAAGGGCTCCTGCTAATTTCCCTGGTACAGGGGTCACATTCTGAAGCCACAGACCTCCTACCATCTGAGAGAAACTTGGGTAGAATTAAAGGCTTCTTCTGGAGGGCCTGTAGCTCATTGCTGCATCACAGATCGTTCTTTACCCTCATAAAAACAAAGTCCAATGTATGGGTCTGGTTGCCAGATAAAGCACAGATTTATCCACAGGAAATAAGTATACAAGGTTGTAGAACATGTGCGAGGTGAGATCTAGAAGTTAGGGTGTTGGTTTTTTAGAAAAAAAATTATTTAAATGTGAAATAAAAAATATGTTACATTAAAAAAATGTAACCTACTGGGTATGAGCTGGGACCAAGCTTATCCAACAGCTTGGAGGAATGCAAGATCCAAGAACTTCTTTCTACCCTAAAAAAAGTTGGTATGAGGTATTACCTTTTAACTCTGATTTTCTGCAAGTAGCAAGTATTTTCTCCTTAAAAAAGAAACAATAATAACAACCAAGCATCTTCTCAGATACTCTTTACCCATGCTGTTAGGAGCACAATTACACATGCTGTTTTTAAAAATGCCAGCTGATATCTGGGAAAAAACAGAGGTCACTCCCCATTCTGATTATCCAGCTGAGAGAGCTCTGAATTCGGTAGCAGAAGACAGTCCATTGTGGGGAGAAACTGATTCTGCAAGTGCACATGAGCAGAGAGACCCAAATCTGCACAATTTTGAGAGGAGGGAGGTAGAGAGCAGAGCCAGACCCTGGTGCAGCAGGCCCTGGGGCTGACACGGGGATGGCAATGACTGCCAGCACAGCAAGGCACCAGGACCTGCTGCACAGTTACAGTCACCACTGGGCTGCAGGAAGTTCTCCAGAGGCCACACTGGCAGAGAAACGAGCTGGAAAGCCCAGTATGAGATGCACAGTGCTCCTGTCACCAGAAAGACCTGGGTTTTTTCCACTTTTAAGCAAAGGACATTCAGAGGAGTGACGCCACAGTGACCAAGATGACAGGGAGTAACAGTGCCTGCCCTGAAGAGCACAGAAATTATCTCATGTGCTGGCCTACAGAAGGGACAGGAGCACTTGGCAGCCCTGCCTGTGAGTGCCCGGGCACTGCTTCCTCTGAGGACCATAAATATTGCCACTGGATCTGAGGAGCACACAGTCCCATCAGCATCTCTGCAGATCAGGGCACTGCTGCTTCAGCTAAGCACCCAGCCTGCCTCTCTGAGCAGATATTTGCCCACTACTACAGCAAAGTTCAACACAATTTGGAGACAAAACCAACAGAATAATTGTTTCAATGCCATCCGACATCTGTATTAACATGAGCAAATTATTTTGGTAGGGATTCAATTTCATAAATGTGGCCTCAAATGCTGTTCCATAAGCACTATAATGCTTTTTTCCTTCTCACCAAAATGAATAAAAACTTTACGATAGGTTCAGCACAGTACTTAAGTATTTGTTTTGTTAATTTCTTAAAACAAATTGGATTCCCAGTAAATACAAAACTTGGACAGCTGCATTAAGCAAGCAGTGGGGAAGCAATCTCATAATGATTATCATGCAGAAGCACACTACAGAAGAATTCCCAGAATTTCATCCAAACTGTTATTTGCTCTATTATAAACCTTCTATAAAACCCAATATAAAAATTCCTGAAGGAAGAGAAAGCATTTTTAAATATTTGCAAATACCCTCCAGTGATTAAAGAAATTTGTGGAGGATGAGATCTTAACAGATGACAACAGAATTAGGAGATATGCTCTTTCTGCCTGTGTTACTGCACTGAGAGGGAATCAGAGCACTTGTAACCATTTTTCCTTCCAGCTGAAAGTTTGTGAAGCCAGACCACTTAGATTTTGACCCTGAACCCTGCAGGGCAGGCTTGCCCCAGGCTCCCACAGGAGCTGACCCCACACACAGCAGGTGTGGGGGTCTCATTCACCCAACGAGCCCCTGGGGCTTCAGCCATCAACAGGAGTTGGGGTGGAAAGTACTGCTCTTGGGGTTGCAAGGAACCTGAGCAGGTGGGACTAATGGATCTGAATACAAGCTTCAACTGCCTGGGATTTTGCACAGGGGTGTTTGTGCATTTCTGTGTCTGAATTTCTTCATCAATGGCTGGAGGGCAGGAGGACACAGGGCAGGCTGACACTTGCCTGATGCTCTCACCAAGTGGACAGGAGCTGATGCACAGACCAGTGCTGCCACAGCAGCACCACGTCTGTTCACCTGTTGTCTCTTACCTTTTGCACAGAATTTGTCTTTCAGAAACAAAATAGCTGTGCACAGCAATTTTCATAATGCTTTGAGGGGACTTGTAAGCTTTCTACAGTGATATGTGAACTCACTCCCCTTGGTGCTGCCAGAAAGGAGGCCAGTGAGGAAACATCCCCTACAACCCATTGGGTTAGAACACACCCAACTCCAATTATTATTTCTCTAACCTTGAAAAAAAAATCCTGTTCTAAAGTAGAATATTATTGAAAAAAAAAGACAAATAAAATCTGTCATCGTATGGAGCAGCCCTTTGTGGATTTAACAGCAAAAGCAAGCTCCCAGGAAACAGGGGTTTGGGATCCTTCCAAACAAAAAAGATTCGGCCAAAAAAATTGAAATCTCTCTTCAGTGAGTAACTAATTAGACTTTGACAAGTCTTACAGCCATTATCATCCCTCCACAGGCTCTGCAGGACATGCTGGCACATGGAACCTCATTTTGGTGAGCTCCACACCCCTGGGAAGGAAGGGAAGTGTCCGTGTGCGTGCCTTGAGCAGTGCAAAGCCAGTGCTAATGAAGCCACCTCCCAGAAGAGCTGCTTGGCATGGGTGCAACACCACACTGACATTTTCTGTGGCCAGAGATTCCACCTGGGACTGCACAATGATTTTTGCACCTTGCTGCCTGAAGGTTTTGCTCTCACTGTTCTGGCTACACCAGTCCCTGGGACTGAGTTGAAGACAACCAACACATCTCTCCTTTTTACTTTTGATCTCCCCTTGTGTGGTCCCAAATGGACTCCTATAAGCTCTTGGGAAAGGAGCAATGTCCAACTGTCACAGCCCCTCACCTGTGCAGGGGCTGAACAGGGACTCCCCAGCCACCACCCATGGCCTCACAATCCCAGTACTTCTGTCAACCTTGGAGCATCCAGCTGACACTGGAAGATGCAATTTTCAACCCACTCACTGATTTAATGCAGATAATCTTCTGAACGGGCTGTTTGTAGAGCTTGTACTCTTCCTTTGATGATTTAGGAGGACAAACCATCCCAAGGAGAGGATACTTGATCACAGACAGCAACAGAAGTAAGGATGTCCATACTTCTCGTGTGCAGACCCTATAGAACATAATCCTAAAAGTGTATACCTATATGTAGAAAAAAAAAAAATCTCATTTCTTCTTTACTCAGAGAATGCCACACCTACTGACGAGTTTCCACATTTCTCAGCCTAGGAAGGCAGAGCAGACATTTCTGTGGGGAAAAATCAGCTCCCCAGATCAGGGGACATCTTGTACCCCACCCCTGCTGCCAGGGATGGAGAAGAAGAGCAAAGCCTGCCCAATGACCATAGGGTAAATCCAGGGCAATGAATAAAGTCAACATTCAGTTGCAAGCAGTATACTAATTTACCCACAGGTTAGAAGTGTCTACTGCTGTTTCATTAAATAATAATTCCTGTAAATTTGAAAGCATAACAGTAATCAACCCTAAAGGCATGGTGTTCCTGTTGTCACTGTCACTAAACCACCATACTTATTTCCACATGGTACAAGGTATATTTAATATTCTCACACAACCTTGCCTTATCACAAATTTATATCAGAAGTTCAGGAGACTGTGCTCCCTCCTAGACATGGTTCTGTGCCTACAAACATGCACCAAGGCAGAAGATCCCTGTGGTGTTCCAAGCAGAGTCATGTGCTGGGGCTGCTCTCCTCCACAGCTTCAGGAGATCAGCTGCAAGCTGGGAAAACACACATTTTTGGAAAGACTACAGCCCCTGAAGAGTGTTACCAGGAATAGAGGCACTTAAAAAACACCTGGCAGTTCTGCTGCAGTTCTTTTAATGCTGGGCCTCATTCATGACTGGGCTTTATGTTCATGCTGATGAACCTTTCTTTATTTTAGCAAAGTTACATTACAATAAAATGAAAACACTGGACAGATTATTCCAATCCACCATAACTTGGTACTTCTCAAAAAGTAGTCATTTTTTTTCTGTAAGAATAACTTAAAATACCAGTGTGTATTTTTTACCCCTGGGTCCCTAAATTCCACCTGTCTTCTATATTTCTATTTTTAAGACAGTAAATGCTGCTGAACCGAACTGTCCACCCTGTTCTGTAACCCACTGGACTGACTCAATTGTCAAGATTAACTAAATTAATAAATAAATAATGATTTTAGTGATACCTGTTCATGTTTATTCAAATTATGTTTTATGTTTGCTACTTTATACTATAGATGTATGCATTGTATAAAAATTAATGCAAAAATTAAAGGGGAATACAACAGAGATGATGCATTTTGCCACCTGAGTAAAATGTCTCCAACCTTGGTGGTGGCAAAGTGAAAACTGTGTGAAGAAGCATAAGAAATGGAAATGAAATGGGGAAATCTAATTTGATTGTTCTCTCAATGCCTTCCCTCTCACAATGCAGTGTACTTTCTGTTTGGGGATGTATTAGACATCAGTGAAAACTGGTCTTGTATTTGAAGTGGAAACAAAGCAAATCTACCACTGATGTTAAATTACAATGGTTTAATCTCTCAAATATACTGAAATTGCAAAAAAAAATTATTTTGTGTGATTTATCAGAATTCTGTGTGTGGCAGCTGAAAGGATGAAACAGATGAATTCTCCACGAGACACTGGTTTCTGAGGAAGTGCAGTGCAGGATTGCTGTGCTGGTGTCTCCATCTAGAATCCTTTCTTTCTGTGGACTCATAGGCACCTCGTATTTTAAATTCCTTGCACTGCACCAGGGTTATGGTACTATGTTACAAAGTTATTCAGAAACCTGATTGGCCATGTTCCTGCAATACATTTTCCTAACCCCAAGATAAAGATCCATGCATCTCTTTACCCTTTAAACAAAAAAG
Source organism: Motacilla alba alba (assembly GCF_015832195.1). Lineage (NCBI taxonomy): Eukaryota > Metazoa > Chordata > Aves > Passeriformes > Motacillidae > Motacilla > Motacilla alba. The sequence continues at coordinate 6,094,019 of NC_052026.1, forward strand.
CTATTGTAATAGCATGTAGTGTGATGCATGGCATGAATACCAAAACATGTACATGCACTGCTAAACTGTTTAAGTATGGAAGAAGTAGTGTCTAATAGCATCAGGAAATTGAAATTTAAAAATTTTTCTCACTCACTTATTTGATGAGAACTGGGCTGCTGACAGGTGAAGCAGAAAGTCATTTTTCAAGTTAAATGCCAAGTGGTTATATAGCATAATATTCAGTCAAAATTAACCACCTCACTGCTGCATTGACATACAGCATATTTAATGGCAACTGTTTCTGCAAAGAAAACTATAGACCCTGGGGAGTTCTAAGAAATGGAAAAAAAAATCTTAATAATACTTCAGTTACTTGCTAGAAACAAAGAACGATCGTGTGCCCTAACTCATGGCAGAGAGAACAAAACATAACTATTTGTCAAAATTAGAAATATAATTTTTAAAAGTCCGTTCCACACGCAGATTGCATGTTTTTAGTCAACGGATGTGCCTACCTAATTTAGGAGCCAGTCTGGACCCACAACATGATTCAGGGACAGAAGAAAAGCTTTTTGGTGCATTTCAAAAAGTTCTTTGCAGAACCCCAGCCTCAGGGTCATGGTCCTGCACAATGACATCTTTAAGCTTTTGGGACTCTCACTATCATCTCTGAGGATTTCACACAGAGCAGCTTCAAGCTGTGAATTGAAAGTGCAAATCTCTCACCAGTGAGAGATTTGCTTCCATCTTCGGCATTTAATCTAGATTTAATCCAGATTAAATTATTTAGGAACAAAAGAGTAAAATATATTCTGAATGCCTTTTGAAGTTGTGGGAGTTGAGTTGATAACACAGGTAGCACTCAAACCCAGAACAGACAGTCTGTTTGAGGGACTGCACTCTTAACTGGGGGTATTATTTACATATTTGTTTGCTTTTCAAAACATAGTAAGTATTTCTTGCATGCAGAAACTTCCTTGTGGGATAGCCTACAAGGAACTTCTCTTAATGCAAAAAAAAAAAAACCCTGACCCATACAAAGGAAATTTCATTTTTCAAATAATCAAAGCAACAAAAAATTAAATTCAGAGAGAAAGCAAGCATAAGTGGACAGTAAATAGAACTTTTAAAGGAAAATAAACCCCTATGTATAATAGAAAAACAGGGGAAATCGCAGGCAGTGGCACACTAAAAAAAATGTATTATCCTCTTTTGCTAGCCTTCTCTCATAAAAATTTACACTGCAGATAGTAAAATTAAAAAGTTTAAAAAGGAGCAGAGCAGAAGAAAACACCAGGGAAATGAGTTTTGGTGGGATTTCCAGTTTTAAAGCATTTAAATTGTATTTTGATATTCTTTCCCAATATCTGAAGGGGCCAGGCAGGAACCCCAGCATATCCTCCCACCATCACTAGCAATTTGGATGGAAGCTGGACCCCCTTGGACACTGACAGCTGGGCAGTGGGATCCATGGGAAGGGATGGAGAGAGCACACAGGGCTGGGTGCTTAAGAGACACCTTCCCTCCAACAGAGGAATCAACAGAAGCACAGCAGCCAGGCTGCCAGGAGGCCCAGGGAGCAAGGGGAATGTCTTGAGGATAAGCAAAGCAGGAAAAATCAGAGATCTAACCCAAAGAAAGTCCTCTGAAACAAAGGCAGAGACAAACTCTTAAGGCCAAAGATCTGCCTGTCCCTTCTCATCAGTAAAGTCAGGCTTCATAAATGAGTATATTGTGAAGGGAGATTATTGAAGAGAAAAGCATAGATGGCTTTTTGTATATATCAAAATTCTTTCTTTTGCCTTGACAGGATCAAGCAAATAATTCCTCAAAAAGTCACAGAGCTATTCAACAGGTGAACAGCTGCCAAGACAATTTGAAAACTCCACATTATGGTCCATCATGTAACTCATGTTTGCTCAGTAAATATTATTCTCTTGGGACATCTCATGCAGAGAAACAGATGCCAGTTGATGACCCAACCTTTTCCTGGTCTTTCACTATTGTTTATGTGAAAGAAATACAGGTAGATATTTATAAATAGAAATTCCTCAAATCTCACCAAAGTGATGTTTCCTTATGTTCTGCTCCTCTCCTGTGCAATATATCTGAGGTTTTGCTGGTTGAACCCCAGGGAGGGGAGGTGGGGGAAGAAAGACTGTAGTTAACATATATGAAACTATCTTGAGGATTTATGGTGTATGAGGAAAGTAAAAACCACAGATTTGTATAATTTTTACTAGAAAAAGATGTATTGAGCTGGCAGCAGCAGGAAGATGAAGGGAAATCAAGAAATCCTTCATAGTATTATATAAAAATTGTCAAAGTGTTGGGATACCCTAATCACCCATGAGCCAGCTGAAAATAAAGTGTATTTATACTGGAATTTTTCAGCATCTTTGGACAGTAGTTTAGCTTTGTTGTAAGTTGTAATATTCCACAAAATACCGCTTATTTGATCTTGTCATAGAATACAGTCATAAAAGAACTGTAAATGTACCTTATTTATCAGCACATCTGAACATTTGGGTTATCACAGGAGACATGGGTTGTTTTTCCTTGAAGGAACTGAAATGTCTGGTGGTTACTTTAGATGAAAACAGAAACAACAAAAAGCACTACAGAGATATTTCTTTTGGTGGTTGAATGTGATGCTTCTTTCCAATTATATCTTATACACAGTTATTAGAATATGGTTTAAGGGGTTTTGTGACAAAAAGAGAATACATCTAAAATGCACACCATTATTAGCAGTACCCAGTAATGTTCTGCTGCATGTTAGAATTTATGTAATAAAAATGTTAAACAGCCAGTGATTGGATTTGTTTACAGGATCTAAAAAGGGGAATTGGGAAGAACCCATGAATAACTTGCCTTGGAGGAGTCTTTTTTAACTGGATACAGATGGATTGGACCTAGAAGAAGAGACTGATGCAAAGTGACTGTAAAACATTATTCACTTACATTATTACTTGGAGTATACTGACTATCATGAGGAGGTTTCTTCATGGTCAATCAATAGTGCCCTGGTATTAAAATATTTTTAACATGACTCATGAAACCCGCTCTTGCAGAAAATGGGGGAAAAAAAGCAAAGAAAGCATGGGGGGGGGAAAAAATCCCACAATACTCTCTCCCCAGATAGCGTGGAGGCAAATTCCCCCCCAGCCCCTACATGAGTGCCAGGCAGGAGTGCTCCCAGCCCTGGCCACCCTGGCCGCTCGTGTCCCAGGGCTTGCTCTGGAGCACCAAGCACCAACCCTTCCCTGGAAGGCAGTTCTGCCAGAGGCATCTCCCATTTGGAAGGCATCTCCCTTGGGAAGACAAACTAGGAGCACCCACTGCTCCCTCTTTCAGTCCTCCCTCTGACCATCTCTTCTCCTTCCCACCTCAGATATATCCAATTATGGTCCTGAAACTTAAAGGTACCACCTGTACATTTCTGATCCTGACTTATACATGTTCTTTTCCCTGCTGTGCTGGTAAGCAGGAGCCCACAGGATTTTCATGTCATTGCTAGTTCAGTTAAGCAGCTCAAAGTAATTTCCCTGGAATTGATATTAAATTCTGTAGCATGAATGATTCTGTGTGTGGATATAAGGATGTGTATGCATATGAAGAATTTTTGCAGAACAATTAGCACTTATTAAAATCAATTATCTCTTATAATTGAATGAGATAACTTTAGAGATTAAGTAACAGGGGAGAAAAAAGTCTAAAATGGTGAAAACAAAAACTACACAGAGCAGAGTGTATTATTTAATGGCAATGCCTCGCTCCAGGAAATAATGACCAATTTCATCCTCCCAGAAAAAAAGGATCAAACTTTTGGATGTGTATCTGAATTTAGTGGTAAGTTCTAAAAATCATATTCATTCAGCAATATTTAATGCCTTAATTTACTTCTAATGTACTTTGAGGCAGTGAAATCTGTATTTTAATATCTGATAAAAAAAACAAAACTGAACAGAACTTTCCATTGGCAGAATTGTAAAAGCTGGAAAGATGAATTATCACGATTGCTGAGTGTATGGTATATCTCAAAATAAATCTGCAATACCAATTCTATTAATTCAGCATATGTGCCTGGTTTGTGTTACCTGACTAGAGATAGAGAGGTTGATGTTAATATCTAATAATTTACTTGTTTATCCTTTGAAATGGTTTTGTCTGTTAAGATAGTTACTTCCCAGTGCTAATTATATCAATATCTATAAATAATTTAAATCAAAGCAAGCTTAACAGTACATAATGTTGTACAGCTAGGCCTTCAGTAAAGCTTTATTTTTTCTAAGGCGAAAGATATGGAAGTAGTAAGTTACTCTCCAGAATTCAAAAATGTCAACCCCAAAACTGAATATACAATTTTAACTGTGTCCCTCATGCTGTCATACATCAGTGATGTACAAGTCTATTGATTTATATGATTATTACTGCTGGTTTAGTAGATTGCTTTAAAGATATAAAGCACTTTTATATCAATCTTCTTCAAAAAAATAAGACTTTCTGAGTTGGAGGTCTGGTGCTGACCTTTCAAAAGAGTGACTGTTACCCACAAGGAGCTTGGTCAAGAAAACTCCATGCCATTGTTTTCTTCATTTTTTTTTTTTAACTATATCTTAGATCAGCAAATCACTAGCAAAAAATCTACTGATTAGCTTCTCTCCTCCTCCCTCCACCGTGAAAATATACTGATTAGCTCCACCACACATCCCACTCCAAATAATGCTGCCGCCAGTTTTGATATAAGACTTGCATTTCATTAACATGCAAGCCATGATCTTGGAATTCTTAAAATTATCATACCTGGATTACAGAAAATAACTTTTAAAATAATATGCAAAATAGCCTTTTTAACATAAAATTTTCCTATGTGGATTCATGAAAATATAAAGCGTAAAAGCAACAAAAGAGACAAAACCAAAATATGCCAAGAACCTAAAAAGAAAACAACAAAACCCCTCAAAACCCAAGCAAATGCTATTGGAAAAATGGGCAATATCAAGGGTTTTTCTTCTCCCTGGAAAGTACTTCCACGTTGGTCTGGCTTATGCTTAAATGAAAAGAACAGGTCAGGGATAACACAAAGTAATTTAAAGGACTTACACTGCAATACATAGGATTGCCCACAGCTACACCTTGCAATCACCCAGTTCATATTTTAGGTCCTGACATGAGAGTTCATAGTATTTTACAATTCTATGTTCCATGTCAGTGGCTGACTGTGGAGTTGAATATCAGTCCTATTTAAATCTGCAAGAAAATAGCTGCAGGTGACATAACCTTTCATGTAGTACCACTGTGTACATATACAAATAATTGAGGCTCTTGACCCTGTCTACGCACATACAACTGTAAGTACAAACTTGACATTTTGATACTGCTTGTAGCCTTTCCCGTTGTTATTTTCTGTTTCAATAATCCATTGCAGGTAGAAAAATGAAAGAAGGAAGCATGAATGATTAATGCTGTCAAGGTAAAATAATGTATTTAGAAAAATCTATAAATCTGTTATTTGTGGCATTTTAAAACTAAACACGACAGTCTTTGGTGCCATTCAGCCTCTTTTACAGCAGATAAATGTAAACGTTTTGCAGAAACAATGGCAGCACAACCCTTTGAACACTGGTTTTGGCACCAAAAGTTAAAGGGATCTGCTGTAAACTTCTGTGTATAAATGAATATTAAACAGAGATGAATATTCATATGGTGTTATTAATATTTAATGTATATGTATGATGAAAAGTGAATGTGAATAAACTCCTTTTCCTATACAAGCTTCCTGCCTTTATCTTCCTGATTGTGTCCACACATGGATCATGGCCTTATCTCTGGTATTTTTTCCAGTTTGCAACTGTAAACTGAATGTTTGGAATGGACTATATTTATATTTCTGAAAATATTTAGCATACCTACCTTGCTGTCAGCCAGGACAATATGCCTCCTTAGCCATGTGATATATTTTAGATATATATGTTCACATAAATATAAAAATATTTTGCTCTATATTTAGTAGTTGACATTAAACTTTGAATCAACAATGAGACAGCTGAAGACCTGATGACTGATTTTAGATAGTTGGAATTTTCCTTGGACTATTTTTATCTTTAAAAAAAAAATATGAAAGAGTAAGTACCACATTTACCTCCTTTCTGAGACCTGCCTTGCATAGAGCCTGGTGCTTTTTTCAGCAGGAGTGCAGGTCCAGCTCTCCTGAAGCCACTGCAGCCCAGGAGCTGGGCATGCACTCACACTCCCAGGCTGCAGGCAGCTCCCTGGGGATATCCCAAACTGACAATAAATTATCAATACCACTTGGAATTGAAAGAGATCCTTGCACAACAGTGCAGATGTTAAATTCTATCAGCCCCCTCACCAATCTGCACTTCTGCTGTTTTCTTTCACCTCTGAAATGACAGCCAGGCAATCAAGGCAAACGTTAGAGCATAAACAAAATATTCTCTTCTAAAGTAGTGAGGAGCCTTTCATGCTAACAAGATGTTTTCTCCCTATGAAGACAAGAGCATACAACAAAGCCACAGCTATCTGCTAAAATGTCTTGGAGATGTTACATTTGTTAGGTGCTCCAGCAAGTCATTTAAAATTAAAGTTAATTAAATTAATGTGATATTAGCTGAATTGTTTCACTTGATAAATCTGTAAAGCCCAAACTGCACAGCTCAGGTTTTGGAGATGAGTGTATTAGCAATGCATGCAAATGATCAGAGTTTGCAGATTCAAAAAATAATTAAAGCAGATCTATATGGCTTGCAGCAAATTTCACCTGAAGACACAGCAGCTGAAGGGCTTTAAAATGATGCTTATTGCTAGATATTCAAACTGCCCTTGAAGTGTAGTTTCAGTTTTAAGAGAAAAGTGTCCATACTTCCCTTTATATTCTGATCTATTTTGCATACAATATTTTAATCCCCACTGTGCCCCTTTGCAGTCAATTAGGACTGATAGACCCCACCTATAGAAAACCCTTCCCATCTACTAGATGTCACCCTGTAAGATAAGTGGCTTTGAAATTGTTTCCCTGCTTAAATGTCTGAAGAAATGATCATCCTTAATTCATGAAGAAATCAGAATGTTACCTAAGTCATGTCAGGTGACACCTGGAAGGAACAAATATCTTTGAAAATCAAAATAAAATTATTTTACATGCAAAGTAAATATTGTAGATAATAATAATAAGTAAATATTTTTGCTGGAAGAAATTAGTTTCCTGTATAGGAAAATTTTATATCACAAACTTTTAAATTTCTCTTTCAGAAAAAAAGACTTACTGTTATTTCTGTGATTTTTCTCTGCCTTCAGTTTGAAGAGCTGTTGCCCAGTACAGGTTTCCCCCATAATGCTGTTCCTGTGTTCAGATGCTGTTTAATTTCTCAGGCCAGAAAGTGAAACTCAGAATACTCATTGTCACATCTAAGGATAAAAAGTAACATAGGCTAAAAAATTCAAATAAAGTTTACAGTCATAGTTGATTGGAATGCACCTGAACTACAAAACTTGCTTAAAGATGCTCACTTCATGCAGCCAGTGGGGTTTAATAATTTAAAATTAACTAAACTCTTGTAGTATAAAATATAATGGCTCTGTCAGAATCGAAGAGCAGAATGTTAATTTAGGATTTTAAATAATAATTCTGAATAAATGGAAATGTCATTAAAAGGTAGTGGGCTTTTTTTGAAATTTTAAGTTTATAAAGGGACACCTTGAATTAATACAAGCCGTTAAAATTACTCCTAGAGTGAGCAAAGACTTACAAATGTCAAAACCCTGAGTGAGCCAGAAAGAATTTAGCTCACACCTCAAATATTCTGGATCATAAGCATGAACATGTTCACACTGAAAATACAGTAAAACCCATATGTCTATTTTGCAAATCACAGAGGTCATAGGGAAGCATCTGTATTTCTGTGGGCAGTATTTTCTCAAAGGCCCCTCCTGGAAATTTACCTCTCTGCACATTAGTGCCTGCCCTTGTTTCCAGCCATTGGCCACCCTCTGTTCTCTGCACTCACACTTTTAATGTCTGCATGAAACTCGTACGGAGCTCATTCCCTCCTTCACCAGATCTGAATGCAGGAATCAGCCCAAGTTCTGGCCAAACCTTCTCCAGCAGGGAGCAGCAAGGGTGGCTGATCCCAGGGGAACACGCTCTGGGGAAAGCAGTGTTCCCTGCCAGCTACTGCAGGTCATGGAATGCCAGACACAAGGGTTTGGAATAAAACATATAATTGGGTTTGTTACAGCTGTAGACAAACTCTTTTCCTAATATTCATATAAAAAAAAAATTAAAAAAATAAAAAAAAGGAAATGAAGTGCCAGTCCCAGCAGCAGAGGTTACCTCACAGCTCTCCTGCTTGGTTTCTGATGAAAGTTCCTGCTCTGAAATGCGTGCTGCAGTAAGGCACTCTCCAAACAGGACCCCTGCTTTGGCAGCAGCACCCAGGACAGCCTTCCTTGTGTTTTAGCAAATCTGGGTAAGGGTTTCAGTCAATCTCGAGACTTAAAAATTGATTAAACTAGAAATTATCATCCCATTAGGCAGAAATTTGAGAGAAATGGATGTCAGAAGCAAGACAAACCACTCAAAACACTGATTTTGCACTGCATCTTTTTCTATTGGAAATGTAAAACATTGCCACATCACAGTGATACTCCCACCCGAACACCTGCTGATGCTTGGCCAGAGCCTTTTCACCAGTGCAGCTGCATTGTGCACCACCAGGGCTGGAAAAGTGGCCATGAATTATAAACCAGAAGAGGTTATCTTTTAATTGCATAAAGAAGGAAAAAATTCCATTTCATACAGAAATACACACACCTTACATGCAAAATAACTCACTTCCCAAGTGGGAAAACTTCTGAAGCTAATTCCTTGTGACTTTGCATGCCATAATGAGACTTCCTGGCCTAATGAAGTGTGAGCTCCTGCCTGTGCTGTTGGGAGACCTCTCTCACATGTGGATTCTCTGAAGTTGGTCCCTCAGTAGGAGCATTGATTTGTATTTCCCTCTCCTACCACCCGCTTGCCTTTGGGACCTTGCTGCTCCTGAGACTTCCTGCCCCCTGTCAGAAATGGGATTGTCATCACGAGCCTTGGCATCATCTGGATCAAGGTTTACGTGCAGTTGCTGGAGCCCAGGACAGCCTCATGTACTTTGCATAAAATATTGCTGAGAATCAAACTATTATGTCCACTCCATTCCAGGTCTGGGTCTTCCCACAGAATTCCTCTCAGGTCCTCATGGTCCCTGTTCTCACAGTTCAGGATGTGGGAACACTGACCTGACAATATGCAAATACCTTTTACAACCTTAGCACATGTCAGCATAAATGCTCGTGTACACCACAGATTGCTCTCCCTGTAATCAGCTTCTCTGGCAGCAGCTAATGAGCCACCACACGTTGTGTGGGGACAGGAAAGAAAGGCAAAGGCTTCTGGAGCAAAAACCTGGAGGACACAAACAGGACCTCCTGAAATACTGAAGTTTTCCTCTTAAAGCTGAAAGGAATGGCTTCTTTATTAACTGAGAGGAAAACCTCAGCTTGTGCTACAACCAAAGGAGTCACATCTGAATCCCATTTGTTCCAAAGAAGGAACAGTATTCAGGATTTATGTACAGTAGTGCATTTCAAGTGAAAGTTCAAGCCCACTGTACTGCACAGCGTGCATGGATTCTGCTGGACTGAAAGACAGCAGGAAACAAATGCACCCATCTGGCCACATAAATCAATCACTGAAAACTGAAGATACACCCACAGAAGGGAAAAAATGATTAATAGATCTGTGATGTGTAAATTTTTATTTAACTCTAAAAATCAGACTAGAAATTGCTTTTTGAAGCAATTGTCAAGGACATGAGGACTTTGCAATAGTGAGAATCTTCTAAATCTGTCAGAAGAGACACCACAGATTAAAAGCACACAGTGAATCTGGAAGCAGCAGTGGGAAGGGTGGCCTTGGCCATGGTTTTGCCATTCCCACCTTCACACAGTGGCTGTGCCAGCTGGTGCTGGACATGATGGCAGGAGGGAGCACAGCCCTGCCTGTGAGACACTCCAGCAGCTTGGTTTCAGTGATTCCTGGGAACTCAACTTCTCATTGCTCTTGCTCTACACCCAGTTCTCTCAGTCAGTTCAAATCTCACCACAGTGGTGATGCTGCTGCAGAAGCTGCAGCACCAGAGGCTCTGCTGGCAGCTGAGGATACATATGTGGGTTTTGTTCAGTGCAGGCAGGAAACCCCCAAAGACAGGAGAGACATAGAGCTCAGTGCCTCAGTTCAGCATTTTTCTCCCCCTGATCTCACGCTGCTTTTCTGGCAAAGGGTCATATCTGGAGTAAATCCTGCTGAAAGAATACTTCTACATTGCTGGCTTGGAGGAGACACTTCTGGATCTGGCCACAATCTCCCTGCCCACATTGTCTGACACACGGGACATTTCTGCCCCTTAGGTCTACTGACTAGTCTTATAAAAAATGCTATACTAGATGCATTCCCAGGCACACTGTCATTAAAAATGCAGTGTTTTGGCTGCCTTTGGCTCGCAGCTCAAGTATTAGCTTCTCAGAAACCACCTACCTCAGAGACGAGCTGGGCTCTCATTAGTCACTTGCTAAACGTAGCCCTGAGAGACAGCATCACACAGCTTTTTGGGGTTTAAATCTAAAACTCTGGACAACATTTTTGTCTCACAAATGGACTTTTTCCTGCCAATATGCTGACGCCTTTTCAAGCATCTTCATGTGCCATTTGGGAAGGAACACAGCCACACACCAGAACACGGATGTGACTGAATTCTTTGACATCATTAACAAGTTTTGTCATTCCACAGGAGTGGTAATTGCCTCCACAACATTTAAGGACCAGAAACAACCATCTTAATCTAAACCAGCCTGTCTTAGCAATGGGAAGGCCTTGAAAACACAGTCTTTTTAAATTGGCTGACACAAAGCTCACCCCCATCTCTATCAGCATCGCAATAAATAAATGATTACAGTCAAACTACTGCCACTATTGTTATTAGCAGCCTGCAAGCAAAAGTTGAATCAGAAGAACACTGAAGAATGAAAAAACTTTTAATGCTCAGCTCTATTTCAAGTCAGACTAATTCCACTGGTGAAGGTGTGATATAATCACCAGCACAACATCTTCAACCTTGGTTCCTGTCACTGTGGGCACCCAATTTGCAATCACCACCACGTTTTTTGTTTGGTTTTTTTTGTCTTCCTTTATTCACTGACTTCTGCAAACCTTTTGGAGGAGAAATGAAGACTACTATAGCAGCTTTTAAATTGACTCTTATATTAAGAATGTTATGTTTTTTATATCTGCTCTGAAAGGGTAATATGAAACTTATGAAATATTTACTAAGTGTGATGCATAAACAACAAATCACCTCTTTTCCATTAAATATTTTTTGTGAAAGATATTTTTAATAAAATACTGCAGCTTGCAATTTAATTACAATGAGTAATTAAAACTTAGAGGATAATCATTTTTGGCAAAAAGTCAGTTTTTGTTAAAATTTTAAGATAGAAAAAAGATGCATATTACGACCATAATACTGTTAGTAATTAAGATAAATGCATCAATTATTAAAGATGCAAACATGTCAAGCAAGCATAACTAATTATTTGAGCATGTTAACAGTTGTTTAATGTTAACAAGCAGTGAATTATTAAAGACCCCATGTGTCACATTTTGGACTGCATAAAATATAATGTTCTGGAAGAGTTTACGATTTTCAGGTTTTGCTTAGATCTTTCCAGTCAGATAAGCAATAAATTTAAGATAACTTGCATTTAAACTGTATTTCTAAAATAATTAGCTGTAATTATGTAATGAAACGTTGGATTTCTCACTTTCTGAAGTCTTCCAAATTCAGTTAAAATGACCAAAATGTATCAATAGGTGCTCTATGCTGTAAATACGTCATTTCTGCATATAGGTGTGCAATTTCTTCATTAAAAAGAGATATGGTATTTGAGAAGCTTAAACTGTCAGAGCAACAACTATACTGAGAGGAAAGAGTGCATTTTAAGTGAACCAATGCTCATATTGGTACCTGGCTTTGGATTTCAGTGGCTGAATACATTCCCAAGGAAACAGCCACAAAGATCCCGTTCAGCCAGCTCCTGGTGACTGTGCTAACACAGCTGCACTCCCATCTCCAAATACCTGTTAGTGATACCACAACATCTGACAGAAGAGCGAAACCCATCAGAATGGTTTTGAGTAGTACAAATCAGCACACTAAATACTGAGACTCAAGTTTGTCCTGGTTTGTGCTGGCTGGGTTGGTTTTTTTCTTTTAGACAAAGATAAAATTAGGCTTATTTCCCAGGACTTCCTTCCAGTAGACTGAAAAGTAAAATCTTTTTGTCTAAACATTAGCTGTTAAATCTTAAATTCTGGTGAGTCCTCAAAGGATTTGTTGCAAACCAGAGAGGAGTCAACACATGATTAGTGATCTGCAGCCCCTGAGGTTTCTCCCCTTGCACTGCCACAGCAATCTGGAGTAACTCCTGCTCTTAATAACAGCAGCTGCTGGGCCAGATTATTTCAGCAGCACCAGGCAGAAACCACATCAGCCTTCAATGTGGCACACAAAGAGGAAGGTGACTCTGTGCCTTGCTGAACTGCAAGAGAGACCCAAACTTTGCTGCCAGCAAAACACGGCACTGGGTGGCCCCATTGTCAAAACAGGTGACCAGCACCACCTTGCAGATTACTGGTTTCAACTCATGTCAGGGGGAAGAGAGGCCTGGAAGCACCAAGGAAACATTTGTTTGTTTGTTTTTAGCAACATATTAATATGAATTAATGTTTGCAAAGCTCTTTGACATCTTTAGATGAAAGTGGATCCGCACATAGATTAGGCTGTTAATTGGGCGGCCGGAGGGTATGCAAACAGTGTGGACCCACACAACACTTAGCTCTTTGCACTGATGTTTAAAATCTCTCCTGCCCTCCAATTAAGCAGATATTTCAGCTACACAGTGGGAGGACAGGTCTCACCTCCAAAAACTTTGCAGTAAAATTCCCTCATCATGCTGAAGAAGAGCTCTCTCCCAGCCACGCTCTCAGGCCATCCTGAGGCACAGTGCTCATCCCAGGGGTCTGACTGCAGTCTTAGGGCACAGAGAATAGAGAAGTTTCTTTAGAACGATCTGTTTTCTAATGAAAATAACCTGATTTATGCCCCTCTTGGATGAGTGTTTTAAAGGTGACTGCCCTGAAACATAATTGGAGTTTTTAAATCCAACCCATCACAAAAGCACAGAGGCCAGAGCTGGATTCTCTGGTGGAAGGATGATGATAACAACACTCCAGAAAGTTTGGAGAATGGCACTTCAAGCCCAGGACAACAGTGGAATTTCAGGTACTGGAGGACAAGCGTGTCTTTTGCAGATAATTTACTGCTCTCAAAAATACACAAAGGAAGTTTGGGTACCCTACTGGTCTTCCTTTTAGTTTATCTTATTTAGTATTTCCCCCCCAATTTTTCTTCCTGTTTCTAGGTGACCTCCCTCCCGTGACAAGGTCTCCCCATTATGACAGTGAGCTCTGATGATAATGTAGGTAACATTCAGACTGAGACCAAGTGCAGCAGAAAGCCATATTTCACTCCTGACCTTCAGCTCCCCCTCTAGTGCAATGCACACACTATATTCCCCTTCACTCATAGCAGGACCAGTGAAACAACGCTGGATGAAACAAGTGAGGTTTCCTCAGCGAGATGCCAGGAATGAATAAAATAGTTTTGCCATTTTCACTGCACGTATGATAAACACACCACAACTTTGCTTGGCTCTCTTTAGACATTAAGATCTCTGCTTAGCAGAGGCAGGGAGGGAAAGATGAGGCAGAGAGAGAAAGAGGTGCCAGAGCACTACCTGGCATGCAGCTCTCTGCAGCATGCCCAAGCTGCCACGGCGCCAGGGGCCCTTGGGGGAGCTGCCAGTGACACCCCACGGGGTCCCATCCTTCTCTGCTGTCCCAGCCACAACACCACACCCGCAGAAGCACGGGAAGAAGTGCTGCTGCTGAGCTGCCCCGGAGCCCCAAGCCCAAAATCGCAGGTTCTCTCCTCTCCAGCACCAACTGCTGCAGCACACAGTAGCGCTGGCAGAGCTCCAGATATATTCCTTTACGTGTCAGGCCTGAATCTCTTCATATGTTAGGGTAGAGCTGCATGTACAGTACTTCCCCTACTTCCAACGCGTTTTTGCCATCTGTTTCTATTATGGGAGTTTATGGCACAGAATACCTCAGACATTACAGTATCTGTTTCTTTTCTGTGCTGCAGTTATGGTTGCTGTGCTGCTTTATGAACAGAATGATAAAACTTGGAGCCTTCTTAATTCTCTCCTTTCCACCCCCATTTTTTCTGTAGCACGCTGCAGAAATGGAAGGATTTTTTACAGTTCATATTATTATGATGAGAAGTGATTTGAAAGAAAGTATGGAATTTATCAGGAAATGGAAATGTGACTACAAGGCAGATTTTAAAAATCCCTTAATCATATCATGATTAAGAAGGTTTTTATATTGTTACTTCTGTGTTCTGAAGCATATTTTGTTATAATCTGAAATTTGCCTTTCTTTTTAAGAAAGAACCTTCTTGGTACAGACAGTCTCTCATTCACATCTATTAAACTCCTACAGTAAAGCAGGGACTCCACAAGCAGAAGGGCTCTGTGGATTTTCCCGAGTAATATTTCAGAGCATTTCGCATCCCCAAAATCAAAGCACTTCCTTGCAGCAGCGTCGTGTCAATACACCCACGTCCCCCACTGCATATTTTCTGAGAACCCTTCATTCTTTGAGGAATTATTTGTCTGTTGTAAACTTTAGATAGACGTTTTTGTGACGTGAAAAGCTATTATTTGTCTGCAACAGCGCATTTTTACCGCATTTAGATGGGGAATATTTGCAATCACCCTCATTGTCCCTAACCCATGAGGAGGTGGAGCTGTTGCACACTTCTTTAAAGAATGAATGAATGAATGCAGGCTCATGGGCAGAAGATTAGATAGGTATGAATTTGGCAAAGAAATCAAATATAGACACAAAGAAATATCCTATTTGCCCAGGGCTGGTTTGATCACATGGTGACCATCTGGAATTTAGATCAAGCCTTCAATAAAATACAAGGGACCACACTTCTGCAGCACTCTCAATGATAAATTAATATCTGAGCTGGAAGTACTACAAGAAAACAGTGATAAAGAAGACAAAAGCCACATCTCACATACTCCAATTGCACTCCATTTCCTGGTGTTTCTTCACTTCCCCCCTCCCCCTGCCCATTAATATAAACATTATATGAGAAGTATAGTGAGAGCAATAAAAAATAAATGGCAATTAGAGCCAAGATCCAGAGCTAAGACAGGAGGAAAAAAGGAACAGAAACATTGGTCCTGATGGCCTTTTCCTGTTCCAATTTTTTTTAATGTTCTTCTGACCTTGATTAGATCTGCAACTTCTCATGTGAGGCTTTGAGATGAGCCCTATATTTAGAGAAAAAAGCAGTACCAGAAGAGAACTGCCAGGCATGTAAGGATCTCTACATACTGTGCCATGTTTTTTTCTGAACCCTACCGCTGCCCCTTATCTGCTGTCCTCCTGGTAGCTGATTTACCTTTCAGGAACAACCTGCTAACATAATCTCAGGAGCCCTCTGAATTCTCTGGACACTTTCTTTGCACCCACATCCTCGGGAGCATCTCTCAGAGTGCCACATACCTTGTAAGCATGACCTCTGTGTTGGGAAATTGCAGCAAGCAGTTTCTTACTTACTAATTCAGAGCTAATGCATCAGGCTGCTCCCCAAATCCAGTCTGTGATGGCTTCCTGTGCAGAGGTGACCTTGGAGTGCGGGTGGAGGTGACAATCCATGCCTGGTGCCCCATAGCTGCACAGTGCCAGACACCATCCCCTCTTGTGGCCAGCACCAGGCAGGAAAATGCCTCAAGACAGAGCACCAACTTGGTTCAAAACTAAGTCAAGAAAGAGCAAGCATGTTAATTTTCAGGCTCACTCCAAACAAAGGTGGACCAAAGGATGCCCCAGGTACAAGAAAGCCTGACTTACACTGGCCTAATACAGTAGTGCCACAGATCCTGGACTCTCCTCCTCTTTGGAAATGGGAGATATTCAGCACACCACACCGGTCCCTCTTTCTCAACCACCATTCACATTTCTTTGCATTTTCCCACCACCTTCAAGCCTTAAGAGCTTGGGAGCCAGCTCCCTCCTTTGCCTTCTCCCCAGGGGATGGAAAACTGTGCCATACCCCTGGTGAAGGCCACCATAAGGGGTATGGAAACACAACAACTACTCCCTGATGCTGCTTCCAAAGACGTGGCCGCAGTTTCTGGACTGCCGCAGGAGCCCCAGCACTGGAACATTCCAGCATAAAATTCCCAAGGTGTATTTCTAATGCCTCTAGCACTGTTATTTCTGCCACCCCTCAATATTCAGAAAGGCAGAAGTCAAATGCAGCAACCATAGTGACCTTTCCTGGCAGTATGGATCAGAACAGGCTGCACTGTGTCTTCATGGAAATCTGTGGATGAGCACAGGGTTTGCCTCCCACCACAGCAGGACTACAGATGCTCTGCTGTCAGTCTTTTTTTTACAACTGGAAATGAAAGGTGCTCACTGCTCATGGATGGCATGAATACACTTCCATTTGGGTCTCAAAAAACCACAGGTTTCTTATTGTGATGAACAAAAAAGGGGAAAAAACGCCTTAAAATGTAAGAAAATGTATCAGGACAAAGGGTAAAATATAGTCTCTGTGAAAAGCAGGAAGGAATACTCTGTGCCTCTCTTTAACAAATAAAGTGCTCAGACACTGTTTTAATTCTGACTGAGAGAGGTAATATTCACATTTCCTGCAAATCCCCTTCCAGCCCTGTCAGATGACAGTTACAAGCCCCTCTGTGGCAGTCACCTCCCCCTCTGTGGTAGTCACCTCTTTCACTTCTGTCAGAGAACAGATTTCAAGAACTAAACAAATATTAAAAGTTAAAAAAAGCCAAGAGACCTTCCGTTTCCTTTGTATTTCAGGCTTAAAGGAGTGATTTTTTTTTTGCTTGCTGTTTGGATCAATAGATTATTTCAGTAATAGAAATACTAATGTCCTTAAATCTATATTTTTTTCCCCTGCAAATCACCCAAAAGTCTCTCCCGGATTAGGCCTCCCAACCAACTGATTTAGTTATGTGTCACAGGAGCCTCCGTCTCTCATTTTTCTCTTTTCCTGGGCTGAAGGAAATACTTATTGGTACTGTACTCTAAATCCCAGCCAATGGAAAGCAATGTTTCACCATCTATCTGCCCCTGACACACTTTTATGTAAACCACTGCAAAGGGAAGGGATTCACATATGTTTTACCAACTTGCTAAACTACGAATAAAAGGCATCCAAGGTTCAAAGAGTTAAATTACCCAACGGCTTCCGCTGCCGCGCTCGCCCCCCACCCTAAGCCCCTCTCTTCTCTCTCAGGGCTAGGCTTGATTTATGGTGTGATCCATCCCTGTTGGGAGTTGACAGTCACTTTCATTTTCTGGTATTTTTTTTCCCTTTTGCTGCCAAGGTCACCAGAGAGAGGGCCCTCCAAGTTTTCTGCATTCGTCCTCCTTCACCCTTCCACCAGCTTGGCCTCATGAATCATCCCGTCTTCGCATTGAACTCCTGATGCTTCTCTTCCACCAAACTGCCCGACTTCCGCAATTTTTCTTCATTCTCACTAACAATTTGGTAATGAAATATTGATTTTTAGTTAGATTCAAATAGATGTTATTAAGTTTGCATTGATAAATCGTTCTCTTTTTCAGGCTGGAAGTACCTCAGTCAAATTCTAACTGCGCTTTCATACCTGGTGATGTATTAATTTGACATATTTGTCACCCAAGCTGCCTGGCTCAGAGTTAGAGGAGGGCGTCTGTCCTAATTGCTGCTATTTTGCAGAGAAGGTGTAATTCTAGCTGATTTCTTCCAAGGATTTTAGCCCTAAAATAAGATATTTCCAAACATTTTCCATGGAAATTTTGTTAGAAAAACAAGGAAACAAACACTCTTTTCCAGAAGGGAGAGGTAGGCATTAAAAAACAACAAGAAAACACCACTGACCAATTAATGTTAAATATTTCCAGTTAATTTTGCTAATTGAAATATATTCAATAGCAATGACTTTGTCATGGATTCTGTGACAAGTAAGTAGTTCTTTTAACCCTCGTCAGTGAGAGCGGAGGGATAAATGAGATTTGAAATATCAGCTGCAAAATCATTGCTCCCTTAACTGGTTAAATGAAGTGAATATTCCTGCGGATGCCTGGCACAGTAACCCCTCTGCCCGAGTTGAAGGTGGGACACAGGAACACGAGAAGGCACAAACTGTGTCAGCATTGCATCATCTTTCACCTACACCAGGGATAAGGTTCCCGGTCCCAAGATTTTATCGAGGGCAAAAATTGTGATCACAGATGGAAATAAAAATAAATTACATTGAAAAAGAGACGTGCACTTTCCCCCTGTGCAATATCCAGGCCTTGTTCTCCACCACGGCACTGCTTCAGAAATAGCTGCTGCTCAAGCCCTCGGTGCCCCCACTGCAGGCAGGCAGGGGAGCCTGGTGGCCAAGCACAGCGCAGAGCCCACGAAAATTCAGCTCAAACTCAACCATCACAAAATTCAGCTCAAACCAAACCATCAGAAAGGGGGAAGGACACATTCTTAGTGCCACTCTGTGTACATCTCAAGTAACAATTAGTTTTAAATTACTCACAACTCAGTTGAAGGTTTAAACGGATGTTTGCAGCTGCATCAGTCTGAAGACTTGAATTTCAGCTGGATGCAACCCGAGCTATCTCTATTCATGTGTCATTCAGCACCTCTAAAATTCCACTTTCCCAGTATCCCTGCAGCAGATACCAAAACAAGTCTTTCATACTATATGAACAAATATAGTATGAAATTCACTGTGAATGGATGAAGAACAAGTGTTATTTCTTACCCACTAAATTAAAAGCTACCTGCAGAAAAGCCAACCTACAAAAAGTATTAAAGAACAAAAGGAGAAGAAACAAAAAAGTAGCCAGCAACATGTTACTAGCTGTCCTCTCCCAAGTATCGAGCTCTGCTGTGCTGACTGATTTCCACAGACAGCCATTGATGAATAAAGCTCAATTGCTTCCTATGCTCTTGTGTCACACCTTTTTATTTACAAAATAATTTAGCTTAAAAGAGGAGGTAATTCTTGGAAATTAGCTTTAAAAAGGTCAAATTAATCTACTTGGTGCCAGCTGAAAGCTAATTTTTTTAAAAATCTACAAAAGGAAATATTTTTCAAAATAACAAAACTACATCATCATCAAGATACTAAATAATTACTGCACAAGAATTAAACTTTTTACATTTAGCATGTTTGCTGTATGCCCCATATTATGCAGAGTGAAGTAAATGCTACATTCTAGCAGCAGTGGTGACTGTTAGCTCCACCCTGAGCTACCATTGCATTTCTTAAAATAAAACAAGCTGGAAAAAAGATATAACAACATAAGACAGCCTTCATTATCTCCCCTCCACACTGATACAGTAATAAGACTGTTTAAATGAATCAGACAGCAGAAGGGATGCGTAGATTTCTCTACTTATGTAAGTTCATTCGTTCTTCTCACATTCCTCCTCTAACACACTTCTAGGATTATTTAGTGCAATAAGTAATTATCAATCCGCTTTGGAAAGCCATTATACATTTACATGCTCTTCAAAGCTGCTGTTACTTTTATTGCTTCTAATGCCAAAATGGGAATGTGAGAGAAGAGCCTCTCTAAGAGCAGGTTATGGCGAGTTCAGCGTGCAGAATGCAGTTTGGAGGATGCATATGGGAATGAGTCATTTCTGAGAAACATAAAACTCTGAGTTATCAAACCTTTTGCTAGTCAATTATTTTTCTTTACTATGCTAGCTAGTAATGACAACTGCTATGAGAAGGCTGCTCTGCTGTGTTATTTCTGCTAACTGCTATTAACCTGGTGGAAAGCAAAACATGGCTGGACCAAAGCATCTCACTTCGAGCTAAAAAACCATGATAATTTAGAAGGTGGAGGTAAAATTCAGATATTTTGTGGCGTCCTTTTCTTATCTTCCTGGCAGATACTACAGAATATGACATGAAATGCCCCACCAGCAGACCCCAGCGAATTGAGTAGCTGAGGGGAAGCGTGACAGACACACTGTCAGAGCATGCTACCAGCTCAATCAGATCAATGTGCACTTAAAGAAGTAAAACCTATACATGCAAGCCTTTTGGGACCATCATGTCCTAATAATATGAAAATCAGCAACACTAGAGTATCACAAGGTTTTTAGGAGTAACTCCTGCCAGGTGAGCAGCCAGCTGCAAGGTCACCTGCAAGATGGTTCCTCCTCTAAAAGCTTGACCTGTGGCAGTGGGTGGCTCAGGTTAGTGCAGGGCTGCATCTACCTTTGGCCTCCCATGTTCTACAAACCACAGTTCAAATTCCCAGGAAAATCTAGAGTTGGGCCAACCTGATTCCCAACCCACAGGTCTTTAATGCCCAGGTAACAAACCCCAGGCACTGACAGCAGTGAAAGCACATCCACAGACTACGTGATAAAGCACAAGCTGCACTTTGGCACCTGCCCCTCTGCATTTGCAGTATGGTTTGTGGACAGGTGATGCTGTAATTCACCCTCACAGAGCACATTTTCCACACCTAAGGCCAGCACCAGTCCAGACACCTGAGATTAGGTGATAGAAATTGAAATACTTACAGCAGAAATGTTGTCCACTGCTACCAGTGTTCCCAGTATTTTCCTTTGCTGGTCTGCCATCAGGATGGAGGGAAGGAGCTGCTGCTTTTAAAATTTTTCCTGTTAGGTGAAACCTAGAAAGTTTCCTAGGATAAATTCCTACAAATTCTGTGAGAAAGTACCATATCAATAACACCACTGTATTTCTTAGTGCTGCATCCCAGGACAGGGGCACGGACTCAGCCCTTCACATACAGCCTGGTCTTTAGAAAAATCCATGCCAGTTCAAAGGGTCATCTCCTCAAAGTTTCTACTCTATGAAATGCTGTTGAAAATGGCCCCAAACCAGTCTGCCCTAGCAATCCATTCCTTGTCTTAAAAGACTTTTGGCTTGTTTCAGAAATTAAGTAAAAAAATCTTACCATAATTTGGTAGGGACATGTTGATTCAAGGAAGCAGCTGCTGAGTGAGCCAGAGATGAAGTAAATAACGAAGCTGATAGCAGCATTTTCCTGTGCCCCCTCAGCAATGAAAACACGGACTGGGCTAATTCCTGGTAAAAGAAAATATCCTTTTTCATTTTCTTGGCAGGCACTGCAGTTTGGCTGCTTCTAGGCAGAAGCTGAATACTCCCACAGCCAGGGCCTTCCTTCCTGAGCACCTCATGTCTTCTGTAACAGAAACAGATTTCCCTCTCTTCCTACTGCACTGTTCCCCCTTCTTCCCCAAGCAGTTTCCCTTCTCCTTACAGTCTGCTTTTCCTCCAGCTAGCTGGGACCCTTTACTCAAATGAGAAGTAATTAAGCTGAAAATTACCCTTGAGGACTGGAGTCACCCTTTGGGAAGCCAGAGCCAGCCAGACTCGTATTCACACCGCAGCACCATTTGCAAAGAAAGCAAAACACAGTAAACAGAATGGAACCCAAGCCTGGGTGAAAACTGAAGCAGTTTCCATATGAAAGATGTGGAATATATCCCTTGTGGTACCCCAGTGTAACCAAATCTGTACTGCATATCTAGGGAAGCAGGAAACCCAAGTTCAAAGTCCCCTGATAAACAAAGGTGGGCATCGAATCCAAGTCCCCACATTGTCCTGGCAGAATATCCCAATTAAGCTGCTTGGTAAAACTGTTGTCTGTTGTCCCTGTTCTAAGGCTGCCCCATATGCCAGGGAGGCTCAAGATAATCAAGGTTCATCTTTTAATTTTGCTTAGGGCATAAATTCCTAGTGCTCTCTGCCCTCCCTTCAAAGCATCCCACATAGGAGGAAACCCTGCTTTCATTGGGGTAATGCTGGCTGACAAGGCATCGTTAACAAGAGTCTCTCCATATGAGATTAGGTTTTGGAACATTCACTGATAGGGAATGCAATGAGCAAACAGGAGTGACCCAAGTGTGCTACACCCTTCTGTCCTTGAGGAGGCAAGAGAATCTGATGCTGGTCAATGGTCAGCAGGTACAAACCCCACATATGAACAAAACCAGCCTTAAACACACATTAAATTACCTCCAAAGCAATTAGTTCAGTCTTACTGCGACTGCAATCGGAAACTGGGAAATTTATTGTTCTCCATTTTAAACATTTAAATCAATGTGTTTGCTTTGTGAATGTACCAAAAGCTATTCTAAATACAAAGCCCAAACCTATTAAAAAATGCCTAATTACTCTAAGTTTCTATTCCTTTCTGTTCTGTGACTTCACTGCCATTCTTCTCTCCTTAAGACTTTTTCTCACATGCATTTTCTTTGTTATTAGTGCTATCTATAAAATATGAATCCCAATTCCATGATCGTCATAAAAATCATAAAATTCTATGCCTGCCATGAAAATATTACATGATTTATTTTTGTGGGAAGTACATATTAAATCTAAGTATTGAAATGGTATTTTGCCTCCTTGACATCAAGAACTTTAAAAGACACCCAATTTCTCCTCAATTGCTATTATGTTAAGTTTCTTTCCCTCTTTTAAAAAAGATACTTCAGAAGCTATTTATAGATTGAGGTTAATATTCATATCGCCATATGCTCTATGGTATTTGCTCATATACCCTCTTCATTTTTATTTTATATGACATATGGTGGCTGCATTATACACAGCATTCTCCTAATGTATTACACGTGCATATAACATTTAATACAATAGTGTGTATATTCACTGTGCATTTCACACTAGCAGACTGGGAACTGATGGACAACACAGCTCCTCCTTCTGCCCGTTGCTGGACACGTTTAAGGGGCAAAGGTGTGGTCAAAATGCACAGGAGCTCTCTGCTTTGGATGTACAGACCCACACCCAAAACTCTGCAGGGATAAAAAAAAGTAGCCTAAATGAGGAAAAAACTTGTGTGGTGGCTGAGGATCTTTCCTCACCCACAAATGTACACAGAATCACAGAATTTCTAGGTTGGAAGAGACCTTTAAGATCATCGAGTCCAACCCATGTTCTAACACCTCAACTAGATCATGGCACCAAGTGCCACATCCAGTCTTTTTTTAAACACATCCAGGGATGGTGACTCCACCACCTCCCTGGGCAGATGATTCCAGGATTTGACCACTCACTCTTTCTGTGAAAAACTTCCTCCTTAATTCCAGCCTGTATCTCCCTTGGCACAGCTTGAGACTGTGTCCTCTTGTTCTGTCTGTTGTTGCCTGGAGAAAGAGACCGACCCCAGCTCAGCACAGCCACCCTTCAGGAAGCTGCAGAGAGTGACGAGGTCACCTCTGAGTCTCCTTTTCTCCAGGCTGAACAACCCCAGCTCCCTCAGTCATTCTTCACACGGCTTGTGTTCCAAGCCCCTCTCCAGCCTCGTTGCTCTCCTCTGGACACGCTCAAGTGTCTCAACATCCCTCCTAAACTGAGGGGCCCAGAGCTGGACACAGCACTCAAGGTGTGGCCTCACCAGTGCTGAGTACAAGGGAAGAATGACCTCCCTGCTCTGGCTGGCCACACTATTCCTGATACTGGCCAGGATGCGATTGGCCTTCTTGGCCACCTGGGCACACTGCTGGCTCATGTTCAGCCTTCAGCAGCTTGGTCTGAGGGGTCACTGTATGGGCCTCTTAAACTCCCTATCAGCCTTTCAACCTGAGGGAGATGCTAACAAGGAGCAGGATTATTCCCCTCTTGTGGACACCAGAAGCTTAAAATTGATTTTATTGCCTTTAGCTGATAGGTTCTTAATCTCACATCTTAGGGATTTTCATATGCCTGCACCAAATAGAAGTAAAATAATTCTATGAAAATCCACCTCTCAAGTTTAAAAAAAAAAAAAAACAACAACAAAACCAAACCAAACCAAAACCAAATATGAAAACAGGAAAACAGCTAGAAATTTACTTCCACTTCACCGCATCATTTGGATTGCTAAGAGCACAGTGATATTAAAAAATAAAAATCTGAGAATACTGAAGCATTTTAAACTGAAGTTTTCTTGGACATTTTCTTCCATTCTGTTTTGAAAGCTACAAAAAGAAATAAAAGTCAACAGTCAAGAAGCGGAAGAAAAGAAAATTCATTTGACTGAACTATTTATCCACATTTAGTATTGCCAAGGAACGGAAACATCAGTTATTCACACAGCTCCAGTCATCATAGCACTCTATAAAGATCAGTGGTCACAGAACACTCAAGAACTAATAATTAGTTTTTCTCCCTTTTAAGTGGAAAAATGTCCTCATTTAATAATCAACAAGAATGTAAGATTTTCCATTCAACTTTCCAGGCTTTGACGCGTCTGCACCATTCCAGTCCTGCAATCCATGGCTTATTGAATATTTTTTGGTGGCTTTTTCCCAGAACAGGACCAGCACCAGTGCTGTGTGTGCCAGCCTCGCTGCCACCATTGTTTGCCACGCAAAGGCAGGGTTGGTGTTTCCCAGAAAATGCTTTGCTCTGTGTTTCAGAGAGGCCACTGCAGGACCGCACCCAAAGTGAGCGGGGAGAAAGGAGTGGGGAAAGCATGGCCTGAGCCAAATGCCTCCCCAGGAGCTGGCATGCCATCTCTTCAAAGGAAACAGCTCCTCACTGCCAACAAAGAACAACTCCATCCTGGTTGGGCAGGACCATCTCACTCCCTTCCCCAGCAAGAATTGCACACAGCCTTCGTCCTTTCAATCCTGCTCCTTTGTGCTAATCAATATGAACAAACGATGTCAGTAACAACCAATATTGATAAATAACAATTGAAAGCACCTCACAATGCCTTCAACAGAACCAAATGTTGCAAACATCAACAGCAACTTTGCAGAACCAAAAGCTTTTCCCAAGGGGGGCAGGTGTTCTGGGATGGGTTCACAGGTTCCTGGTGAATGCAGCAGGAGCAAGGAGCACAACTCACCCTCAGCAGCACAGGCCAACAGCACACCACTCAAAAGCCCTGAACATGCCAAATCCCCATTTCAATCACTAGGAACTCCAGTGGGGAAAGGTGCTCATCCTAGAAAAAACTGAATCTGTAGTTCAACCATTCAATGAACTGTGGATTCCACTCCCAGGAACTGGGTTCAAAAAGCAGGCAAAGACAAAACCTGGTTTTTCTTTGTGTACAGATGATCCCTATACAAATACATTCTCATAAAATAGTTCCAATACCTCAAATTTACTCCCTGCCCCCCCATCCTCCAATCCAAATGACACTTAATTAAGCCATCTGATCTTCAGAGGCTTTTTCCCCCCTGTCAGAAACAATGATGAAATAAGCAGATTTCTTCTAGAGCCATAGCCTTTAACTACTGTATCATGTACAGAGAACAGAAAAAAAAAAGCCTGGACAGGATGCAGAAACCATGAAGAAAAATTATTAAAGATTTAGGAAAAAGAAAAATCAATCAAGGGAGATGCACAAACCTGATTAGGAAAGAAAAGATTGTATGTTCCTATATATGAATATATATATATATATATATAGGCATGTTAACGGGTGGCTGCTTCTTCTAAGATTAAAGAAAATAACCTAAGGTTAAATATCCTTTTGAGTTTCTCTACTACCATCTACAAAACTGGAAACCTGTTTGCCATGGCTCCAAGCAAAGAGCTGATAACAATATTTTTGCAGCTAAATTCTCTCTTTTTCCACCAGCTCCTGAAGTCATGAGACAAATTCACTTGCCAGAAACTGATTGAGTACAGGGGATTTTTCCAAGTCTCTTTTCTGACCCAGATTTGTGTCTTCGTGCTTTCTGAACAGATGGATAAGATGATCATTCTTTAAAGATCCCAACTTAAATGAAAATGTGTTTAGTGGTTCCAGTGCAGGGAAATACAGTAAGCCATTAAACCATGACAAATTTGACACACACAACAACTTCAGGGAAAACAGGCCAAAAAAATGGAATGTCTACCTTACCAAAGCAGAAACTGCATCCCAGTGATTATAAAAAAAAAGCAGCAAGGAAGATAAGAAAACAGCCATTTGTCCTGGCTGGGCTCACACCACAGCCCACTGCAGGAGCCCCGCAGCTCCTACCAACCACCCCCACCCAGCCCCACCCACCAGCATTGACAAATAGCACAAAAACACAAAACTCCCTGTTAGAGATACAGAAAAGCTCCCTGGAAAAGGCAATGAGACCCATTCTGCTAACTACTTGCCCTCAATTCACAAATGAATATGGTCAGGCTCAGCTAAAGCAAAAAAAAAAAAAAAAAAATGAACCAAGACAACAAAACCCCACTGAATTGTGATTTATAGTAAATCTCTGACATTTTTATGGTTCTCAAACCAATATTGCAAGAAGAAACAGCAGACAGTGAGCTCTTGGCACTGGTATTGACTTCAAGGTCAGTGGAGCACAGAAACCCATTGGTTGCTGATAAAATGGTCTCTCCTCCACCCAGCTGCTTCTGGTTTTCAGCAGAGAACTTCTTGGAAACCTGCAGGTGTTTGATATTTCGTGGTACTTAGCTCCCCTACTGCACTTGATAGAATAATTGCTTTGTTTAAACTTTTCAATCAACAGAATTTCTTCTTCCCTTGAGCCTGGATTTGCCTTATTTAGTACCAAGACTAGAGAAAGCAGGTTAACAGCCTGCCTAGTTACTCACATCTATGCAGAAGCCTTTTATTCTTGAATCAAAAAATGGTATTCTGCTATTATTCTTTCAACTGGCATACAAGGGTAACGTGATTGTGTCTGTAAGTAAGTGCCATACTGAATTTAATCGTGCTATTTATTTGCTTTGAATTATCCTGTATTCATTTTTTCTGTACTCTTAGGCATCGATAAAGTGGTTCTTACTATTACAGTAAATTAAATGCACTTTAAAAGATTATCTTTTACATTTGTCATAACAAGAATTTACATCAATGTTTTTCTCTCTTTAAGTGGGTATAAAGAACTCATGTACATTTTTTAATTTAGTGTGTAGTATTTATTACATGAAGAACAATTTCTTAACTAATCACAACTCATTAAATTCACAAATTATCCCAAACAGCCCATGGTAAAAGACCTCTTGTATTAGAAACAGGAAAACAATCCAAATTTTTTTTTGTGAACAAGCATAACTAATTTTCTGGTTCTTTTCATGGATGAAATTAAGTATTTCAAAATGCAAAAAGTCCATGGGAAGTAAGAGGAGGGCAGACACCGAGTGAACAGCAGCTGTGGGAAGGATGGGGGGTAGATGTGAATGGCATAACTTTGAGCAGAGGGGGAAAATGGTGGCTGATGCTGTGTGCAGGGGAAGAACCTCCCACCTCTTTCCCTCTCTCCTTGGATCAGCCCTGCCCCTCCCTCGCTGCAGCAAAAGGTGTGCTGGGGGTTTGGTGGCCACCCTTCCACAGCCCCATGCCCTATTGCCTAATGACTATCAGTTAATTGTTGTGTTTCCTGGAGCAGGCAGTCCCTAACGTGATATATGAACTGCACAAGAGCCTTCTTCAAACACAGAGCCATTTAAACCTCAGTTATTAAATACTCCGTTCACTCTGCCAGTCACTTGCCTTTTTTTCTACTTTACATGTGTGGTGTTTTCCACATGTTTAGCACTGAAGCAGGCATTTGTTTGGACTATACACCTCTGTGTGCTTTTTTAATGTAATAAAATTGACAGATGACTTCTTTTTGCAACAGGTCTGGTAGAAGAAAATGTTTGGGTTTTTTTTCCTTGATGGCTGTTTAGACAGCAGTCTTAAAAAATGACTAGTCACTAAAATTCCTCATGCTCATTTCATATTGTGTTGATTCATATTAAATTCATGACAACAAAAAAGCAACTTGAGGCACTTTTGGAAATGACCACTCTTTAGTGCTTCTCTCCTCCAGGCTCGATAGGCCCAGAGTCCATAAAGCTGCCTGCTGTCTTGTGTCATGAAAAGAAACAGCTTTGCCTGGGAATGCCATTACTGTGTAATGAGGCATGCAGCAAAATATACCTTCAGCAGCCACTTGATGAAGGCTTGCTGACACACCAGACCAGACAGAAATGTTTTTTTGTGTGTTCTTCCTTATTTTGTCCATCAATCACATCATTAGTCAAAGCAGACAGCTCTGTCAGCTGGGCACAGATGCAGACTGGCAGGCGATCAGTGGACAGGTGTTAGAGCTCTCCCAAAACAAGATCTTGAAATGAGAAAAGGAGTGAAGACCTTGTTCCAAGGGCTGGAATGTCAATATATTAAAGAAAAAAAAAAAAAAAGCCAACCAAAAACCCACATATAAAAAACCCCAGTACCCAGGAGGGGAAAAGTTCAGAGGGCATGCTCAGAGCCACTATAGAGAGACTTGAGAAAAGTTAAAAGGAGCTGCCACTTTGCATTACATTTTCATTTCTGCCTGTATTAGCTGGTGTCGGTGGATAACGGCGACGTCCAGCATTTGCTGTTTTGAATAGAGTCTAAAGGACATTATGTAAACAGTATTGTACTTCAGTTTCATTAGGAAAATCCTCCATGGCACACGGATTTATTTGTCCGAGGCTTCTGTCATTAAGCTGAGACACTAATACCCACAACGAGCATATATACTTTCAGTTTGACGTGCAAAATGGCAGAGGGCTACACGAGGGATCTCATTTTCATTAGAAGAACCAAAAACATAAACAGAGTGAGATACATCCGAAGTGCCCCTGGTCACAGGGAGGGCTAATCAAGCAGAGGCAATCCCACCCCTCCCGAGCCCTGACACGGAGCTGGCCCCCACAGCTTCACTCCGGGCTCTCCTGTGCCAGCTTCACCACCGACCTGGGCTCGCTCTGGATTTGGCTACACACACAGCTGCCACCGTGGGGGGAACCCTCAGTGCTCCTGGGGGGTTTGTGCCTCTCTCTGGGGATGGCCAGGAGGTGAACCCACTCCTCAGACCCAGACATGCTTTGCTCAGCAATTTGAACAGCGTCGTCTTCCTCAGATGTCTCAGCCATTGGTTTTATTCCTGTAAACTGCAGCTAGTTCTCCTTCACAACATTTTCGTATGAGTCCTTTAAAGCACAGGGTGTTTCATTTCCTTCCCATCCCCTCAAGCTAAGTTTTTGTCTACAGTCACACTTTGAATTCTAGGTTTTTAATAATGAGTCTGGCTAATATTGTTTCTGAACAGCTTTGCATGCATTGTGCACTCTTTTTGAGTAATATTAGATAATTTTCCAGCTCCTTGTCACCAGGCACGTGATAAATCTCCTGCAGAATCTCATTGTTCTGAGTCCCAAACCTGGGCAAAAGGGTGCTCTTGTGAGGTCCAAAACAAAATAATTTTATCTATAATGTGCTTCTCTCAATCATTCTACGCTGGAGTTGGCCAAACTGAATTAAAAGACCTTTTTATTAATCCCAGATGAACCCAGCTCCATAGAAAAACAAGCAGCAAATCCCCAGCTAAGATGAGTGGAAGAGACCAACCCTTTGGGAGAAAAACTGTCAAGCAAAGAATGCCATCAGGACCATACAAAAAGGGCAAAGATGTTCATGATAAAAGCCTATGAATTGAACAGCCCAGGCAGGGATACCACCTCCAACTGCAGTTGGTTTTAGTCTTATTTTAGCAAGAAAGACCGGAGTGCAGTGATTTGAGTCCCTGGAGTGCAGTGATTTGAACAGAAAAAATCAATTAGTGATAATTCCCAGGGAAGTGGAACCAACCAAAGAGCTAACCAGCTTCTTGCTGACAGAAAACAAGTTTGCCAAAACCATGTCACTTTTCAATTAAAAAAAAATACAACTGTTAAACTAGAAAACTTCCCCTTTAGAAACAGAGGTAAAGTGGTTTGGGGAAAGGGACAGCAAGTCAATTGAACAGGAGACATGTACAACCCACAGCTGCAAAGCTGCAGTGATAATTAAGGTGTCTAGGTAGGATCACAGGTTTTGCTTCAACTTTTGCCTCCTGCCCATTGCAGCTGTCTTTAAAATCCTGCAATTACTCAAGGCTTTCCTATTTCCCCCAGGCCTTCACTGTCCCCTTTCTCACTTTGCCCCTTTGCTCATATTTACACTCTGCTTCCTCTGCTCTATTTCAACCCTCACTAACCCATTATCCTCTCTTGCCTCTTCCCCTGGGCTTTATTCCTTCTTTCCTTCTTCCCATCTTTGACCAGCCCAATCAAACACCAGTTTCTTGGTATAAAATACATTTTAAAGTGAAACCCCCCCCAAACATATATATCTTGCATTTAAATGCACTCATCCACTAAAACAACATAAGGTCTCCCAGTGCAAGACAGAGCACAACCATACCCACAGCTCCAAATTTTGCACAATGGGATTGCCCTGAAAAGAGAAGGTTCCTGGTGAAATATCAAGGTAGCCTGGATTTTAACGTGTGTTATCACTGGTTTTGGTCACTAATTTTAAAAAATATTTGGAGAGGAAAAAAAAAAAGGAGGGGAGGGGAATCTTTTCCACTTCAATAAATAA
Organism: Motacilla alba alba; assembly: GCF_015832195.1. NCBI lineage: Eukaryota > Metazoa > Chordata > Aves > Passeriformes > Motacillidae > Motacilla > Motacilla alba. Next base: position 6,124,665 of record NC_052026.1, read on the forward strand.
TAGGCTGGAGGGAGGGTTGAGGGAAGAGGAAAGGAAGAGAAATTAGGATCACTGAAAGGTCAGGTGCCTTTATACAGCACAAGGGAAAAGGAGCAGGCATTCAGATCCTACCAAGAGCTGACCTTTCTAAAGATGTGCTCAGCATGAAGGGGGTACTACCTGATACAGAGCCACACACCTACCTTTAAATAAGAATTAAAGCTAGGTAACTGTGGAGACACCATTAATCTAACGAGCCTTTAGAGGTCACTGTTGTGCCAAACAGGTCCGGGTGGGACACATTTATCTGGTAAAGGAAAATAGTGGAGTAAAGGAGCATTAGTCCACCAAACATCTAAGCTTTATGAATAAACTCTGCTAAATAGTGCTTTTCCTATAGAATGGGGTGTAATAGCCATTAATAAATTTGTTACCTACCTTTCAAGTGTGTGCATATTGACTTCAAACCTCCTGGGGGGCCCAGAAGAATCAGAATGAACATGGCCCTTGTGCTAACCCCTGCCAATAGCCAGGACTCCTGTGGAAATGGTTAAACTCAAGGATCTCAGGTCTCATAAGAACAGAAGGACGAAAACTAGCATGAACTTGGCTCAGACAGTGGTGACTTGGGTTTTAAAACAGATTTCTTTTGAGATTCTGAACAAACTACTTCTTCCCCAGTTGTAAACTAGAAATAATTTGAGGTTAGTTTGTGGCTGAACTGATGTTCTAGAGTATAGACCCTTCTATGTGATTGCAGCAGGCATCACACAAGGATTTGGAGTGAATTCCTTACGAGGTGGGTGAAATTCCAGAGCTGAGGAAGTGCATTGGAGTTTCCAGGTTCACACAACATAAGCTTCAAGCTGATGTTAAGTCCTCACTGGGTTATAACCCTTGGTGGCTTCAGCTTGTCACTTCTTCCAAAGTTCCTGATGAACCCAGGCCCTGCTGTGAGAAGGCACCTGGTGAAGTCAACCTGCCAAAAGGACATGAGAAAAAAAGCAGGTCCACTCTGAGAGTGCATAATTGCTGCTATAGTTTGTGTTCCAGTGGCAGCATGCAAAAATCATATAGCATATCCCCTTGCTTGTGCAGCCTGGATCCTGTCTCTGCAGCATTGTCATCGATCTCTTTCTTCTACGTTAGGCTCCTAGGCAGTCCATTGGGGCCAATTTGTCAATAATTTCAAAGGTTATTCAAACGTTCAAGCTTTATTGTGATTCTTAATGGATCATCTCCATAGAGCAATTTAGAAGTGTGGGAGAAGGAAGGTTATGCAGGAACAGAGGAGAGACAGTGCCTGGCTGGTGCCAGTGCTGCTGTAACGTTGCACCACAACACCTCACGTGGCACAGCCACTGTGCCAGACCCCCAACCCCCTTAGATACATCAACACTTTCAAGGAAGGCACCAGTAGTCCTGATGATTCAGGAAGAGGAAGAACACCAATTAGTAGGAAACAATGCAAGCAGAAAGGCACCATCAACACCACACTGGAACTCAATAGATTTGGATTGTCAGCTGTCTTATAAATGAAGGACACTGCTTGTCATCCTCAAACCTGCCTGTTAAATTAAAAGCATGAGATCCAGGGAAAAAAACCTAACTTAACATGAATGTACCCTGGCTTTCTTGAAGCATGAAACGAATGTTCATAACAAATATCAGACTCCTGGCTCCAAGAGCCTCATCATTTAGAAACAATCCTTAATAGGGAAATACCTAACATCTTCCCTTAACCCCTGACTGACATCTTCCTCCCACCCCCTGACTAAAGATGCTACAGAAATTTGACCTATTTAGTGTGCAAACTTATGTTTTTGAAGTTAATAATAACCCCAGTGATACCAGTGGAATCAAGTTAACATAAACAAAAGGTGGCTTTGTTCCACTGGGAGTGGGATAAAGACAAGCTACACACAGTTGGGAGGGGAAGGAGGAAAGCTCAGGGCACAGCCTGGCAATGTTTGGGAAGCAGGAGCAAGGTAAAGTGCCAATTCCCTGCCTACCCAAGTCCTTTCGAAGCAGGAGATCTGCCACAGCTCCTGGCCACACCAAGGCAGTGACAAACTCTCACTGAATTTATCTGTTCATCCAAAGTGTCAGTCTCTTTTTCAAAGTGGTCTTAAACTAGAATATTTCATGAGCTGAAAGCTGCCAGTTATAACAGTTACGTTGGGAGGAACTGCAGATTTTATCTAAACCATACAATTACCTCTGGAAAATACATTTTTAAAGTCTATCTATATCTGTAGAGTACACCCAACGCACCTGTCAACCAGATATACTATATGTCAAAGTCATCACAGAATATCAAGTAGATGTCAATCAAATTAGTCTTTAAAAGTAAGAACTTCTATACTAGAACCACTGAAAAGAGCTATGTGATAACTGCATAGAAGTACAGCTATTTTATTAGAGCTATCACATTGTACTAATTCCTGTGTTCACAAGAAGGGTTTTATAAGTACAAATATAGCCATGTCTAAACTAGAGCATGGCTAATGTTCTCTTCTCAAATAAACAAGTCCAGGTATTTTCACTTTAGATGAAAATTTCATTTTAGATGGTAGTATGCCACTGATCAGAAAAGTTTTGTTATGAGAGCAGCAAGACAATATATTCAGAAGTAAAGATGCCAATGGAGCACAAAATACTGGATGTATCCCATAACCACAAAAGGCTTTTCGTGGGTCAGAACTCCTCATGTGAGCAAAGGTGTCAGGAAAACAGGACCTGTTAGAGGCAAGGATTAAATTTTCAGATTATTTGCATCATAATATAAATCTGCAGTGCATTTTGCAGTGGAATATTCTTTTTATACTTTTGTTCCTGAAGTGCTAGGAAGAAAACTCCTCTCATTTGTAAAAAAGTGAGGTACAAGAAATGTCTTGTCCAAAGCCATGATGAAAACTTGAACTCTCAAATGTATTAAATTAATCAAAATGTGAAATAAAAGGAAACAAATAATCTAGTCATTTTGAAGCACTTAATTTCGGTTTAAATTATTTTAGGTTTCTAAAAAAAAAATCTTTTTAACCTCAACTACAGACATACAGGTTGTCATTCAACCAAATTTCAGATTTCCTCCAATATTTCTGAGACAAATAAATTTAAATTAACTTTTATCTATAAACAGGCTAGTTTTGATGAATCAGCATTTTCCTACAGGAAAACATTTCATCAGCAAACCAGCTCTACAAATTAATTGCTACTTCACAACATGAAGAAATTTGCGATAGATCTTCCTTTTGTCATTAAAACAAATCAGTGAGATACAGCTTGATTTGAATTGCATGCTGTAAAAGTACAAAAATAATAATAACATTTATAGGGAGCTGACTTTACATCTCAAAGGATTTTTTTTAATATTACTTTTTTCCTTCCAAGCAGAAGCAGAAAGATTAAAACAATCCTAAAAAAAGCCATAAACCTCAAGTATTCTTTAATTACTTTGCTTAGTAAGAGCCACAAATCAGGGACAGCTGCCTGAATTTTCATGCCATTCCCTCTGGAAGATATAACTTCCAAAACTGGTTTCCGGATTGAATAATCAGTAATGGATATTTTTGGAAGAAAAACCTTGGATCAAAAATTTGTGATGACACCAAACACTGCTAGTTCCCTATCACAGATGCCAAAGCAAGTCCTCCATCCCATTTTGGAGAATTTGTAATCCCTGCAGTCCAGAAGTACTGAATTTTTATCAAAACAGCTCAGCACAATCCTTTTACTTACTAATGTCAATACTGCTTTTTGCCTCACTTTGTTCTTCTAATTTACAGAGACAATTTAGTCAGGGTAGTTGTACTTGGACTTTTAAGGGTTTTTAAAACACTGGGACAGCAAAGTGAGATCTATTACAGTGGTGGGAAGATAGTATGAGTTACAGCACAATTACCACCATTTGGAGCAGCATTGTCATGTAGCTACAATGTAGCTTACATTAGGTAAAACAGCTCAAACACTGAATAGAACAATGTGCCGCCTATAAATCTCCACACATCTTCTATTATTAGGAAAACTTCTTAAAATTCATACTTGATAAAGTAATAAACTTGCTTGATGTATAAGACCCCACATACCAACTGCTGAAATACAATGAGGGCTGTTAAAAGGATAAACCTGTTGAATAAATCTGCTATGTAAAAATTTATCTCAATGTTATATATAATGAAACCCTTCTTAAACAAAAACCTGATAAAACAATAAACCTGTTCAAAGATTAAATTTGCTGCACTCTAGGGCTATACTTCTCTGCTGTATTTGGAGCTGCCAGACAACTTTCAACCTGTTTAATTTCAGCAGTCCCGTTTTAACACCATTTTTTTCCTATTCTGTTTCAATCACCCCTGTGCTTGTAAAGTCTGGGAAGAGTCCTGCAGTTTGAGTACAATCCACTATAACACTTCTGCCAATGAAAGTTAACAGATGAACTTTTTCATTTTTTCATGCTTTCATTTTTCTTGATACAGACACATCTCTAGGCATGAGTAACAGTTGTCCATTAGCTCGTTATAAAGGCACGGAAGAGAGTGGAGATGGAGAGAGATCTATGATGCAGAAACACTGGAGAGTGCCTAGAGCAAATGTTCATCCCACCCCGGACTGCTGAGAGAGGATCTGCACAATCTGTCCCTGTTAGTAATGATGTCCCGGAGGAATAAGACAGTGTGAAGAGGATTTTAGTATTTTTGAAGAGGCAACCACCACTCTGCAGCATTAGACCGTAAGACTGGTTCTTACTCATGAGATTCATGGTCTGTTTGCTTGAACAAAAGCTCACAGATTTTGGCCTGGACTCCAGAAAACAATAGTGTAGGCAGGCTAGGAGCTCTGCTAAAAAAATTTCAGAAGAACACCCATGACTATATCAAGCATCTGGAGTGTTCTTTAATAGTGAGTAATGATATTTCTTTTGTCAGGCAGCTGGCACCTTCTGCCTCCTGACACCCTCTAACATCACTCTTACTTTGAAGGCCTTTGTTAGCTCTCAGCACACCTCCCACCACTCTCCAACTTTCTCTCTACCTCTGCATTCACCTTGCGAGAAATGTAAGAGAGCCGCCACCACCACCCAGGACCTGCCACCACCCAGAAGCTGCTTTCACCTTTCAAGGGCTGGTTTTGCACCAAACACCCCCTTTCAGCTGAGAGTGGAAAGAGACTTAGGACAGGAGTTGGATATCCATGGGTTATTTGATCCTCTCCCATAGATAACACATAAGGATTCAGAAAGCTTGCAGGCATCTCTCAAGTGTTGCAGCCTTTCAAGGGCAAGCACCAAAACACTTCCTCTGGCTGCTGCTGGTGCCAGGAAGGGCAGCAACCCCTTTTCTCTTCATTGCTGAGGACAAAACATCTCCCACCTTGAGTATCAGGATAATCAAACCTCACCTGGGTCTGCAGGGTGTCTGCTCCCCTCTGCCATGTGTGGATGGGGATGCTATCCCACCACAAGGATGAGACTATTCTGGTAATTCTTGAAAAAAATCCTTTCCCTTGAAGAATTTCTTAGTGCTCTCTCAGTTACAGGTGCTGAGACTGTAGAGGAAAAAAGAGTCTAAAGTAATATTTCACCTTTGCTGTGAAATGTTACTTCACCCAAAAAGCATTTTCTCACAGGAGCCACCCTCAGACTCACATCTGCCCGGAGAGGGTGGTGGGTTTCTGCTGAGCATAGTTCATGCCTCCCATGTGAGGCCTCGGGGAGCTCAGGACACTTGCACCTGTGCTTCCCATCCTGATGGTCAGCTCAGGAGGAAAACACTGACAGCTGGGCATTAAACTCACCGAACGTGTGCAGCGGAGGTGCAGATAGAAACGAACTGCTCAAAAATTGGCATGAAATGCTGCCAGTAATATTCAGGATTCATCATTTTATTTTGGCAGGGATTTGTTTCACTGTAGGAAAGTACTTCCAGAGTCATCTTCCACTGAAAAATGTGAGATACTTCCAGAAACTGCAGTGAGCAAACCAATTAATCCTCTCTCAACTCCTTACAAGGGACTGTAACGAAAGGCCTAATTCCTAGAGACAAGGTCACTCCCCAGGAGCAGTTGGGCTGGCAGAAAACCCTGAAGTGTAGGGGAGGCATGTTCGATGCTGTCTTTGCTCAAACTCTGAGCCAGCAGAGCTCCTTACAAGAACTGATCAAAAATTGCACATTGGAGGAGCTGCAGGGACTGCTCTCCCTGACTGCAGGCACCAGACTCCTGTACCTGAGCTGAGCTGAAGTCCCAGATCTGCCCTTCCATCCTTTCACAGGAAAGTTCTGGCTTGATCTAATCAGTTTGGGACTTTTATTTTAAGAATCTCCCTTCAACAAGACAGAGGAGTTCTGTCATGAGCAACACAGGGACACCAGCTCCTGCAGGTGAGGTTTGGTCACCCCTGGGACTACAGAAAGGGGGGGGTGTTTGGGAGGTCTGTCCAAGGCAATGCATTGACAGTAGGGGACTGGCTCTGCAGAGCCACAGTCAACTCTCTACTACACTAAATGAGATTTTATCTACCTCTTGTTGTTATTAATGCACTGCCCAAGTCACCTCTTCCCTTCCAAAGGACAAGGTGTACCAAATTAACCAGTCACGAGGTCACTGTGGGGAGGACCAAGTCTAAAAACTTCAAACTTGTGAGCACTGGGAGATGAGGACAAATCCAGTGTGTCTGTGTTAAGAAATAACCAAGGTAAATATGCCAGATACTAAAAATCACAGCTTAAAAGATGTAGAAACTGCACTGTGCTCATTGACACTTGACTAAAAAGACAACACTGGTGATGCTAAAAGGACAAATAAAAGGCTGCAGGATGATGCTACCAGTGATGTGATACATTACACACTCTGGTCTCCAACAATCCTGCTGGTACTAATGAAAAATAGATGATAAAATGTAACATTGAAATTATCAAGAGCAATTAGCAATAATCATATCTGTGGGTCTCCATAGCAATTAGGAAATGAATTGGATTGCTGTATCATTGTGCAGGACTCTTTTACCTCTCCCTCCCTGTGGTCCCCTCCCATCCCAAAACACAGGTAGTGGCATGCACACCTCTATACACACACGCACACGCTCAGGCTCTGTCTGTTCCTCACCTAATGCTTGTTTGTTTTTTTCTCCCCCTTTCCAAACAGTCGCTGGACTCAGCTCAGGCACAGTGATCTGTAATCTCGCAGCCATTTTTCTGAACATAAGCAGCTTGCATTTAAAACTCTCCTGCTCATCTGTCTTCATTTGAAGACTGGGTTAAAAAATAAAATTAATGATTGCTATCAGAGAGAAGATGAGCAGCATCACCAGTGAAAAGTAGCACTGCCACATTTTACCAAGGCTAACATTTTTCACTGGCTGGAAATGGCTGGATATACTTGTAAACATTATTAAAAATAATAACTTAATGTTTCCTTCCTGTGACTAGCTAGCATTAGCAAGGTATTTTCAATTAGCATTTCCTCCAAGCAATGTAGGTCTTTTACTTCATTCTATTTAAAAAGGGATTTGTTTTCTAATTTTTTTACTTCTGCTGTTGTCAATAATAGAATTCAGTGGAATGGCTGCAGGTTTTTCCTCCCATCACTTACAGTTTGCAAACCACCGAGAGGGAATGTATGTGTTTGATTTTATTTGCTTTAGCATAGCTGTCCAATGAAAGAAACAGACATAAGTATGCATTTCAATCTGCTGTATAATCTTATGCAAGGCTCTAAAATACAAGTAAATAGCATCACGCACTTAAATCAAGTCATTTTATTTTTAGGGAAAATAAACAAATAATAAAGTGATAAAATAATATAGATGCCTTTGCATCTCTTTTTGTAAGAAAACATGCAGTATGAGTAAAACCATTCTAAGACACTTCATCCAACATTTAACATACCTAGGTAGTGAAGACTGTTGCATTTCCAGTTCTAACAAGCCTCTCCTTGATGGATGAATCTTAATTCATTTCAAATCCACTATATATATATATATATATATGTGTGTGTGTGTGTATGAATATATATATATGTATGTATGTATTTTAATGCAAAATAGGCAAATATTATTGCAAATACAAAGTTGTTTCAAGGGTTTGGCAGCCTCAAGGTGATAACTTCCTTCAAGTTCAACACAAAGTTTTTGAAAATTTCAATTGATTTCATTGGGCAATTCTCCATTCATTTAATCAGATTAACATAAAACTTGCATATCAATTTCACATGCTCTAATCCTATAATGCATAAAATGTTGCATTGCTGTACAACGAACTCCTAAAAGTACTGTGTCTGTTGGTTAACTTTTAAGTAACACATACAAACACTCACAGAGATTTGACTAGGGTGACCAATTATCTGCTGGTATTGATAGACAACTTCTGAATATATAAATGCATCAATTCCTTATCTGGAAATAAAGGTCCATGCTCTACATATAACAAATTCATCAAATCCAAGAGAAAAAAAAAATTTCTTCTGTTTATGTATCTTCCAATCAAAAATTTACTTTTCAAGGTGTGAATCCTTCAATGTCCTCTAATATTTTATATACCCCTCATAGTAAACCTCAGTGACCCATTCAGTATTTTGCAACTTCTTTTGAGATAGGCCCTGATTTGGAAGGGGCCCAAATGCTGACATTTCATTGACTGGTCACAATTTCTAATGTGCTGGTGAAAAAACAATCCTGGAGTACAAGAATCATAAGCTCTATGTATCAATCCATCATTCAGAATTGCTTTCATAAAAGAAACATTAATGTTTCAGTCACCTACATGCCAAGGCAACACCAAACAGCCTTTATACAGGTGGAACCAGTTATAGGAGAAGTCAAAGGGTGTTTAACCATGGTTAAACATATTTCAACAACAGCAATCCCTTCCCAGGAAACAAAAACTTTGTATGCCACCACAGTTATCAAATGTTAGCCACAAAATGAACATCTAAACACAACCTAAAATAGATTCAGTGCAACACCCTAGATCCATAGTTATTCCATGGAAATGGAATTATTGGCATATTAAAGTTTCAGATTTACTGCACACAACAAAGACCAACTTTCTCCTTGCAATCCCAGAAGGAAAATCTATTGCAGTAATGCTGGGATCCATTTAAAGAGCATTTGTATGTAAAGGATTGGGCCCTAAATCTGGATAGACTTTTACTTTTATATGCAGGTAATGTTTTATATGGAGCCAGTACAATAAAGTCTTAGACTGAAACAAAGTGTAATAAAGATGGGACAGCTAGAAGATGAGTATATCTGCATATGAAGTATCAAGGTTACAAATGCACTCTTTAGCTGTTGCATCAAAATTTACCAAAATTTGGGGTTGAAATTCAAGTTGTTGAGCTGCTGAGCAGCAAGGGCATTCCTGAGCTTTGCAGTGAATGTGTGACATTGTACACAGGGAGCTGGACTCAGTCATGCTCTGGCTCCTGCCAGCTCTGAGCTCCTACCTCTTTTGGAGTTAGTCCTGCTTGGAGATACATTTCTGTAGTTGTAATAGAAAACAATTTTTTTTTTTTGTTTGGAAATATGTTAAAAATATATGTGTGTGTATGTAATGTGCATGCATACATTTGTTTCCACACTTGCCATAGAGAGGAAACCATTTTATGGCAAGTGTCCAACCCTTCACATTATTTCTCTGGCAAACGCTAAAATGTCTGTCAACATCGTGTAAACAGGCTGGCAGGGAATTTTGAAGAAAGAAAATGAAAGCTGCCATTTATTCTGTGCATGACACCATTTAAACATTTTTCAAAACATTAAATGTTGAATTGCCATTTAAAATTTTGAATCATTCATCAACATGACATAAGGTGGCATGCATGTCCTTATAAATTCAAACAGATCAATCCCAGAATGACCTACTAAAAAGCAATCAAGAACCTCAATGCATGTGAAGGTGCTATAAACCATGGCAGATAGCACAGGGATAAGATGATGCTGAGCAGCACATCTGGTCGTGGTCTCTACACAAAGCACAGTTTAATTTTGCACAATTTAAAGGTGCACAATTGCAGGTTGTCAGGATTTGCTCAGATTGGCTCTGGGTTTTAATGAAGAAAGCTTTTCACCCTGCAGACCTGTTTGCAGCCTCGTGTGGCTTTGCAGGTCTGTTTCTTGGGAACGGCCCCATCCAGGAAGGGATGTCAGAAATGCTGTGCTGCATCTGATGGGATCTCAGCAGATGCTGGGGGAGGCATTTCCCCACTTCAGTGTGCCCACCCTGCACTCTGAGTCCTGGGCTGATTCCACCCCAACACACACAGTCTCTGAAGTTTTGGTAAGAACTTCAGCAAGGAATAACATCATTTAAACATTCCTTTGAATACAACCTGCTGATCCCAGTGATTTGTTGGGCACCTCACTGTTTGTTGTGTGACAAGTTGGACTTTGGACAAGGTCAGCTCTTGAATCTTGATTATGTTTTTTTCCCCTTGAGCCAGAAGACATTGATTTGTACATCTAGTTTACCTTGTTTTCTTAGCCATTTGTGACACAGTACAACAGTTCCCATCGAAAAAAGTGTCATGTAAATAAATTACAACTTAGGACGTATACATTAAATAATTTTATAAATGAACTTTAAAAATGAAGGAATAAAAAATGCCAGTCCCAACTTCTATGGCTGCAGTGATTATTCTGATCATGTTGTCATGTGTAATGAAGCACAGTCCCATCATTAATCAAAAGAACCAATCAGATAACTAATTTAGGCAATATTCTTTACCACAGGACATGTCGGTCAGTAAAAATGCATTAAAATAGCAAAAGATCAATAGTAGACACTAGGGACTCTGTTTACAAACCAGTCTTAAACTTTAGGGTATTATATTCTCAGTCATACTGGGCATCTGGGTTTTTTTTAAGGATAAAATAACATATAAGATAAATGCTGAGATTTTATTTTCAGTTAATAATGTGCATTAGAAGCTGTCTGCTGCAAATGTATGAATTGCTGTGTTATTTAATGATTTCCACAAAAGTGTGTTTAGCTACTTTCTAAATACACTCTAACTAGACTGGAGTGACACTGCACAGGAAGGAGTTGGCAGGTTCAGGATTTACCGATGTGTGCCTTCAATACCTTATGTGGGAGCCCACATCAAACACTGTGCCTGGCAAACACTATTTATGTTCTTCCTTGGGCAGCCTTGTGTTTTACATAGTCAATACCTTTATTTAAATGCAGATTGAAGGGACTTTGTTGCAAGCAGAGGCATACTTATACATTTTCTGACTTGGATCCTTTTATTCCTTAGGAATAAGACCTTTTTTTTCTTTTTTTTGCAAATTGTTCCGATAATGAGAAAGCGCATCTCGGATATGAAACATTTCCATTGGGTTGAATCCTTTCAGGATGGTGAAGGAAAAAAAGTAGAACAGGGCCTTAGAATAACTGTGGCACAGGTAAGGTCTGCTGCCCAGCTGCCCTTGTAGCATCCCCCTGCTGAACTGTCTGGAGAGCCACTCCTCTGTGCCTGCACAGCTGCTCCCAGCCCCAGAGCCAGCCTAGAAAGCCGCTTGTTAATGGTAGTGTAGAACCACAAAGGAGTTGTTAAGTGGTCTCAGTGCTTAACCAAAGCCGTGGTGAGCTGCATCATCCACCTTTCACACACAGGACTCCTGAACAGAGAGAGTGCTCAAACACTGCAGACACCTTCAGGGGTAGGAACAGGATATGAGGCAGATGCAACAGATATAGGATCTCTGTTTGGGAAAACACATCTCCTTTTCAAAAATACTCAGGAGCCTCCCATCCTGCAGTCAACAAAGCAGAGCTGTTAGCAGCAGTGCAGTGGGGAGAGACAATTGGCACCTTCATCAAAGGTGCTGTAGTTTGGCCTGCACAGCAACAGCTCAGCTGAATTGTTAAAAGTCGTTTCCACCAGCCCCACCTTGTAGCAGCCTCTCCAACACTGTCCTTGACCACATGGGAGAGGAGGAATGGATGACTGAGTCATATTTTGCTATTTTCACAAAATAGCTAAATTTTTTTTCACAAAAAAAAAATCCTACCATTTGGAAGACTAAACATAGAATTATAGAACCACAGAATGGCCTGGAAGATCATCCAGGTCTTGAAAGGAAAAACAAAAAAACCCAACAAAACAAAAACCCCCCACACAACAAACCCCATTGCAGTTACTCCAAAGGGCAGCAGGGCCTGGCTACAGGATACACCCCTCGTGAGGAGAGCCTACATGCCAGCCAGAGCTGCGGGCTGCCCACAGATTTGTGGCAGTCATCCCTGCAGTTGCATACCTGGTGGACTATATGCGTGGTTGTGATACTTTATGAAAATCCCTTTGCTAGGATTTTCTTCTCCTGAGAAGCTGAATGGCCTCAGCTTCAAGTGTAAACAATTTGTTATCTGCTGCTGTGGGATGCAGCAGGTGCTTCCTCGATTGGTCAGTGTGGGATGTTTCTGCTTGGTGGCCAATCCAGGAGGCAGCAGCTCTCGGACTCTCCGGGAGTCACAGAACTTTGTTATTCATTCCTTTCTATTCCTGTCTCGCCTTCTGATGGATCTTTCTCTCTGTTCTTTGTAGTATAGTTATAGTGTGGTCTTTTTTAATGTAATATATATCATAATATAATAAACCAGCCTTCTGAAATGGAGTCAAGGTCTCTCCTTTGCTTCACCAAGTCCTGACTGCCCTGAGGACCCACGGCAATACTATATGCACTTCACATTCTTGAATTCCTGGTCAAATTACTCTCATTTCTGGCCTCCACAATGTTCTGTGTGCTAAGATTCTGTGATGACGGGTAGAAAAAAAGCCAAGAGTTTTTTTTGGGGTTTTTTTCTGCAAGGAAGTTAAATTTTAAACCTGCTGTTGTTTCATACAACACCTAGTAGCTCTTGAACAATCCTTCCGACCTCTCAGTTTTGCATACCTCTCTCTTATCTTCTTATGGCCATCTATTTTCTGAGCCAAAAAGTGCAGATCTATTTAATCTTTCTTCACCCAGGAAGCTATTTGGTGTCTTGTGAGCTTCCTCAGAACCTTCTCCAGTTCAGAGATAGAGCTGGTGCCTCCAGGGTGGCCTATGAACATGGAAATACTGAGGATGTCACAAAAATAAATTAAAAAATCACAATTTACTCCTGTGTTCCTGGCATGGGGACCAGGCACCAGCCAGAACTGTCCCACAGAACACTTTAAGCAGTTGGTTGGGATGGGTTTTAATGCTCAAGTGCTTAACAGTAAGCATATGCTTAAACATTTTAACACCTGACAGGTTTGATAAATGAGCTGATAGGAGGCTACTCCTGTAGTCAAAAAATACACCTAGTAGTACTTTCAGAGAAGCATAAAAACATCTGAGATATTTGAACTGCCAAAGACCCTTGCATTCTGTTTTTTCAAGAGATTTTTATGAGATAGTATTTGCTGATGTTTTTCTTAAAAACACAGAACCTTATTTTATTTTGCATAATTCAATTACTTTTTTTTCTATCCAATAAAATAAGCTCATTCAAATAAAATCAGAATTACTTCCCTCTTTTGGCTAGGGTACAGCATCTTTTGTACCCAGCTAAGCAATCTTCACAGTGCTTGGCAATAATCCTGCTTAGAAGGGCAGGATTTAGAACAGATGCAGACTTCTCCATGTTGGGGTGCTACCAAGTTCTCTGTTGATTAGTAGGGTGCATAATTGGGTATGACAGAATATAGATTTCTGGCAGAAAATAATTTCTAATGGGAGAAGCCACTTGCTGAGGACACCCACTTCAATTAAAGGTAGACCAAGACTTTAAGTTAGGATGTTAACCCTATGACTTCTCCCAGACTCACTATTCCTACTTTTAGAAGCTGGGATTCATTGTCTGGTTGTATCATTAACAGAAAAACCACCACAAAAAATAGTGTACAAACTTAGAAGTGGAAACAAGGATTCACCTGAAAATAGTTTGCCGAATCTGTCTTGCATGTGGTAATAACCTTTGATCACAGAATACAATATAAATGTTATGCGAACACTATATTCTGATATACACTAACTACCAGTTAGGCAAAAGATATCAAAAAACATTTGATTTTTAAACTAATCATTGGTGGGGAGGGGGGAAGTTACACTTTGTGTGCACAGTGTCAGCCCTCTGTTCACATTGTCCTTGGGAATGCCCTCCAAGTTGAAATGAAAGGAGTGAAAAAACAAATTCTGACTCGTCACAGAAGTTCTGAGGAGATAAGGGTCTGTTTAGATGCCATGATATGATGCCTATTACAAAGCCCGCATGAGTCACACAGAACCTTTCTATTGGCTTAAATTTTACCTGTGTTTTAATTAAAACTGGTCTCAAAGCAACAAGTCCTTTGTGTTTTAATTCCTTCATCTGCTGAGCTTGGATCAGACAGCATGTTCACCTCACTCTAAAGCAAACCAAAGGGTGAAGCAGCCTGTGTGACAGACAGACATGGGGATATGAGGTTGCCACAAAGCAGATCCTAGTCCCTGCTTTAGCATGTGTTTATCTCCTTGAAATCAGCAATAACCCTTATGTGCTTAACGTAAGGCATGTGCTCAAGTGCTTCATTTGATTAAAGCCTGACTGATTGGGTAAAAGCTTTTGATCTTGGCCTCTTCTTTGGAAAGGAAAAGAAAGAAAACAGAGATCGGTCCTAGACAATCCTATTTACAGCGGTGTGTGTGCCACTGTAGCTGCTCCAGGGGAGCTCACCTGCCACATGAGGAACCCACCTGGCCCTGCAGCTTCATGCATGGGGGTCCCATGTCCTGAAACAGACCCCCCAGCTGGACCATGGGGGTCACATGTCCCAACACAGATCCCCCAGCTGGGCCATGGGGGTCAATGTTCCAACACAGATCCCCCAGCTGGGCCATGGGGGTCAATGTTCCAACACAGACCCCCCAGCTGGGCCATGGGGGTCACATTTCGTGACACAGACCTGGCAGTAGGGCCATGGGGGTCAGCTATCAGTGGCTTCCTGCAGCTGATGGAAAGGGCACGGACTGGCACTGGCACTGTGGTGTAGAGCTTTATCTGCACCAGGGTCACTCCTGAGCACTCCACACCCAGCCAAGGCCTGGGGCTCGGCACTGCACTGGTTCCTGGGAAGGTGTGCAGGGTCCCATGCAAAGCACAGCCAGGGAATTGGCCAGGCATGATGGTGAGAGACCTCAGCAGTGCTTGGCACTGCCAGCTTGCTCCTGGGCTACTGCACCTTCCCAAAGGAGTCTCTTAAAAGCTGCTACCACAATTCCTACAGCTCAAGCTTTCCTCTGTGCCACACCCATGTCTCCTGGGTGGTTGGGAATGCCCCATAAGGGTTAGAGATGCAAATGGACTGCAGGGAGGAGTGCAAGGACAAAGAGTTATACAACTTAGCATTGCACACTTACACAAAACTTCTGGAGTTCTCCACATCGTCGGTATCAACTTTTTCTTGCACAAAAGGTTTCACTCCGAGTCTTTTGAAAAGTGCTGGCCTACGATCACAGACAAGACTCACATGGAGAATGCAGCAACTCGTAGAGTTTCAAATGTCAGCTGCTTAACACTGCACAGCAACAGTACAAACCGAGATGGGAAACATATCGGGCTGGAGCTGCAGGGGAATTTCAGGCATAAAACGTAATTGCTCCAGCTGGAGTTTAGCCAGCACACCAGGATTCACACCTCTGTCCTGCAAAAATAATGCAATGAGGTGTGTGAACTGCAAATAATCATGACCTCAAATTTATGACTTACAGACATCTAAGCATGGTTTTTCCAGCCACACTGTCCTCTCCCAGCACCATACTGGGACATTTGGTCTGTGTTGACTCAAAGAGGAGAGTACTGCCCACTGATTTACCAGCACCACTGCACAAAGTGAGTGAGTCTCTTTGGAGGTCCCTTACTCAAACAATGATGCCTTGCAGCTTGTGAGATGTAACAACATCAGAGGATTAATTGGCATAACTGCAACTGCAGCACAAAGATCCTGTACTTCCCAAAATACTTTCTAAAGATATTAACTTAAGCTGTTCATCAGTGATACCAGTATATTTTATTATACTTTTGAACATTACAGTAGTAAACACTGATTTGTAAAAAAATTTGTAAAAAATTGTAGAGAGAGTATGAAGAGAGATACAGACAACTATTAAATTCCTTATTGCATCTATATTGAAATTTGTGCCTCAGAAAAAAAAAATCAATCTGAACTTACTGTTATGATTTCCTTAATGTTAAAAAATATTTTGGGGTACCACAGGCCTAATGTTACCCATCAAAATGTTTTCAGAAAAAAATCACAGTTGTTCTGTGGAAAATGGTTCAAGGAGGTATTTCCTTTTCTTAAGGAATAAAAAAATAATAATTATAATTTTTTTAAAAAATGGGAAATTGAAGAATCAAAATATACCATGACAGAAAAAAAAATACTCTTAGAAAACCTTTAGGGAATGTGGTTCTAAGGATAGATAGATATAATGAAGATATGTGTTGGTCCTCTCAAGAGAAGACAAAGCTTCTTGCTCCTCCCCCAGTACATCCTGGAGTGACTTGTCTCATTAAAAAACAAGACAGCAAGAGGATATGCCCAGGGTAGAAGACACTGGCCCAAACCCTTGGGCTGCTTTGGCTGTGGGCCTGGCACAGATCCCCCAACACAAAGACCCCCTGCAGTAACACAGACTGGCATTCCACTCCCATACTGATATACTTTGGGGATCTAAATAAACCAAACAAAGTATTTATGACTAAAGAATTTTTTCAATTGTATTATTTGGGCAAATGTCGGTATCTAGCAAATACCTTAAAATATGTATTTTTAAATACAACAGAAATGTTGCAGCTCACTGACCTGTAAAACAGTGAGAGCATAAAGAACAGTGAGGTTTAAAACCACTTTAAATCCCTCCAGCTCTCACTAATACACTGTACTGGGAGAAAATACAAGGGGATACGTTTACACCATGTTCTGTCCTCATTTTTAAATGATTCCATAACATGTACAGACTCCAGCACATTGGATAGTTATTTTTGATCTGTGCTGCATTTTAAACACAACAGTTTTTAAAGGAATCTGATTAACTCTGTGTTACAACTGACAGAAAAGTGACAAGGTCCAGCAGAAACAGATGTTCCCTGCAACTTGCTTTTTCCATCCCACGTGTCTTTTAAGCAAGATTCAGATTCCATTTGGCACTTCTCCCAATATTTTTCCCCATCTTTAATGCAATTGTAGGAAAATTTGACACTTATCTCACTGCTATAAATTTAATAGCAATATTAAAGAACATCACTCACATTAAATCTAAGAAAGTGAGACCATGATAATGTACATAGTTTTATGCTAATCCCTCACCAGTACTCTTGTGTGCTCTCTTTTGCTTGCATTAGGGCTCTGCTCAAAGTAGATTAGTCTGTGCAAACCTGCCATGCCTGCTGCACTCTGACTGAGGTCTCACCCTGCCTGTGGACCAGCGCAGCCACACTGAGCTGCCACGGGCAGCTTGGAGCCCTAGAGCCAGGAGTCCTTCTGTGGCAGCTGGAATCTGGGCCCGTGGTTCATCCCTGCACTCCTTACTGCGTTAGCTCTGTCCTGGTTTCAGCTGCAGAAGAGTTCATTTCCTTCCCAGGAGCTGTTACAGAGCTGTGTTTTGGATTTGGGATGAGAACAGGGATAGTAACTCGCTGATGTTTCAGCTGTGCAGAGCAGCTCATGCTGCCCTGCTAGCAAGGGGGCTGGGGGCGTGCAAAGCTCAGAGGGGAGGCAGCCAGGACAGCAGACCCCAGCTGGCCAAAAGGACATAGCACATGGCATCATGCTCACCAGAAAAACTGGGGGGAAAGCTGGCCAGGGTCCACTGCTCAGGAGCAGGCTGGGCATCCCTTGGTGGGAGGTGAGCAGGTGTTTTTTATCTGCATCACTTGTTTTTCTGGGGTTTTATTTCTCCCTCTCTTTTTATTTTTCCTTTCATTATAATTTAGTATTATTGTTGTCATCATCATCATCATTTTATTTCAATTATTAAACTGTTCTCAGTGCACAAGTTTTCTCTGATTCTCTTATCCCTCCCATCAAGAGGGCAGTGAGCAAGCACCTGCGTGGGGCTTAGATACTGCCTAAACAGAAGTCACTGCAAACAAAAATGCATGCCAGTTATAAGAGTATTAGCACAAAGAAGTTTCAGTGTATTGTAGAGGAACCCTAAATAAATGTCTGTTAGTAGTACAATATGGAAGAGCAAAAGAATTTAGATAGGAAGTCCCCAGCCCCATCACCATATCCGCTCTATGTGAAAAGCTTTAAAAACAAAAGAAGGGAATGTATGTGTGTGTATATCATACAGTTTAATAACTCTGCTGTAACTACAAATTAATTCAAATCTTGTACTTGCATTAAAAATGAACTCTATCTATTTTATGTTGATCATTAACTAAGAATATTTCACACTAGAGATTTGTCATATTAAGGAGAATTGAAACCACTTATATCAATTAATTGTATTATACATAATCTTTACATAGATTATCAAAAATAATTTAGATTCTATATTAAGGAAATATTAAATATGAATTCTGCAAGGAGTCATGACCCAAAGTCCTGCCTAAATAATACTTCGGGTTAGGTAAAGAGATGACAAAAGAAAAAAGGTGTAAATCAAAAGGTGATTGTGAGAACTCTTCAGTGAAATTTCTCCATTGAAAAATGCAATATAATACAACAGAAATGTTTCATGCCCTCATGTCAGTGTCCTTAGGGACAGGGGCTCATAGGCAGGAGGGAGAAGAAGGGGTTACAGCCTGGTGGTAGCAACAAGTGCAAGAAATAGGAGGATCTAAATCCATCAGGATGAGAACCTAAAGCTAGCTCTTCCTCCTTGCTAGACAGTCTTGTTTTGGTCTTTCCTCACTCCATTCCTCCCTTTAAAGATAATATGACTTCTAATAACAACAACAACACACCACCACAACAACATCAGATTTTAATTCTATTAAATATTAAAAAAATTTCAAGACCTTGAAGCCTTAGTATTTTTCACTCATTCTCATTTTTCATGGATAAATTCATCCTACAAACCCATAAAATCAGTCCAAAGAAACACAGAGTGAAAGAAAGATGGACTCTGCCTGAGACCATTAGGCAAAGCAGTCCAGGAGCATGAGTTTATACAATTAGGAAACTTTTGAGCATCATCAGTACAAACACCTACAATACAATCAATGCCAAAAGCTTTGTGAGTACTGCCCCAATCTTCATCTCTGTACAGTACCTGGCAAGCACTTCAAAGCAGCAGGAAGGATTTCTGCAATGGGAGGGGACCACGGTGCTGGAGCACTCCAAGACATGAAGAAGTGCATTAGAAACCACCAGAAGTCCAGAAAAAACCATAATGATCTAGAACAAGCTGTTCCCTCTGGTTCTGCATCAAGGCAGGGTTCTTGGCATGGGAAAGGGAAATAAATATAATAATTGGTTATCTCTTTTATAAAATGAGCTTCGACCACGGTTAACAAAAAAGAGTCTAAATTACTGTGAATTATTTAGTTAGGGGCTGTACCACCCCAGATGAGCTGAAGCAGTCACACAAGACAACACCAGCAATATCACTTAGAGGACACCTATTTTTCTCAACCCAGAGAAGGCAATAACCTACTCAACACAAGACAGCACTGATTCACAACCTCAGAGTTACCATGTCTGCCTTTACAGACCAGTAACATTTCATATATCACTGTCATGATGCTTCCACAAAAATTCATATCTCCTGCATGTCAAAACACAGAGGTTTAAAACTGCTTATCTTCCCTCAGAGGAAGGAATAGTAAGCCTCTGCCACAGAAGCCTCCATGGGAGCGTGTCCATTATCATGTTTTGGCACAGTGCAGTGCCTGGCATTCTTCACACAACCTGCAGATAGCCCAGATACTTCTTGGAAAGAGATTTCAGTACAAACCTCCCCAGAATATTGCTGGAATCCCACTTGGTTCTGGCTGTAACCTTGAAATAACCGATAAAAGGGTTTTTGACATGCTAACTACCAGATTTACAAGCAGTAAGTGTGCATGTTATAGATCAAATTTCAATAATGTTATAACCTTTTTCCAGAAGGAAATATAAGCTTAGCTGAATATTTCTGATTTTGTAAGAGTTCCACAATCAGCAAGCCATCCACAAAGAGAATTCCTAAAGACAAAATAAATTACCAACTTTACCTCTGAATAATTGTGTGCATCAGTGCCATATCATCCTCACACCTGTCATTACCCTGTACCTTTTCCACACAGGACAAATTGAAGATAGGGGAAGCTTCAGAAGTCCCAAAACCCCCTGGACGTCAGGACCCCATGTGCTGCCAGAGAGATGTCTCAGCATGTTGCAAATGCAATTTGAGAATTCTGGATCTGGAAATGGCCTGTTTAGCTCTCGGATGATGCAGGGAATCCATTAATTAACCAGTGACAGGAGACATACCCATCTCTTCACTTCACCATCCCACCGGGAAGCAAGAGGAGTGCTGAGCATCCCCAGAGCACAGAGGCAGCCTGTGGGGCTGGAGAATGTGACTGCAGCTCCATTCACTGCTGTGCAACTCCCACCTTTCAGAGGAGCTGAGACTTCATCAGCTTCTGCCAGTCAGCTGAGACTTCTCAGCATCTGAAGTACAGAAAAGAAAGGGAAAGCAGCAATGCCATGCCAACGGAAGTGCTGCTTGTCACACAAACAAAGTCATCAGAGACAGACCATATTAAATAGGAATATTTCTTCATTGAGGAAAGGTGCAGACAATTTAATCCATTCTGATACAATTTTTAATGCAGCTGGTATTTTACATTATGATTAAACCTGAAAACAATAAGCAGAACACAAATGAGGGTATTTGCAAAACCTGGAATAACTCTCAGCCTCAAAACTTCAAACATTCTGGAAAAAGACTTTTTCAAACTTTTCTATCTAGGAAGCATCCCTAGTACTGCCTGTCCAAGAGCAGGCAGTGTGACCAGCCTGTCACAGAGCCAGGGAGCCCAAACCTGAGCAGTGTTAAACAAAAGCTCTCTCATCCACATTCCCTCCAGCCACACTTGGGGAGGGCACAGTGACAAACGTGGTGGAAGTGGCTGTGTCTCACGAGCACAGAATGCACCACCTTATGTATAAATACAGCAACTTTAACAACTTCCACCTTGAAAACTTCCACAGTGAAAACTTTGCATCAGAAAAATTAAGGGAATTAAAAATTCCCGGCACAGAGCTGAGCACTGCTGAGCAGTCCAACCCAGCTCGGGCTCCAGCCTTTGATCTTCTCCTTTCCCTTCCATTTCTTCGCTCGAGGCACATGGATAAAATTAGAAACATGCACATAATAGTGATCTTCATTCAAACAGTTCCTTGTTTACCCTCTGCCACCTACTTTGTCTACAGCTTTCTTTCAAGTATATCATACAATTACTCTTTCCCACCCACTCTACATTTTAAGTGACATTTGATTAACAAATAAACTAACCCTTAATAAGAAAACTATTGTCTAAATAAGCACTAATACTTTAAATTAAGTACTTTAAATACACCTAATTATGTATTTAATCAGGATTAACAGGACATGCATTGTATGCTAACTAAACACAAAAATTAGATTACTTAAAAGGTATTTTTTAGGCTCCAGAATTATATAGAAAAGAATATTTTTTTACAAGCTGGCATATATATGATAATTTTAATTTACTTTAAATATCACTAATGAAATAAATACCTAAGTCCAGTGATATAACTTATACTTGCTTTGTGGATACATATGTCACAAAAATAGTATTGCTTCCATATGATGTACATAAACATACTTAACCTGGAAGCATACAGCTGGCTTCCCATATCCCACATCTCTACCTCAGAGCCTCACTGGCTTATTTTACTGGAATTTGGGAATGTGTGGTCTGCAGAGAACACGAGCATTTTGAAATAATTTTCCATTCAAATTCAGATCAATATTTTATTTAATCCCCCCTCCCCCATTTGTTTCCTCCTCTTGCCTGAACTTTTTACAGAATGGAAATCCATCAGAGCTGCCCAGGGCTATGCCTGCTGGAAGCCTGAGGGTCTGTCTGGGAATTCTCCTTGTGTTCAGGGCTGGGATGTTGCAGTGCAGATGTAAATCCAGAGAGCCGAGGCCTGGGATGTGGGGCAGGCTTTCTGGTGTGGCTACCTTTGAGCCGTGAGTGCTGGCAGGCAGCCACGGAGCCACGCAGGTGACCTGGCAGGGAACCAGACAGATTTACAATGAAAATCTGCTTAGCAGGCTAGGTTCTCTGGGAAGATTCATTGAAAGCCAGATGTTTTTGTGAAATGTTTTGCTTTTGACGAATCGGCATTTTCTGATGGAAAAGAAAAAAAAAACCAACAAACTTTCTCTCCAAAAACTTCCACTGAGCTCTGCCGACAGCTGCTGTTTCCGGAGGAGCCAACAGTGACACGGCAAGGCTGGGGACAGTGTCCCAGGGCCTCCCAGCTCCCCTCCCTCTTACCAGAGTTGCCCACCACAGCTGAGGTTCCAGGATGGGTCCTGCTGTTCTCCTCCATCCCCCACAGCAGTGGGAATGGGCCCACAGACAGCCATCCCCAGCTCTGGTGTTCCAACACAAACACTGGCTCCACACCCAGCAGAGCAGCAGCACACTCTACAGTATCTCCAGGGTCTCTCAGAAGCCCTCTCTCCTTAAACCAGCCCCAGTGTGGACACTCAGCAGGCTGGCAATCCCCTGGGCATGGGTGTTCCTGGTATCAGCACCACACCTGCCTTTCTCCTCATCCCCCAGTGCTGCAGTTCAGAGGTGGCATAGGAGCCACCAAGGAGCTGCTGGTGGGGTGCCCCCAGCCAACCCAGCCCAGCCCCAGCGGCAGCACACCAGGAACCTGACGAGCTTTAACTTGCAGCCCTTCCTGCCACCTTCTGCTGTGTGCTGACACGAGCAGCAAAAGGCAGCCGGCGCTTGACAGCTGAACACAGCTCAGACGGATAACGGCTTGTGTCTAACAAAGCCATTCCTAATAAAAGAAATAGGCATAAAAGCAGAGAAAAGGACTGTGCTGCACGCAGGGCTTGGGGACTGACTGAACAGTGGTGCTTCTTTCATACCATGAGTTATCTGGAAGTGGCACTGAAGGAGAGCACATGAAAAGTGCTGATGAAAACTCTGCTTTAAAGACTTCTCTTTCTGAGGCAAGAAATGCTGTATGTCTTTCTCCCAGCAGCAAGCCAGACCCACTACTTTATTTCTGGTGCTAAGTAAATGGTACACATTAAATAGTCACTAGGTCTTCAGAAACTTCACCTCCAATATTATTTTAAAGGAGTTTCAGCTGCAAAAAGCAATGTGTCATTTGATTTTCTAGACATAGCTATCTTTCAAATTAAAGGTTTTATTTTTTGATACACAAAGTTTAAAAAAAAATCTCTTGAATCCATCACATTCAGAACATCTGTCTGTCCCAAAGTCTCAAAACATTAACACATTCTTTGACTGTAAATATGTTAGAATATCCAAGTAACTGTGTGTCAAATATGACACTTTCTTGTGCTAGTGAAAGCCAGATGAAATTCATCAACTTCAGTAGATTGCAGATTTAGAGTTCTGTAAATAAGGGAAAAAATTGGCCCTGCACTTTAATTAACATTTTAAATCAAATCTGCATTTGAAAATGTGCCAAAATTGGAAGAGATCATAAATAACCTTGGTCTGCAATATTATACTAGAACATACTTGTGCCTTCTCTGCTTTAAAAAAAAAGTGTTTTTTATCAAATGATAATTATGGCTGTGCTTGAAATGATCCCCCTTAAATTCTTCAGGAAGGTTAAATGAATGAAATGGCTGAATATTAATATTTTCCCTTTAGCCAGGGATTCAAAACAATTCCCAACAAAACATGAGGGCCGGCAGATTTGGAGGGCTGTGTCATTAACAGCCGCTGTCATTATTCTGCTTACATGCTTGTTCTGCAGAGACCGTATTTCCAGTAATAAATAATGTTTTGAAACAAACAGGTGATTTCTGTAAGAAGAATCGACGGTATTTTTTGAAGGCAGTGGTTTCTGTAGAAACCTTTCCTCTTTGTCCTCTCCTATCTGCAGGGTATTGACAGCTCTGACAAGACTTTGATTATCTAGTCAGCAGGAGCCTGAGACTTGTCACTTGTCAGGTGTGAGCCGGCAGTCACGCCGCTGATGAAACAATTGAAAGGAGATAGGCTGAGCATGAGGAGGATCAGGGTCATCAAGCCCAAAATGTACGCCTGTCTAGTAAGGGGATGGCTTACACCCTCATTAATGACTCCAATAAGGCAGGAGAGGGAGGCAGGGAGGAGCTGGAGCAGGGAAATGAGAAACACAAAGGTTGGGGATGGTGGAGAAACTCCACTTGTCAACATCTGTTTCTTGCCCATGGCTCTGCAGTGACCAGAGCCCAGCAGCCCCAGGAGAAGCTGCAGAGCCATTCTGCACCCATCCCCTCCCTGCTGTGGTGAGGGGTAAGGTAAAGGTGGCAATCTGCCTCTCCTCCCATGCCAGGTTTCCAAACTGTACTGCCCAGCAGTGAGGGCAAAAGGCAGTGTGGGTCTCCCCCTGGAGATGTAACAGGCTGGTACCCTGTGGATTCATCCCCATGGGAAAATTAACAGCAACCCCACCATTTCCAAGTGATTGTGTTCCCACTGCCTCTGGCATTAGATAGAAACCCCAGCTGTGACAAATGCCTGTGGTCTGTGACTGAGAGGTCTGGGTGCACAGGGGTGATGTCTGCTGTCCTCGATGAGAGCTGCTGTCCCACCTCCTCTGAGGGCACCTGTGCAGTCATCTGAGCTTCTGCACTGCACAACTGACACCCCAAGAGAGGCACAGACTAATCCAGAGACAGGCTTAGCCAAAGAGGCCAAAGTAGAACAATAGCCGTTGTCTGGCAATTGGCAGGACTTAACAAAATGCTTTGTAGGAAGATGTCTGTAATCCATAACTAATATCCTGTCTGTGTATATCATACACAAACGGTGGGTCAGTTGATAGAAGCTTATCCTAAGAACATTTCACACAAAACTGGATTAGTACAGTATGCTTTGCACTGGAAAATCATTCACAAACTTCAGCTCATGTAAAGCCCAGGACTTTTTTTGGTTGGTTCTTCACACATCACACACTGCTTGTTTTACTGTGATCTGCATTACTTACCTATTCATATTAAAATGCTGTTCAAAGTATGCTTCATAAGAATTAACAGGCAAAATACTGCTGCCCAGAAAGTCTCTCTTTAAAATTTAAATGACAGCATAAATTATTATGCACATTTAGTTAAAGCCACAGGAAAAATCATGAGTATCAAGGACACAATCTGTCAGTTAAACGCATGAAAACCTGCAATCATTTCACTGATTTCAGGACTTTCTCTTCAAGTCTGTGCAGATACAAGGCCACTGACATCATAGTTTGTGGTCCCATCACAAAAAACAAATTGTGAGCTGCATTTACTAGTTTATCAGAGCCCCAAACCTTTGCAAATAGTTTAGGAGTTGTCTGCTGTCCCTTATAAAACTGATTACTGGTGTTCCTTAAATCTCTGGGATATTTAGATGTATGGATAAGATAAGCATGGATTAACTATGTCTGACTATGCATATCAATTGAGGAGAAAATTCTGCTCTGAGATAAGGCAGCAGTGAAAACTCACAAGGCAGGACAGGCAGAAGCAGAGTAGAGGAGGCTGAAGGTTTCTGACACTGGCACACGATGGGACACACCACGGCAGGGAAAAGGTGGTTGCCTGAGGACAGGCAAGAAAAGACACTGGCTGTGATAGTCAGTGTGAAATATCAGAGGCAGACATACCAATTTAAACTTTATTTTTTTTTAGTAACCCTGCACAGCAACTATCTTTACTGACATAAATGGGGAGCCCAATCCCTGTAGCCCCATGCAGCAGAGGGTGGTGCACAGCATCATCCCTGTGGAATGAGGGATGGGTAAAACCTTTCCTGCACAGCTGAGCAGTTATCATCCCCTTGGTAAATCCAACAGTGAGACCTTTTTCACTGAGGAATTTCAAAGCACTTTGTAGGAGTTTGGTGCAGGTATCCCAACCACAATTTCCTGAAGGAGAAGGGCATTAATGCACCAAGGGCTGCACACTCACTGTAATTCCCCATATCTAAACACAGAAGTTTCTGGAGATTCCAGTAATGCTCAAAACTGGAACACAGCTTGGAAAATACTATGTGCAGAGGTACTCATGGTGTGTTACCACATTTCTCCTCATGGAGAAAAGCAAGGCACAGCTTTTCCCAGGAATATAGCTGGGACTCACGTTCTCTGAACATCAGAGAAAGAGAAGCACAGTTCTAATCACTTGCTGTGCCTGTGTTGTGCCAAAGTAGAATGGAATGTGGAGATTGTTTACCCAAAGTGAGGATGTTTTCTTCCCTTGGCCTATCAGGGCCAAGAGTGTGTCTGTGTTGAGATTGTCTGCTGGCAATCTCGACACAGCCAGCGAGAGTCATGGGTGAGTGCAGTTGAGCTTGTGAGTGCATGGCAGAGTCAATTGTAGATTTATAGAATAAAGTACTTCATCAGCCTTCTGAAGATGGAGTCAGATGCCTCGTCATTTTTCTCTCCCCTCATTGAGGGGGTCGCCTTGTTTTGCAATAATGGTGTAGTTTTTAGAGGTACCTATCATGGTGAAATGATACTTGAATTTCTTCATAGGAGAACTAGTTCTGGACTGCTAACCACAGATCCAGACTGGAATGGATCCTTGATAGGAGAGTGACAGCATGATAAAGTGCTCACCAAGAATACCAGGGAGCAATGAATGACAGGTACTGATCAATGGACTATCAAGCATGTTTTCAGACATCAGTTTATTGTTATTAATACTTTAACTTAATCTCCAGCTTTAAAATGAACAATAATGCATTCACTGCTGTCTTTCAGATTTGATTTCTCGTCTCTAAAACACTGAATCAGAAATGCAACATGAGAACGACAAATTTTCACCAACGTCATTAACCCTTTGGAATGAATTACTTATGCCATTCTTGGGAAGGGGCTGGGCTTGGCTGAACACAGGCGAAGGTCTTGTCTCACCTGCCCACCCTGAGGTCCCACACTCTCCCAGTGTCACCTGAAAAAGTCAGTAGTGGCCTCTTGAGACTAAACCTTACCATGCAGTTAGTGAGCATTCTGTTAAAATGCTCTGTTAAAAACAGCACCAAGGAGCAGCCCCAAAACTGGATGTTGCTCAGACATTTCCATACTGGTTTCTAACTTGTTGACCTCCCAGTGCAAAGCCATACCCTGTACTTGCTCCCACCTCAACTTTATCTGAAACGACATTAAGATTTTGGCAGCATTTGGCTGGCTGGTAGGTTGCACCAGCACAGTGATTCAGTGAAGTGCAGACGTTACCTAATTACTCTGATATTGCCAATAATTTCCTGAGCAATATGCCAAGGGCTCTACAACACTAATAAGAATTCAGCTCCATCACTCAGGGAGAACCCATATCATAGTGCCTGGCTTTGATTTCATATTATGATTTTTTTAACATTTATTTGACCTTTGCATTGTTGGGCTTTTTTGGTTTTGTTGTTGTTTAAACGGGAGCACTTCTTTACTGCATTCAAACCTGAAAAGCTGTATTCTCTCCAAATAAAGCAAAGCTTCACTCAGCTCCAGCCAAAATATTGAAACATCTCATCCATGGAAGAGAGTCCTATCCCCATCTACTGCCAATCATGATAATTCATAAAGGGTGCCACAGAGATTTGAATGTACCATTTGATCACTTTTTCAGCTCTTGCCAGTGTGTTACAAGAGCAGAGTTTGCAAGAAGATCAAACCAGAAAGCTATCAATGCTCAGGTATCAATATACATATTTTCTAGAATATAAAATCCTCCAGTTAATATAAAATAATTGTGGAAATCATTGGCAAATTAAAGATGGTTGTTTTAGATTCCAAAAATATTTTTGCTTTCAGCAAAATACATTTTTAATTACTTTCCTACTAGCTGTCATTTTTCATAAACCAGTCTAGACAACTCGTGCCAAATCATGCAAAAACTGATCTCAATGAAATGCTTTCCTTAAGCACCAAAGACCAGAAAATTTTCTCTCTTTTTTTTTTTAAATACATGTGGAGTTTAATAAAAAATTTCTAGATAAATGTTTCTGTTTGTGGAGTGTTAAAAAAGTCAAAACTTCCCTTTAAAAATGGGGTCCATTTAAATATCAAATAATACCAAATAATTATTTTTCCAGTTTAGAAATAAATTTGAAAATATAAATATACATATCCATGTCACATTTTTATTCTCCTCTGAATTCAAACCTGTTCACAAAACATATTATTATGAAGTTCATCCTAGCAAAATTTGCATCAACCCTTATAAGACATACATATATGTTTCCACCACGCCTTTTATCTCATTTATGTTGAGCATCCTGGAAAGGAAGGAAAAATAGTGAAAAATAATCTGAATTTCTATTTCTTTTCCACTTTTAACTGGAATTATTAAGCTGAGCTATAGCATTCAGAAGTAAGGAATTATGTATAGTAAAGAAAGTATATTTTGCTTTTAGCGTCATAATCAATGTCCAAATCTAAAATTGATATAATTGACTATTAATTAATTCCCTTGATATTTTCATTAGCACATCCAAGCAACAAGTCTTCTGTTTGGCACTTCTGAATTATTCAGGAAGTACTCAGATTGCTATAATGAAGGCGTTACTGCCTGATACTATGCTGGCTAATGCAGTTAAATTCAAGGCATGCTTTTATTTTTCTATTCTGATTGGACAACCAAAGCTTTCCCTAAAGATATGTGAAATGCAATTTCAGAGACATACACACACACAAAAAAAAAAAAAAAAAATCAAGAAAAAGGTCCAAAAATATTTTTTGTGAAAAAATCCAGCTCTGTACTTTCAACAATTGTAGCTTTCTTCTAAGTCCTGTAACACTGCAGTGAGGAAGGTTGACGTGGGTGGCACCTAAATCTGTTTTGAAGGCTCCTTAGGAATGCCCCACAGTCCCCTAGAGCCCCAAATGTTTGCAGCAGCCTAACTGCCTGAATGACAAGCAGAGAATTACCTGTGCCATTGCCCTTTCTATCTCTCCCTCCACTGGAAAAGTGACCACAATACTCACAAATACTCCTAAAAATCCCTGAGGAAACACTGGGGGCTTCACCTAGGTAAATCCTGTCTGATGTCAAATGTTGATTTTTGCCAGGGGAAAGACTCCGGGACTGGTCTAACCAGGAGAAAGCTAGGACTATTCTTTCTGGATTCCTTGGTTCATGGTTGTGTCAAAAGCCAAGAAAAGCTGGTAGAGCATGTGCCAAACTTGGCAGTTTTGTATCCTTTCTTAACACTGGGGTTTCTTTTCTTGCAAGGTACTGAGTGGCAGAAATCCCATAAATCTTACCATTCCAAAAAGAAAAAGCTTGAGGGGACTGGGTGGTACATTTGATGGATGCACTGTCCTTAATGCACTAGCCTTTTCCCTAAGGGATTATGGTTTTGAATTTAGTGCAGAGAATGAACTGTTCCTCAACTGATGGCAGTAAAAGTTTATCAGCAAAGGATAGTTTTACCTTTCAGATCATCATTGTGTTCTCTGACATGATCTTACTCTGTACACATCCTTCAGTGCCAGTCACAAAACCAATAAATAGCCTCTACACAGGCAACTCAGGTTGCTTTTTCTTTTTTAAACAGAATACTACTAGTCCTAATTAATTTAATATTTGTCACTTGGGCACTATCTCCCATATGACACACTCCAAAGACCTTACAAAGATTAATGACACCCCATTATATCAATGAAGCAGAAAGAATGAGTTCCCCCCGCACTGAAATGCACTCTCATCTGGGGGGGAACACGGCATCCTCTTAAAGTGTTTTAACATGGAGGAATTGGGCCTTGGAAATGAAGAACCACCCAGCTGCTGTGAGTGAAACACTGCTCCTACAGCCATGAGGTTGGTGCCATCAGGAGCTGGTCACCAAGTGGGTCTGTTCTTGCCAAGCCTCCTATGGGACCCTGTGGCTGCAGGAAGACAGGCACAGCTGAAATGTAGGAAGTGGAGCAAGTTTTGCTGATATCCCTTAAGAAGGGGACTTTAGTTCTACAAATTAACATCATCAGGGACACAGGGGCGGACACTGCCCTGAGAAGTGGAACTAAATTCTGGTTTTTGAAACAGAATGTAAAAAACATGACACCTTCAAACATTGAAATCACCTTGTCCCTGTGTAAAAGGCTGAATCACAATCCACGTGATTACCAACCCGGACCAAAAACCTGAAGGAAGTAGTAAAGGAGATTCCACATAATTACTCCTGCCTAGCCCTTCAGGAAAAGGGCTCTCTTACTACGGGGAGTTGGCCAGGACTAACATGGAGGAGCTGTACTGGTTGGAGGAGAGGAGGGACCCTACAGCCATCACTGCCAGCCTGGCTCTAGGGTTATTGTCTGCCCCACATCAGTGTCCAGGACAGCAAGGGAAGGACATTTACACCTTCTCTGTCACATGAGATGGCCATGATACACAGAGCATCACCACACAGTTCCAGAAGGCTTTAAGCATTGCCCCAAACAGAGTAACACCTTACCACAGCAGAAGGCTTCAGGTATCTGCCCATGCAGAGCAACACCACAGCACTTCAGAAGGCTGCAAGCGTCTGCCCATCTTGCTCGTTAGCCCAGCCTTTTATCCCCTCCTGTTCATGCACTGCACCTGTGAGCCCTGTTCCCTTGGGGCTGGTCAGTGATTCCACACCTGGGCACTCCAGGGCTCATTGCTGCCAGTGCTGTCACCTGCTGCTCACAGCTGTGCCCACTGGGGATGGGGCTGGGCCAGCCCCACTCCCCATCACCACAATCTGTGTGCCTACACTTCTTGTTCCATGAACACCCCACCAGTACGAGCTGAAACCTGACCTCTGTAGCTTCTGTATTGATGGCTGCACTTTGAAATATAAAAACTGTATCATTCAACATTTAAAAAATCCCAAAACTTCTTAATACACACTGGACAGCTTTATCAGTTAATTTGAACTTGTTGAAAAAAAAGCCACATTTTTAGATTTGATCCTCTAGTCTTAAAATATTAATCAGACACATGCTCAGTATTTTTTTTTAATCCAACTGTCTCTAGAATGCTTATTGACAATTTACAAAAAGAGGTTAGAAAATAATAAAGGGAAATATGTAAGTAATTATGGTTCTAGTATTGCAGGGCCAAGTGAAGTAAATTAATGTAATACAAACATTTTGTGGATTTGTTTAATTATTTGCAAGTACAGTTAAATCTGCAAGTACAATTAAATCATGGTGCAGTAGGTGGGGGGATTATAAATTGGAATGCTCCTAATGAGTCTTTTCAGAACACTCAAAATTCTTTGTAAAATACAGATATATTTCCAGGTTGTTTATATCCACTTGCTGAATAGATGACTGCACGCAGCTGTGGCTACATTCCAAAAACTTGGGGATAACTTTCAGTTAGCTACCAATGAAATTCCCCTTATGCCAGTGGTCATCAGAAGGCCTTTCCCCCTTTGTTTCCCATGGATGTTCCCTAAAGAGCTGATGCAGACTTTATGGAGTTTTGTGTGGTCCAGCAGAGCAAAATGAGCCAAAGGGAATTTCACTGGCTCTGGGTGGTACCTACATTTCTGATTTCTGATTGAGGAGTTACTTTCTGTGGATTCTGGATACCCACCAGAGTATTCATATTCCAAATCTGAGAATACACAAATCTTGGAGAGTCCCTGAAAAGCTGCAGCACTACAACTCTGCCACCAGTGGAGTCAATGACTTCATCCCAGAGCTCACAGGGAGCAGTGACAGACCAGTGCCTACAACTTTAGAGAATTCAATCCTAAATTACTACCGTTTCAAGCAAAACTAACTAACTACTTTTGTTTAAATATATAAGATTATATAGTGCTCCTGCTAAGCTGAAAATTATGTGGTGAACAAAGAATTTTCTTTCCTGAAATATATTGTAATCAACAATTCAATGCCCTGAAATGATAGATTTCACATGTTTACATTCAAATACGGTGTAATTTTTCCTCTTTTTCATTAAGAATTAAAAAAAAAATACTGACCCAGAAAATGTTATGAGAGGTATCCAGCATGTCTTGAGCTCCAAACAGTCAAAATTATTCCAAACCTAAAGGATATTCAGTTACATTTGTACCTGTCTGAGCACTGTATAGCATGAAATACCCCCTGTGCAATGGAACTCATCTAGGTCTTTCTGTCTGCAACTCACAGAGTCGAGACATGTTTTGAAAATGCATCTTTGACTTTGGTTCTTCAAAGAAATCCTGAGAAGAGGTGAAAACGGAGAGACTGTTCGAAACACTCCAAAAGGCCTGTGTTCTTCCAGAGACTATTAATTACCAACTGAGCTGCCAATCCCTTCAGAAATGGATCAAAAAGCCACAGAAAGCAGTGACTTAGCAAAAAGGAGCAACTTCCCATGTTTTGTTTTATTTAGAGAGAAACTTTTTTCTTTTCTTCTTTGCATTTCCAGGAATTTCACAACTATTGGCAGATACTCTGTGTTGCATGGCTCTTCCTCTTTTAAGGGGATGAGCAAACATGCATAGTATTCAATAATGCATAGGAATGTCATACCTTTCAGGCATTGCCCCACCCCTGTGAGGCCATCGGCCCTTTGATATTTCTAGGTTCATTATTGAGACCAATCAACCACAAAATTTGCTTTTTTTTGTTGATCTTTCTCCAAAATTCACAGCATATCAGCATTATTGATTACAGCTTGGCATCATTTTGGATGGTTACTCCACTCATGTTGGCGGGGCTTTGGAGGGAGAAGGAGTGGCTTGGTTAATTTTTTTTTTTGGTGAGGAGAAAAAATCTTGACCCTTGATGCTGAGGAACCCAGCTCTGTGCTGCTGAGGCTTCTCCAAAGCTGGAGACAGAGCAGGAGTCCTGCCTGCCTGGCTGAATGTTGATTGACCTGCAGGAGGATGTGTGTGAGCCTGCCTGTGGGGGAGGGAGATTACCAGCAAGTGAGGGATCTGCTACTAGCCTTTAAATTGAAAGCTTTATAAAAGCTCTGTGCTTTTATAACTGATGTTTTATAGATGTAAAGTGTTCACAGCCTCAGTGACAGCATCCACCATACCTTTCTGAAATGAACAGGCACCTGACCTCAGCTGGGTCTTTGATGTGGTGGCTTCAGCTCTCACTATGTAAATATGTTTATTTGCTGCAGAAGCAAGTTCTCCAGGATGAATGACTATGATTGCTCCCCCATAGGCATATGGGAGCATGGGGGGACTTTCCACAAGCAGAAATCTCTCTGACCACTTGTGTTTTGTACGTCTTAGATGGGAACCACTGTCCAAAACACTATTGAGAGTCACATGCACACGTTGTTTTCTATCTGCTTCCCCATATACACAGTTTTCACCAGTTCAGAAATTTGGATAACCTCCTTCCATCCAGTTCTCTGCCAAACTGAGATGGAATAAGATTTTAAACAATGTGAAAAATAACTAAAAAAAACCCCAAAACCAAAACCAAAACACTTAATTTTTAAAATATTTCCAATGAATAGTGCTTTTGAGGTCACTCATGAGACCAAGATTATTTTAAATTGATTGCAAAATGTTTCCAAGAATCAATACTACCCACACATCCCCTAGATATTACTCTCCACTCAGGACACAAGCCAGGCTCCCACTGCTCCCACGGGTGAACTTTTTGCAGAATTAGGACTAAAACTACAAAAGATCTGCTTGTAATGCTATTAAAGCAATGCTGGTGTAGCAAACACATAGGATGTCACACAAGGAATCAATGGGTTAAACAGATCTTTTTTCAGGTTTAGGATTTGTATGAGGAAATGATGTCCCTGTAGCCAGGCACCGGCCGAGGACATGGCATGCACTCTGACAATGGCTTTTCTCGTTATCTAGAATCTTTTAATAAAGTGTTAATTATAAAGGCTTCTCAACTCATTGTTTAGAGTCCGAAAGAGAAGCACACTTTTCCTGTCAAACACGAAGGGTTTGCAGCAAGTGAATTTGTCTTGTAAGCTGTATGTTCCTGGCAAGTGATTAATTTAAATGGGCTGGAGCTGCCCTGATGTCCTGCAGGCCCCAGTGCTCCCTGCTCTGAGAAAGACCACTGCAAACCATGCCAGAGACTTGCCACTGGTGCTGTGCCTTGGAGGGGTGTGCTTTACAGCACATATTTTCATAGGTAGCACAGATGCCCAGATCGAGCCTTTTCCTAGCAAGACCCAGTGACCAAACACTGCCCAGGGGAAAGGCAAAGAACCAGCACATTTAATTCTTGCTCAAGCCTGCAAGTCTGTGATCTTATGTTTGGTGAGGAATGGTGTGCAGGTCACTTCCTCCAGACCATTAATTACTGTAAACACCTCTACCATGTCCTCTAGTGTCACTGGAAGAGTAAACAGATTGGCAGATAAATACAAAATGACCTGTAATAGAGGTTTCAATATGCACTCCCATTAACTTTAGTCAAAAAGGAATGAAAATGTGGGGGAAAGAAAGAAAACACTCAGCATCTGAAAGCAGCCCTGTCTCTGGTATGACATGCTGTGTAAAGTGAACCTTCAAAGGAAAAATAATATCACTTTGTAATGCTGATATTTTGCTGAGTTATTTATTTTATGACAAAAAAGCATTGTGCTATGTGAACGAATATGAATTTACTACTTTTAAATAAGCAGATAAGAAACAAAAGTAGATCACTATAGAAAACTTTCTGCAACATTTTCAATAGATGATCACAGAAAGCAATTAACTAGGGAAAAATCTGTGTTCTATTATTTTCCCTGACCTGTTAGGGTATCACCTTAACTCCATGGCCAGGTGTTCATTGCTAAGAGCAGACAGTCCCTGCATGCTTTTGTTTCTTTCACATCAGATATGAGCCAGCCCAACTCCAGTTTCTCACTCTGCTGCTGGAAGGTGAGTGGGGTTCAGCCAGCCCAGTGCCGAAGAACAGCAAGGCCCTGGAGTTCAAAGCTCTGAGTCATCAGCTCCAAGTATTCTCAGGAAAAGACATTAATTGCAACTTCACTTTTGACATTTAAAGGTGAAACAAAATTGGTAAAGAAAGTAAAAACAGATAAGGCTTCGGAGATGTCTGAACTTCAATATTTCTCTTTTTTTTTTTTTCTGAATGGAGAACTAGAGGTGAAGGGGATGTTTATGAGACTCAAATGGGCAACAGGACTAGTTGTATTTCACCTTTTAACCAATTAACTGCATCTGCACACTTTTTTTTTTCTTTTTTTTTTTTTCTTTTTTTAACCAGTGCAGAAGAGCATAGAGGAAAACTTTTGAAAGAGAGGTCTTAAAAAAGCAGGGTAAGAGCAAAACTGCCTTTTTCAAACGGTTCCATGTTGCTGATCTCACAAACCCTTGTCATATAACTTCTGTTGCCAAATTTAATCCTGCATTTTTTGCATCATTAGAGGCAGTTATTGGTAGAGGATTTTTATACAATTCTGTTGAAGCTGCACCCACACAGTCCAGACACAGAGCAAGTCACCTCTGCACAAGGTGGGAACCCTCTGGAAAGTGGTAGCTCCTGTTGGAGGCATTCACAGCATGCCTGAAACTGGGTCTGAGGGATATAGGCTGAATTCACACAATGGCTGATGGATATAAACACTTGCATGCTATTCAGGCAAACATTCAAACACGCTGTTAAGTGACTTACTGAACTGAGAGATGGCTGACCAGAATCACTTAATTGTGTAAATGTGAATGCCTCTGTTTTAACCCCAGTCTAACTCTCTCAGCTACTACATCTTAATCATATACAGAAATCTATGTTCCTCTCCGGATCCACTGCTCTCTGATCAGTACAATGAACCAGAAAAAAAGTTTGCAAACACAATCTAATTCACATTTAAGGACACCTGAGGAGCCCCAGCGCCCTCTATTTGCAACAAACCATTTTGCTAAGAACATTTGCTGTTAATGATCCTTGCTGTTAAAATATGCCCATTTTGGCATGCTAACTCTTTCTGTGCCTGAGGTTTGCACTTCCACCAGCCTGTCATCTTTATTCACAACGTGTTTTTCACCACACTTCCAGATGTTGCAATGGTAGACATCATTTTCTCTTGAACTTTCAGGACAAGATCTCTTACATATTTAGCCCCAATGTCACGCTAGGAATGGGCTCATCATCCTCCAAGACATACCATCACAAGGCAGAAGCTGACAGTGCTGCATTCCCCAACATCTGCTGCTGCAAGGACTCTGCAAAAAGGCGCTTCAGACCATGGCATCCAGAAGGGCTGCAGTGACAGTCCTAACCTATGCCTTGCAACTAAAGGTCTTGAGTAATTTTTGCAACTACGACAGGTACTGCACATATTTCATATTAAAGATGAGAAATATTGCTGTATACATCATGCCTGCACATGGATGTTTCATGAACTCTTCTGTTGTTTGCCTTTCAGTACTAGCAGATAAGCATTGTAATTCTACCCCAGGTTTTTTTAATTGAGTAATGCTATGAAAAGATTAATTAATTTGCATACAATATAAATCCACAATTCATCTTTTATTATTGCACAATCAGGGAGCTTTAATGTAACAAATTCAAGTGCTACATGCTTTGATTGCTCTTTGTAAAAATACTTAAATATCACTCATTTGGAAAGAATCCTATGGAAGTTTTCTAAGTGATATATGTGCTATTTGGGAAAACTTTCCTTATAAAATCTCTGTACAACATTAGGATTTCTGACATTCCAAATTATTTAGGTTCTGAGTATCTCAACAAGAAGAGTGCTTCTAAATGTTTTAATTTAAAATGACCAAACTGAACAATGGAGTGAAAAATAAAAAATTAGCTGATATTTGGAATATATGGTCTATCATGAATAGAGATGTAAGTAATAATTTAAAATATATTGCTGGTTTTGCTAGAGAACTTAAATTATTACTAGAGTACATACTACTCATTCTATTTAAGACTATCATTAAGAGCATGACTTTCAATAACCACTAAACCCCCTTTAAATCCAAATTCAGAAAAGCTATTTTAAAGTTTATATAAATAACCTTTTAAGGTATTATAACTAAGAAAGTAAAAAAAAAAAAAAAAAGCTGGAGAAATGCTATCTAAGTTACAAACCTCTTACATGACAAAAATCAAACCAGAATTCTTTTAAGTACAGCACACTAAGTCTGTTTCTTTTCATAACCTTCCAAATAAAAATATTATTTCTGGGAAGCTCCTTCCAATGCAATAAGGTTTCCTTCTGCACACTTTCCTTTGGGCTCTTGCAAGAACAACAAAACATCATAAATAAAAAAGACAAATCAGCTTAAGAAGAAGCAGCATTTCCACTTTGCCTAAAATTTCCAGCCTGGTTTTAAAACTTGAAGAAATTTAGATGAGGGTTGGAAAGGATACTGACATTTTGAGTGATTAGCTGAAGAGCACTGAAATATCTTAATTACTTACTGGTAGCAGGGTATTGGTAACTGCAGCTCGGTAAAGGAAGGGGGAGATAAAATGCTTTCTTAAGCACATATGTGATTCTATGTAAATCTGAACTGCTGCCTGAAATGTTTGCCAATAAAGATGAAAGTCCCACAACATAGTCACAACATGATATCTATCATATGGCTTCCTGGCTGTTGTGTATGTTTTTGCTGTGTGTAATTGACTGTGTTGGTGTTTGCACTACCTAGAATTTGCATATTAGCTCCAACACTGTGTTCTTGGTGGGCCGGATCCTGCGAGCTCCCCTGGAGGGATCTGGCTGCCCTGAATCCAAGGGACACCAACACAGGGCTCTCAGGAGGTGCTGAGTGCTGCAGCCATGTTCCCACATGTCATCCATGGAACAGAAGGTGAGCAAACACACCCGTCTTGTAGTGGCACAAGAGGGAGTGTTGAGACTCCAGTCTTCAGAGTGAAATACATCAGCAGCTCAGGAGATGACAAAACATGGGCTCCACCACAGCCAAGATTTGGGTTATTCTAGAGGCAAAGTTGTGATGGATACAGGAGTACAGCTCTGAGAGTCAGTTTACTTTCCAAATACCACTACAGATGAGAGTTTCTCCCTTCCCAACCCTTCCTCTTTTATAATCGAAACTACGCAAACCCATGTTTCAGGAAATAGGATTGGAAATTTCTGCAAATTGATTCTGCCAACAAAGCCAAGAAATGAGAAGAATTTCATGTGGAAATCCAGCAGCCACCATCTCTAACAACAAACATAAAATCAGGATCATCTTATTACCCTCACTGAAGTGATTTCCCTCAATCCGAGCACTCATGCTCTGCTGTCAGTCCTGGACTATACAGTAATCATCTGTCTGTTCTCATGGCACTTTCTCTGCTCACACTAGTAGCACAAAGAAGCTGTAATGAATCAGGGCTAAAAAAAGGGATTGTATCCACTAGCAAGTACAAATCATTAATAGAAATTACCTTAGTGTATGACTTGGCTGCTTCTTGTGATGCAGCTACATATGTCGCAGCATGTAGGAGAAAGAGGCACAGCAGATGCTACTGGAAGCAAAATCCTGAGAAGGAAAGATGGCATGTTGCTAGCAGCTCTGGTTAGAGGGGGATGAAAGAAGAAGATGCAGCACTTACTGGACCTGCTGCTGTTGCTATTGAAGCATCTGCTCCATTACCATGATTAAAGAATCTGTTTCCACTTCTACTGCTGCTACTTCCCTGTTTTGCTTTTTCTATGCTTCATTTTTTTTATTATTTTCTCGTGAATGAAAGGAAATCTATAAGGTCTCTAAACAGGTTCACATTATGGGCACACAGGGAGGGTGCAGGGATGGGAGGAAAGGATTCCTACGCAGAGATGCATCAACACTCTCCTTGAGTATGTAACAAGTTAACGATCCATTTAAAAATAAAATCTTGACCACCAGTTAATAAGGCCTCCTATAGCAAATTCCAGCATAAACAAACACTCATAGAGTAAGTGTGAAGTTCAGGGTAGGGTCAGAGTATTTAAGGCAGATAAGTGGGAAGTCTGGATTCTAGTCCATACTTTCCCAGACTGAAGCATCCTAAAATACCATATCTAATTAATCAGAACATCTTTCTGACTCACTCCTCAACAATTACCCAGGAAGGGAGAAATAGCATGTAATCAAAGGCTGTAAAAGGGTCCTCCTGTATTCTGTGCCTATCATTGAGAACACAAAACATAATTTGGTTTGCGACTAGATGCAGACTGCAAGGATATCAGATTAAATCAGG
Source organism: Motacilla alba alba (assembly GCF_015832195.1). Lineage (NCBI taxonomy): Eukaryota > Metazoa > Chordata > Aves > Passeriformes > Motacillidae > Motacilla > Motacilla alba. The sequence goes on from NC_052026.1 coordinate 6,163,926, forward strand.
AGAATATGGTAAATTTTCAGCGGTGAAATAGCAAAGTGAGTGAGTTGAAATTTGTCTGTGCTGGTCTGTAGCAGAGGAAATGGAGTGTCAGCCTTCCCAACAAGCACCTGCTGACAAAATCAGGGCTCAAGCCTGATGGCAGCTGAAGGGAAAGGTTCCAACAGCAGAAACCAGTGACAATGTCCTTGTGTTTTTAGGGATAAAGCCTCGGCCTCCCTGTCCCCAAAGGAGCAGCTGCTCCTCACAGCAGTGAAGGTGGCCGGAAAACTGAATTGGCTTTTATTTATAAGGCTTTTGATGCTTTTCCCCCTGCAGGCTGTGTGTGTACTTATCTTCACACACTCATTAACATATCTTCCCACACTACCTGTCTGAGCAGGGGCCATGAAAGCATCTTAAAATCATGGCCCCAGCTGCCCAGCTGTGGGTGATATGGGTGATGGGATTCAGACATGCCGGCCAGAAACTTTGCTGCACACAGACCTCACTCCAGGAAAATGAATGAATTAGGGGTGCCCTGACAGGTGTCCTCAAGGCTGTGTCCTGCAAGGGCTACCAGCATGGAAGAGCACATTTAAAGCAAGAGTTTAGCTCCTCTAAATTACACCATGATACCTGAAAGCAAACCATAAGGTCTTAAGCCACTTTGGGTCCAGAACAGCTCTAAGGACATTAACTCCTTAACATGGTTAAGGCTCTCATTTGCCATGAGGGCCTGATCCAAAGCCCAGTAAAATCCCTTAAATTATTTCCATTGACTCCAATAGGATTTGCATCGGGCTCTAAATCCTTAAAGCAAAGCTTGAAGCAGTTACCTCATTCTGCACTGGAGCTTTTAAATCCTTAAGTAGTCTTAAAGGAAGCTTTGACTTGATTTGTTAATCACAATGAAGTAAAAACCAAGCCAGGTGCCATTGCTAAGTCCCAAACTACTTTTGAAGATAAAGTTTTCCTTTGTCTTTATTTGCTTCCTTCATGGTTTATAAAAAAAAAAACCCAAGCAGCCAAGACAACTAATTAGAACCCCAGATATGCAACATTCATATGCTTAATTTTAATCAAGTGAGAAACTTTTCTGAATAAGTAAGTTATACAAAATTAAGCACATACTTAATTAAGCAGTCATATGATCAAGACAACTAGGGGAAAAGCAGTGACACTGCACATAAGCAGAGTGTTGCTACATATAAATAAGCCAAAAAAGGGAAACAATGGGTTTAGCTCAGTGTCATCAATTCAGCAGCTGCAGGTGAGACCTACAAACACAGATGAGAGAAAATGGGTTTTTAAGTGTCCCTGTAAGTTTTTACTACTGAACAACTTCAATGTTTTGCAGGATTTGGCCCAAAGATCAACCAGACCTTTCTGGAGAAACAAAGATTCCCAGTTACTGCTGGGTCCATATTACACAGCCTCTGCTGAAATAACTGCCCCTAATTGGTACAAGCTGAGCATTTGCCCTGTGCACTTTTGGTAATAGGGTGATCTGGAATTTAACACCAGCATGAGTGAGGCATCTTCCCAAATGACATCTCTATGTTACCTTGATTTTATCAGGCTTTTTAAAAAATTTACCCCACTGCTTCTGTTTCATATCATTGACACAGAAAGTAGAGTGGGAAAAGGGAATTTTCATGTAAGTTAAAAGTTAATTTGCTGCTCAGAGAACTTGGCCTAAAAATGAGTGATAAATGCACAAAATCAGATACCCAGAAAGTATGAAGGATAATAGATGGGAACTGATCCCAGGTATCTGAAACAATCTGAAAGCATCACTTATTTCTCAAGACAATGTTCTCATGGTCAAAAAGGCTGAACAGGAGCTTTGTAGAGTTCCATTTTGACATACATGCCTACATCCTCTTTCAGATGCCTAAGTCCTTGTGTGGTTATTGGTCTTGTCTCAGGGATGAAGTGATCCAATTAACTTCTAGGGCACAACCCCACTGTGCAGACACACAAAGCAGAGACAGCCAGGGTAGGAAGGTTGACTGATCTGTGCTAATGTGTTTTCTGGAACAAGCATGTTTCCTCACCAGTATTGGATTATGTTATGAGGACAGCAGAAGTTGGATGTTTTTGCCTCCCTTTCCATTACATGGTATAAAGTGTCCAAATAGACTCCAGATAACAGCCTTGTGCCTGTGCAAGCAGCACTGGTGCTTGTCTGCTACAGAGAAGAAGCCAAAGTTATTTTAATGACTGATGGATTCAATTTCTACGGCCATTTTTATTACCTGGGTACTGTGATGAAAATCAACCACAGGAAGAACTCAATTTTGTTTTTCATTAATATTCACTTTGTTGATATGAACAGATGATTTTGGGGAGCTCAGATGCCCTTTTAATTTATATCTTTGCAATGTGGAACAGCTATCTTCCACTTTCAAGTAAGTAAATCCTGCATCTCACTTCTTGTGGGTTTTTTTACATTATAACAAATGGAATTGTCTTCTAAATTTTCTACCAAAAAAAAAAAAAAAGTGGAGGGAAGTAAATACCCTTTAAAAAAAGACAGCTAGTGTTATAGGCAGGTATAAATACCATAATTGTGTCTCTAATTTTTCTATAAATAATAGGGGGGAAAAAGTGAAACCTCTGCTTGATAGAAATCACTATCAGATCTGAGACCTACAATGTTTTCTTGAGCTCTGGCCAGAAGCTCCATTCTTCTTCACATCACGAAGCTTTCTGCAGAGTCTGGCTAAGGGTTTTCTTGGTAGTTTTACATTAAGATATGTGGATTTTTGGAGAGATCAGATCAACATCCCCCCAGATTCAACCTCCTATTCACAGTGATCCTCAGGTCTTGGAAGAGAAACACTACTTTTTGGCTGGATGCAATGCATTTTGGAGCTGTTTTCTTCCTTCTTAATTCTAATTTTATATTTTTGGCGCATCCAGCTGCTAGCTGGTTTGGCTCAGAAGGGACCTGAGCCTACTAAGGTGACAGAAATAAGTGCTCTAGATCACCAAGTGAGCAGCAGCTTTCTGATCCCCACCACTTTTGTACCATTACTAGCTCAGTCACAACAAGGAAAAATTCAAAAAAAAATTTCATTTCCACTCAGTGGAAAACACCTAAGACTGAAGTGATGTAACACATATATCTTGTTACATTTTGATCTATATAATATATTTTCTTAGTTTCATTTCATAATCATGCTAAGCTAAAAAAGAACAAGCTCTGGTTTTATCAGACACAAGGAGAATAATTGACACTAACAGCTTTGTCTGCATTTAAACTTCAGGGAGACTGCCTATGCCTGTTTAGGAAAATGTGTTGTAGAACTGGCTATTTTTACAGCTGGTCCCAAATGAAAGACTTTTCCCATTCCCCCTTAACAGTGTCCATTTGCTTCTTGAGCTCATAAATGAATGCCTTGGTTTCAATCTCCCACTTGAAAGCTAAGTGAGAATTCATGAGAGAGCAGACTGGACATACTGTCTGCTCCTGAACTTCAGGATTAGGAGGTACAGACAGGACATTTCCAACTCCCAGATAAGTTCAGAATACCATCTTCTTTCAGGTTACCACTGGAGACTATTCAGTCTTTCCATAAATTCCTCAACTTTAACACTGAAATTAAGCTATTCTGCCTTTGATGTCTAACATAGCCTGTGGTGCCATGCTGAAATAATTTGGATCAGAGCCCAGGGACTATGACAGGCCTATTTTTGTTGTCTATCTCTAAAAGTTAAGGAACAATTTTGTAGCCCACATCATCCAGAAGAAAGATAAAAGTTCCACAAGGACTAAACCCACAGGATTATTTCCAAAAAGGCATTTGAACCACACCTTGGCATCTTCCCAGGGATTTCCCTGCCTAAGTCTTGGTGACTAAGCAAAGAGGACCTTTTTTCCAGAGAGGTTAACCCTCAGTTACAGTGGAGGCAGTGGTCTCATGAGTGGCAGGCAGCTGGGCTGCCCATCCAATTCAGTGTGGTGACTTTTTCTAGCTGACAAGGTAAGAAACAGGAGCAGAAAAACAATGTCTGGTAGAATAAAACACAATCTGATGAGAAGAATGACAAAGTGCCATGTAAATTGCAGTCCTCACACAACAGCAGACAATCACAATCACTATCACTCTTAGTCTGGCCACCATACTGTTAGAACCAGAACATCGCTGCCTAAATTACTGTAACATAAAAGATCTTACAGATGTTTGAAAATCATACTGTTCAGTCACCTGCCTTTTCAGAAGATGAAAGGTAGAAATGATGAGTAGATAACCACCATGGAGGTGCACTGAGACATCACTGCTGAGGAGCAGGAATCTCCCCCTGCAAGCTCTTCAGCTCAGCTCTGAACAGTGGTACTTATGATTCAGCTCATATTCACTCTATCCTCATTTATAAGATAAATAATTTTGAGATGTATCTAAAATTACTTTACAACCTTTTAATCACTGAAAATTGTGTATAATTATTATACCTGCACTCGGGTGCCAAGATCTGCTGTGAAATACTTGGCTGCTCAAAGTGTGTGGAGGAAATGCTTCAATTCCACATTAATTAATGAATTTTTATCCACACTCCTGTCCATTAACAGCCACCATGCTTTTGCTGTGAATGGTCATTATTACAGACTGAAATAGGAGCATAAATTTACTGATAATGAAAGTGTCACTTGGAGGAGCAGTCCATCATCCTGTGTGCTGATTTGGTGAGACCTTTTTTTGCTGTCTCGCATCTTTGCCTTGTTTCTGAAGGGCTGGCATGTAAGGGAGGGATCTGTTATTTGTAGACACCCACTAAACATTCCTTTAAATAAACTAGGAATGATTTTTGGTATTCCAGGAAATATTGCATTGATTTTAAAATTGCCCTCTCTTATCAGCCTTTGCAGGTCTTCATCAGGAGAACATCCCTGACCTCCTTGCTCTTCAGATTGTTAGCCAGGTTGGTTTTCTGTTGGTGTTCTTTGGTGGCTTATTTTTTTTGACAAGGAGTGTTTCTGACTCTTGAAGCAAATTACCTGGTTGACTTAATCCTTGTGCACCACTAAAAAGAGAGATTTCAGTTGATGCTCTGCATCTCTGGACCATATGGAACCATGCTCAAGTTGTCAAATTTTCTATGTTTTAACTATTTAACTCATTAAATTCACTGGATGGGCTCTCATGGTATCTCATCTGTTAATTACTTTATTAGATACAGTGTATGATATGATGCACATGGCATGAAAATTCATAAAAACAGGCCTTAGTGTAAAAGCATTGCATTAGCACATCACAAGACATAAAAAAATAAATACAGATAAAAATAATCTTGAAGAGAATCTCCATTTTACACAGGGCTCATGTACTGTTACTGTTTTTATATAGTATATAACTACACAATTAGTATTAGCTAAATTATCATGTGCTTGAAAAGGTCCTCTTTCAAGTTGAAGTGTCTCGATGAAACCTGGTGGCTTTCCAAAGCCTGTACTATTTGTGTGCACCTGGACACTTCTGTTTAAAAACGGTACCCATATGCAACTGAATAGAGCAACTTACCAGTTGTTTTTTTTAATCAAGCACATCATACACAAATCATGTTAAAATATCAGCAACAAGGCTGTAGTGCCTGCATACATATATGTTTTTCTAAATATACCTGAACTTTACTCAGTACCCCTTGCCTGAAACTAAATTATTGAGATTAAGATATTCCTTTCCAAGTCAAAGCAATCAGTGTGATGAGACAGCTGCAGAGGCCAGCAGCAAGTTCCACGTCAGCCAACCTCTGTACCCATGCAGTGCTCAGCCAACTTCAGAGTCTAAATCACACTTTATGAGAGCTGCTTACCTCTCAAGGAAATAGTTTAGAACTTATTTGATGTTTGAAAAGACAAGATACTCACTAATTTGTGAGAGAAATGAAGTTGTTTGCAGGATTCTTTCTATTGGCTCTCTCAAACAGTGAGATGTGGCACAATTACACACGTGCTATGCGCATGTCTAAAATTTTCCCAGCAGGTCTTGGCCAAAATGCCCCTGTCCTTCAGTAGTGTATGCATTAACAACTTTAAACCACAGGAGTAGTTGCCTGAACCCTGTGCCTATAGAGAACATCAGAACACTAGAAATGTTTACCCAAATACTGCAGCACAACACTGAGACTCCCCAACACATTAAGGTACATGGTATTTTGGAACAAAACCTTTGCGCTGAATTATTGTGAATTAAGTCTCTGGACTGAGAAATAATTCAAGCAAGTTAATTGAACCACCTTGGACTACTCAAGTAATTCTTAATGCCTCAGCAAGACACAGGCTGGCAGGCTGCTGTGGGAGGGGACAGGCACCCAACACCAGGTGCCCCATCCTGTGCACCAAACCCAGGCAGGGACTCTGGAAAGTCACTTGTGGCCTCGCTGGCTCCTGGCCTCCAGCAGGAAAACTGGATTGTGATTACTACTGCTCTATTTGTGGGGCTGGGAAAGGAAAGTCAGCGCTTTTGGAGCTGCTGGGTACAATGACAGCAGAGCTCCCAGAGAAACAGCTCCCAGGAAGGACCCACATTTGGTACAAGGGGTACTTTTTTCATAGGTCGAGGCTACATGGTAAAACTGGAAAGCAAATATTATCACCCAAAGTAGGGATTGCTCCTGGGGAAGTTATGATTGAGATTCTGTTTCTGAAAGCAGATGTAGGGACTTCTCATGAAGTCCACCCTCATAGCTTTACCTCTGACTTCAGAGGCCATCAAAGTCCACAGCTCACTGAGAGTGATGAACACTTTTGCAGTGTTTTCAATAGATTTAAAATGTAAAAAGACTCTCTCAGATGTGGATGAACTCTGCACTGGATAGGCAGCTCCAGCAGAGGATGTAGGACAAAGGAAATGCTGTGCCCCGTGGACACAGTTTGATGGAAGCTGAGCCCAAAGGATACAAAGGACAGAAGAAAAGAAGTATCAAAAAGCAGGAGTGTCCCTTCACACAGGGTGCGTTTGGGGGAGAGGGAGGAGGTAGAGCAGGACCGGCTCTCCTGCTCTTGGCATAGTGAATAAAAGCAAGGAACATCCTCAGTGAGTCACTCCCCCCACTGTAACAGCTGCCTTTGGTACTGGGGCACGGCTGGAGCAGTCAGAGAACAAGAAAGCAGCCTAAAATATTTCACAGAATTGCACAGTTTTCTCATAGCATAACTGAATAAATATCATTAAAATATGCATTTTTTTTACAGTTCTTCATTAACAAGTAAGATAGCATGTGGTTAGACCAGTACTGTATCAGTAAGATCTTTTTCCTTGTCAATTTACATTATAAAAACATCTCATGCATATAAAAAGTGGGGGTTATACCAGTGAAATTATATACAGTAGTGTGTGCTTCCATATACTCAGGTTAGTACATATTTACATGTACAATGCACACAGGATTAAGCTGGGGCCAAACACTAAAAGAAAACATGCGGTAAATGGTTGCTTTAATAAGTCCTGTTCCATTGAAAGGAAATAAAACCTGAGTATTAATGAGATATAATTATATATTTAAAATCTTTTCCCTTGTGCAGTATACAGAATTAATGCCAGTAAACTCACAAACTGCAACATTCTACTCCATTACATCTGCAATGATTAGAGATAGTTTGAACATCTGGCATATAATCTGTGATAGAAAACAGCATTCTGCACTTTAATGGACGTCTGGAGGCTACACATATCTGATTTTATTTCTTTGTGTTAACTCTTTCCTGGGAGGAAGAGACGATCCAGTGCTTGAGCACCTTCTTTCTGTCTTTGATGAAGTTGCATGTAGCACTGATATTTAGCTGCTTTCAGGCTACTTATGTTTTAAATATCTAAACTAAAAAGGGACCCACAGAGATTTCTGAGAGGCTATTTATAACATAGACAATTGAGCAGCATAAATATTAATGTGTTAAAACCCAAGAAAGTCATCCAATGAAAGTGACAATAATTTCCTCATTTCCAGTGACTTCAGAACATAAAAATGAAGCGGCATTTGCTGTTTCTTCCTTATTTCAAAGACTTTGCAAATATCCTCCCTTAATTTGGTTTTCTTTTAGAATCTTGTACATGATAAACTGGGGTTACCAATATTTGTACATTTTTGATGTACCCTAACTGTAAGTATGTAGAAGCTTCTTTGACTGGCACTGACTTTCATTGAAAAAATTAGATTATTTCTCAGCTTTTGCAGGGTGTGTTTTGCCCCAAGCTAAACAAGAAGGTTTTAGCCCTACTGTGTTCTGCGGGGAAAAGAGAGATACGAACTTGAAAGGCAAATGAGATTGACAATGTTATCTTTTGCCTTACTTACTGAATATTAGCTAATACCAACACCTAAGGAGACCTTGAAATTAGACTCTGAGTAGTAATTAGGAGTGATTGAAGAGTGGCATCAGAAGAGATCTGTGTCACTGCTGAAAGGATTCAGCATTTAGAATGACCTGACAAGTGTTCTCTATGAGTATATTTAGGTATGAGGAAGAATATCTACTGCAGGAAAAGTGCTGGTGTTAGGCAGAGTTTGTAACCCGATCATATACACATCAGGGGCTTGCTCAGCTGCCTAGGTGTAACAAAAGCTGTAGTTACTGGGTAGCTCCTGTTGAGTACCACCAATTAGCCTTTAACATGGGTGCATTAAGCAGTCCTCAGGTCCTAAGGACCATGCAGCAGAAGTTCACAAGGGCAGCAGAAAGCTCTACTGGCTGCATTACCACACAGAAACACTTACACCACACACATGCTATGCACAGGGAAGAACAGAAAGCCTGGAGATAATAATTTACGGCTAAAACTACCTAAATATGAAGCATGTGTGATGCATTAACTACTGAATGGTTTCATGTATTGCTGGGCAGTGGAAAGCTTGCATCTATGGAGGGGAGAGACAAAAAAAAAATGAAAGAAACCCCCTCAGTGTTCATTTGTAAACCAGACTGAACCCATTTCAGCAAAGATTAGGAAAAATTGGCCTAATTATGGATGATGATCTAATACAATTTGGCCATATTTAATGGAAGTCAGAACCATTAGGTTGCATGTTGCTTCAAGTTCCAATATCTGGACTAATGGATCAGTGATTTCTCAGATACTAAGCTCCTCACATATTTGTCACTTCTTAAAAAGTTTACTAGATTTAACAGCTGAAGAACATTAAAAGATAACTTGAAATCACCATTTCTTGAGGACTCCCCACCCACGTCTAATGAAACCCAGGAAGGTATCTGGAAATAGGCCAACCAGGTTTTACCAAAGTATCTACATTGTCTTTGATTTACTCAAAATTTTTGTCAATAACATCAAGTGCAACAATCAGCTCTGCAGCTGTAGAGCTCAGTCCTGCTCCACTCTCAATCAATAAGACTCAGTGGAAAAGCAGGCTGGTTTAGACCCCAAAGGAGTAAGCTTCCCTTTGATGATAATCTGGCAAAGGTCCAGAGAGGTTCTGTCAGAATAAGGGGCATATTTAACCTGGATTTCCTTGATCTCCTCTACGTAGAACTGTAAGTACCGATCTTAGCAGACATAATTCACTGGATAAAATCATGAACTGATTTTTTTCAGTGTTAAATTTCAGTAGGAGGGATGGACTTGGGAGGTCCATACAATTCCACCTTTCCAAGCCAGTTATGCAAAGACCAAAGTTGCCAACCCATTTTTTAGCACAAAAACTTGGAAAACTGAATCTGTGACACAGATCTGATAAAACCATCTGAAATTCATGTTGGTGAGAACAAAACCATGGGAAGGAAATGGCCGAAGCAGTTGGGAAAGCCCTTGAACAAAAGAAGTGATATTTCAGAATTGCAAGGGGTGTTTAAATAGATTTTAGGTTCCCCCTGCTTTGACTAAGCAGCATCTTGTAGGGGTGTTTCATGGTCCAGCTGTCCCCCTCTGTTCCCAGATGGTGCCTGGGGACAATGCAGGACTGAGGCACATCATGGTTTTCCTCCTGCCCACTGAGGAGGACACAAGAGAACCATTAAAAGCCCCACACAGAACAAATCAGGTGCTTTTGGCTGTCAAGGCAAAGGAAAAAGTCAAAATCCATCTGACTTGGTGAGAGGATGGAACAAATTCGACTGAGACCATTAAGGCTGTTGGTTTGAGCATCATACTTTAGAGCTTCCTAGTGGAGTGATGAAACTTCGGAAAGAAAGGACCAAATCACACACAGCATTCACCTATTAGTTATTCTATAGTCTGTCCCCAAGAAGTCCTCTGCAATGACTCATCAGAAAAGCCACATCACAGTGACACTCCCCCCATCTGTCCTGTCACTGCAGAGCACCTGCTTTGCTTGGTGTGTGAGCCAGAGGACTTTGGGGGATGGTGGCACTTGACTGCAGCAGACAGCCTGTGCTAAACCATCAGAAACAAACCCCTGGGCTTTCTTTCCAGGGCCTCGGGCTTTGGTCTGCTGAAACAGCACATTTGACCTTAGAGGCAGATGAAAACTTTAAGATGTCTCACTGGCTCCCCACTACAGCTGATGAACCTGGAAATTTTGTAGCATGAAACAAACAGGCTTCTGTAGCAAACAAGGAACTACACCAAGCCAGAACAGGAGAGGAAGATATGGTTTGGGATTTAGTTTCTTTTGTTCTTGGAAAGCACTATGCATAGTTAACTTACATCATTAATTATCTTTTGCATTAACATAAAGCTGTAATTGAACAACTTAACCAGTAAAGATGAAAAACAGACTTGCCATGTAGTGTGTAAAACAGTCATTCTGCAGAGTGGGAAAGTCTTGCACCTTGCAAAGAGTCCTAGGGGCTATCCCAACTAGATATGCTCCAGTAATACTCAGTTGCACATATTCACAGAGCTTGTGGGTATATGGTGCAGGCTGAATTCATGCCAACGGCTCCAGATATAGATAGAAAATTAAGTTGAAAAGCTTTTTTTTCTCAATAATTCCACCAAGAGGTTTGGAGCAACAAACCAATTACTTTTCCTCAAACTCTGCAGGCCTTTAAAGATGTAATAACTCTCAGTACTTGGACTCCAAAGGGAATAACTCACAACACAAAGCAGAAAGCTACAGGGCAATGCCAACACCAAAGAGTATTTCAGGTGTTTCTGCTGGAGTGTGCCTCGGGTTTGAAGACCCCCTGGAATTGAGGTGATCTTCAAGGGAGCAGCAGCCTGCCACAGGTCAGAAAACTCCTCAGACTGGGAAAACATAGAAAAGATGCTGCAAATTCTTTCCCTCTGCACAATCGTGTTGTGGCATATTCTGGTAGCTGTTTATTCTGGAAAATGCATGTAGAACACACTCCCTCCTTGTAAGCCACAGATGGCTCTTTGCTCTGTCTCCAAATAAATGCCACCATACCTTGGGGATCAGTTGTCCCCACAGCATTGATCTACTTAAATCCCAAGTCTGAGATCTACTTTTATTTTGATGGGATAGTTATCCAGCTGACAGTTGCAAGGAAGCTTTAGCTTATAGTCAGGATATCCTAAAGCGTCAAAAAGAAGAAAGGTACTTCCTATCTTTCCACCTAATCTCATGCTTCCTAAACCAGATTTAGGAGTGTTTCATGTTTAAAACTGGCAGGACTCTAGACCATGCTATAAACAGATATGAGGTTCCTGGATTCAGAGGCATAAAGTCCTGGGCTGCACAGCGGCTGGAGGGACTAGCCAGTACAGGGAGGTCCCCTCTCACAAGTGAACCCAGCACACATCTCTGAGAAGGGGCCTCACCTGCCCAGGAATGTACTGCCTTCTACCTCCTGTCCTCGGCAGACAGCCAGGCAGGATGGAACTAGGGGAGTGTGGGAGCACTGGACTCCTGCCTGCCCTGCCCACATGCTGCTCCCCAGCACAGTTCCCAGGGGCTGCCTCTCACTCACAGACATCCCCAGAGCAGGCAGAAGCTCTCCATTATCCACCTCACTGGGAGAATCACTCCCCTCTGCACATTAACCAGTGTTAAGGACTGAAGAAAACTCCCAAAACTAGACAGGAACTGCAGAAGTGTATTTCCTTCTCAGAGAGAGATCTTGGTTTTCATTAATTAATATATCAGAAGAAACCAGTGGAGAAGCATGTCTTGTTATCTGGCTTCTTAGACGGTAGCCTTTGGTTCATTAGCCTGAAAGCCTATCAACTGGATAACAGTATTTATTCCATATAGAATAATGATCTACTTTAAAGGAATATGGTATTGCCCATGCAGGAATAAATTCAACCATTATTCACAGCTTAAACACACACTAACCCATGTAAGTGAGAGATACAGATATAAAAGCATTTTTTAAAAGTATGTCCTGGGAAGAAAGGCAAAATCTAGGTACCTATACCCTGGAGCTACTACAGATCTGACTGTACATTAATTACCCATTAGTCTCAAGTTACACTACACAGATTCAGAGCCTTTGCTCTTTAGCCATATTTAAAGGAAGAAACAAAATGAAAGCTAAGCATGATCAGCCCACTTTTGAGGTCAGTGAGAATACTAACATTAGATTTGAAGCTGTCTAGTTGTGAAAAAGTTGTTGTACTGATATTTAAAGCACACAGTCATTGAATTAGTTCAAAGCTATGCAGTAGCAGATAGCTCCAGAGACACTTTAACAGCCCCTTCAGAAATACTATGATTTTAATCTTACAAACCTGCAAGAGCAATATCTATGCAGTGTTCAACCTATATTGTTGACAATAAATTTTTTTAAAAAAAGACATTTTAAATATGCAGTAGCTGGTCTGAAAATTAAATATATCAGCCATTAATTTTTTCCCCCAAATTACTAAAAAGCAACAGTCCACACTAAAGACTAACTGTTTGTAAAATTGGATTTTTAAAGATGAGGCCCTTTTTAAACCAGGGCTGGTCAAAAGAAGCATTAGAACAATTCTACAACTGGAAAAAATAAAGCTGCTTAGCTAATTCACCTCACTAAACCAAAAATGGATTTATGCTGCTCACATCAGTGTTTCAGATGTTGCAATTTTAAAGAGTGGGGATATTACATTAAACCCCACAAAATGTAAGGCTCTGGAGAAGCAGGGCCATAGGTAATGAGATATTGATCCTCCCACCTCAAGGTGAGAGCTCACACTGGGGGAGCTTGGCCTGGCCATGGCCATCACCAGACGCAAACTGGGCTCTGGCCCCAAACCAAGAGCCCTGAGCTGCAGGGGACACTTTCTCCTGCACAGGTAGTGTGCTAGACTGAGGAAAAATGCCCATCTCATGGCAGTTTATTTCCCTGACAAGGTCTGGGTAGGGAGAGCTCTATGATCCCATCCCCATCTACCTCTGCTGCTCTCCGTGACATGGGTGCAGAGCCCTGGGTGTGCTGGGTACACCACGGATGCTCAACAGAGCTGCCCCAGCTGCAGAGCCTCACAGGCTACCACCTTACCACTTTTTAGTGGGGGAAAACAACCTTTTTGAACTTGAAATTTCAAAGAAAATTGTTTTCCAACCAGCCAGCTTACAACTCCCTTAGCTGAGTGCAGTTGTGCCCCTAGTCCCAGTTCAAAACCTGACTTCCCAGAGGCTCCACCAGAGCCACCCTCCCTTCCCTTTGCTGTGCTAGTGAGAAACCACATCAGCTGCTAAGTGGCCTAATGCAAACTGATGTGGCAGTTTCAATTCAATTGCCACTGCACAAGTAACGCAGTAGCAAAAGTCACCGCAGTGATTGGCGTCAGTGGGAAGCATTATTGTCACCCCTCACGCAGTGCATCAAGGGGCACGGGCCTCGTTATTGTCACCCCTCACGCAGTGCCATCGAGGGGCACGGGCCTCGTTATTGTCACCCTTCACACAGTGCCATTGAGGGGCACGGGCCTCGTTATTGTCACCCTTCACACAGTGCCATCAAGGGGCACAGGCCTCGTTATTGTCACCCCTCACGCAGTGCCATCGAGGGGCACAGGACTCGTTATTGTCACCCTTCATGCAGTGCCATCGAGGGGCACGGGCCTCGTTATTGTCACCCTTCACGCAGTGCCATCGAGGGGCACGGGCCTTGTTGCCTCTGCTGCTGAGCACTTCAGAGCTGACGTGCGGCTCCATCCCAGCCTGTCACAGCAGCACACGCTGTTCCCAGCCTGAGGTGGAAGGGAATACTTCAGGACAGTGAGCCTGCTCCCTCTCACAGCTGCTAAAACTTCAGACAGCATCCCTACACTGCCACTGGAACAGGAAAGACTGAGATTTGAGAGTGTCTGGAAGCATTTCAGGGAAAGGAGCAGTACCAGGTTATTCCTGCTCCAGGGGGCTAGGGGTGAGGCCCAGTTTCTTCTTTTCTTTTTAAATCATTAACGTGGTAAGGATGGCACGCAACACTGTGGTTCACTGGTATACAGGCATCTCTGGTTGCTTCCTGTGCTATTACTCATTAGCTGGCTCTTAACTAATTACAGTTTGTAACTTCTGTGAAATTAATCACCAAAAACCAGCAGCTGTACAACTAGGGCAACGATGGCGTGTTCCACAAACCAGGCAGGCAGGTGAGCGAGGAGCACCCCAGCCCCACAGCACATCCCACACCAGGCAGCAGCAGCCGCCTCCAGGAGGGAGCTCAGAGCCCCCCCAGTACCAGGGGGTTCTGCCCCTCTTCCTTCAGCCACAGGCATGCTACTCCCTCTTGTATCCAGTCTAATTTTAAGTCACTGGAGTGATTGCACATCTACCAGCTCTCCAGGGAGCTTATTAAAGAGTTTGGAAGAGCTGCATTTGGGAAGTTTGCCTTTACTCGGTTTTATCTCGTTGCTCCTGGAGTCTTTCAGACCATCTACACATAGCTCACTTCCCTCTTAATTTTAGTGTTTAGGCACTTAGCAGTGCTGCCCCTAAGCTATTCACTGCATCAGTGACACCTCTGGAGGATGCACACCTGGGAGCAGCCACTTTGTCCCCTTCATGCCAGCAGGACAGCCTGCCCACACCTCTGCCAGCAACCAGGCTCTGCTCAGCTTTTATCACCGGGGCTGCATCACTGCCCACACCTGGGCAGCACAGGGAGCTGCCCTCAGCCCAGAATTCTGAGAACAAACAGCTTAGCTGCTGCTCTTTGCACACTTCTAAACTCAAGACAAGGGGTTCATGGTTTTCCTTTTTAAAAAAGAAAAAGCATTTCCAATGCTCTCTGCTAGTGAGGGACACAGAGGTGCCTACTGATGTCCCTAAAAACTTCCACAACCCTTCCCAGCCCCTGCCCAAAGGCTCCCACCTGCACCACCAGGGAGCTCAGCTGTGTGCTCTAGCCTGCCCCAGCCCCCTCACTTTTACTGCTTCTTCATTTCTTTCTGCTATTACTTGCATAAACATGGAGTAATTTTGCTTCAGACCTGCATTTGTGTTTCTCCAGGTTAAATTTTTTATTCCTGCCCATATTTTCCTCTGTTATTTCTGTCTTCAGTGATGTTTGCAATAGCTACTAATGTACTGTCATTTGCAAATGCAATTAGTGTGTTTATTTCTTTCTTTCTTTAGCTCATTAATAAAGATGTTAAATAAAAATATGCCTTCCTCTGCTAACAACATCCTCAAAATAGTTAGGAAGATGGGATCCAAAGGTAATAAAGAACTGTATTATTGGACAAGATTCTTCCTTGCATCTTTCAGCATTTGCCATGCTCATTATGGGCAATTAAAACATAAAACAACTTGCTCGCTTCACACCCAAAATAGTCCTCCTCCCTGTTCTGTGTTTGGATGTATAGAATACATAGATAAAGAGCAAGACCAGACATCAGCCGGTAGCCTGTTATTGCAAAAGCAGCAAGGTTTTCTCTGGTTTAGATGCAGAGGAGTGAAGTGTAGCCATTTGTTAACCTTTTTATGTACACGATCACTGTTTCCAACAAAGGATGGGAGCATGAGTGCTTTTAAAACTTTACTTGCTGTGATTACTGTAGCTGTGTCCTGGTACAACAGCTTGTACATTTATTACACAACCATAATTCAGCATATTGGCTGTATCCACTAATGCATCCAGTATTTCCCATGACTCGCTAGCCATCCTCGTTCCTTTGATTTTTGACAGGTCTGGGAACACTCAGCAGTTCATGGCACTGGCTCACTGTTGGGACAAAAGGCTGTGCACTTCTTTTCACCTTCAGGAAAACCTGCTGAAATTAACTCATGGCTCTAGTGAGTTGGTGTGAAATGTAATAATAACAGTTCACCTTAGTTTTCTATCTATTGAAGAGACAGCAAAGAAAAAACAAATGTTTACGGAAACAACAACAACCACAACCACAAAACACAAACAAACAAACAAACAAAATCAAAACAAAACAAAAAAAACGACAAAACAAAAAAAAAGTCAAAAAAAAATAAAGCACCAAGGAAAAGAAGAGAAACATGCCCAAGGATACACAGGGGCTAGTTTATCAAATTAATCTAATTTCTTCATCTCATGCACTGCTATTTAAACAGAATTTAAATAATACATTTATTGAAATGAAAGCCTCATTTCTGAGAGCCTTCTGAAATGAAGGTGTGGGGAAACAGAGGTTGTCTTTTTTCTTTGTAATATAGGAAGGAAGACTTAAGATCACTGGATGCACATTTGGGTAATCATAAATTAATTGTAATGTAAACTTTCACAACATCTTCAGAGCATGTTGAGATTTTGTTTGATTTTGAATTGCTCCGAAATGACATCTAATTATATACTAGTGATTAACACGTTGGTTGCTACTAAGAAATAGCAACCAAGCAAACATTACAATTCAATATTTAAATTTACTGTAGGTTGGATTTGTTGGATATTTTGCCTATTTTTTTTTTATCACACAGAAGAAACATGGTGGTAAATTCAAATACTTAGACAGATGCTGAGGCTGCTTTTCCTCATTTGTGAAAATTAGGGATTGCATCATTACAGGTAGAGAGGCAATGATGATCTTGATGGCTCCCTTTCTCTTCTTTCTACCTTTTCCTTCTCCTGCCTTTCTGCCCCGCTCCTGGGACAAAGCTGAGTACAGGACCTGCCCTTCAGGAGTGGGGCAGGCTCTGCTGTTGGAGGCTCAGGCTCTCTGGAGCACAAGGCAGGAGCTGGATACTCAGCACTGTGCCTGGGTTATTGTGCCATGGCTCAGCAGTGCTCCTGCCCAGGGCAGGGGACATGCAGGGACACACAGGCAGTCCCACCTGGGCCAGCTCAACCTTCCCTTCACCTACAGAAGCCCCATCCTGAGTCCCTCTCCCCATTCCTGGCAGTTTGCTATTTCCCCAAGAAGACTTCTCTCCCTTGACCTGAAGCCTTCTCCAAAAGCTGCGCTGGACCTTTGGCACTTGAGTGATTCATCAGTTCTTCATTTCATATTTCCACCCTTCATGGTTTGAAAGAAATTATTCAACAAAACAGGACAAATTAGTAGAGTTAGAGCAATATGTGCTGTATTCTGATTTTTTATTATTTTTTATAAAATGGAAAATGTGTGTGTGGTCCTTGGCTGCAGCCAAAAGCTGGCTGCTGCCTACCTGGTCTGAGAGAGTGCTAGAGGTGAGGACAGGGTCAGCATACAGGACTAAAGCTTATGCACGCATGTAGCATTTACTCTTATCTCTCATTTAGTGCAGTACTTCTTTGAAATAAAAGTTTCCAAAGCATTGGAGTAAAACTATTTTCAGTGTGAACTGTAAATAAAGATTTAATGAGGACTGATTTTCATCTGTGAGTCAAATGCTGTCCTACATTATCTCACTTTTCCATTCTCACTGGACTGAGAATCACTGCCCCCCAGCCCTAGTGCTTTTGATGTTAGCTGAAGATTACCAGTGGTCTGAAATGGAAGAAATGAGGGCTGGGTGTTCTGTGGAGACACTGTTCTCCAATTTGGGTTAAGTGAACAGCCCAATGTTTCCTTACACCGACTGTATTTGCGTGATTGCTGTCACGTCTGGAGTGCCACAGGCTGTGTGACAGTGCTGGCTGGCACTGGCCAGCATGGGCAGCAGATCACCTACCCGAGCACAGAATCACAGAATCACAGAATCACAGAATCACAGGATCACAGAATCAACTAGGTTGCAAAAGACCTTGGAGATCATCAAGCAGTAGGAGTTGCACCAGGGCAAGGGACACCTTTAGGTGTCCTCCTATCCAACAGGAACACAAAGCATGGGGCAGCCTCTCCAACTTGTCCTCCCACTTCTGCTAAACAGAAATATTGACAGGATAGGTCAAATATTTTTGCATCAGTTTAAGCATTTATGACTTAGTTGCAAATGTATGATGTTGCTACACTGACTCTTGCTCAGGTTGAGATTGCTGAAATCCTTGCAGTGCACTGAACATGGCCATGAGGCTATGGGAAGGAGACAGTGTTTCCTCTAAAGAAAATGCCACTGACCACCAAGAAGACACTCAGGTCGTGGTTCTGCTCCTTCTGAACTTCAGAAAGGCTTTGGCATAACACCCAGGAAGGAGTAGGTGTTAAAGAATCAACACATATAATCAAGGTGTTTCTCCTATAAATCAATGGCATTTGAAGGCTTTAGCTCACTGGAAGAATAGGTTGGATCAATGGCTTAGGAAAAAATTAACAAGTCTTTAAGACTTGTTAATTTCAAATGAACCTCTTCCTTAGTGTATAGGCAAGCTGAGTTTGGTGATGCCAGGACCACCAGTACAGCTTGAGACGAGACACCCATATGGCAATTGCTGTACAGAAGCAACACATGCTCCACAGGGAAAATACACCTTCCTTCAGAATAGCAATGCAAACACTGATTGAACACTAGTAGCTTTGGAGATACCCACACTTTTCACGGACACTCCTTTATGGAAAAATGTGAATTGCCTTCCCCAGGAGCAGCTCCTCACTGGATGCTGCTCCCATGGCACTGGGCATTGGCATAAAACCAGCAGCACAGCCAGGACAAGCACAAATCAAGAGCAGTGGTTCCCTAGAGAAGGATGTACCACAATCACAGATACTCTGTGAAAGACCTTTCACAAAAGAGATTTTCTCTGTTGGGATTAATAGCTCAATTTTTCTTTATTACTCCACATGTGTTTCACTCATTCGTGCATCAGCTTCTTTCAAACAGAAAACAAGTGAGAAAACCATCCTCCAAGAATAAAATCTTAAAAATAATAAGGAATACAGTGGCACAACCTAAAGAGAAATCAGATATTCCATGTTGCAATATCTCACACAACTGAAGAACTAGTTCTCTTCACAAATTCTCTCTTTCAAAGATAATGTGTTTTTTTCCTCTAACTTCACTAGGAATACACCTGATTCACCATCAAGTTATTTAAACTTTACACAGCCAAAATTTCAGGAGTTTAAGGGATTCATCCCATCCCATGGCTCAGATTTTCAACCCCTTGGTCCATATTTAGAGGCTCCTCAGTAACTCACTGATGTTCAGAAACCCTGCATATCCACCACTAGGCTTTCTATGGTGTGGAAAATCAGACACTTCAGACAGTTATTTTGGAGTTAAGGGGTTAAACAAGGTTCCTATTAAAAGAAAAACTACAGGATGCATATGTTTGTGTATATACACGCAAAGTCATTACATATACATAAACATGATTATCAATTTCAGTCCTTTAAAATTTAAAACATTTCAGTTTTCGTTCATAATCCCATATTCAGCACCTTTTTTAAAGATTGAATTTTCCTTCAAACTCACCTATTGAGATGCAACTTACCTGCTACTACTGTCTGCACATGAGGCAAAGCTTGAGGTGTCTGTACAAATAATTGATGTGTAATAAACAGAAGAAACTCTTGTTTCCAGCCTTCTTCATGTTGTGAGAAGCAAGTAAGGTTTACTGACTAGTGATTTCATGGATTTCTTTGCAATATTAGTAAATGAACATTCTCAGGTCTCAGGTACATCTGTTGCGCAAGGCAGGGCTGGTATTGTTTAAAATCATCAAAATTCTAGGAAAAGCATAAATAATTGACCCTAAAGAGAGGAGTGTTTGCACCAGTGATAAAAAATATTTAAAAATTTTCTTCCAAATCCTGGGGGCAGATTTCCCCCCGAGTGATAGAGTGGATGGCATTTGATTTACACCATCAGTGGAGAGCCCCTTCTGAGTACGTCGAGTTTGGATTCTCTGCCTGCACTTAGCATCCTTCCACATGGCTTCATGGATCAGTATTATAAATTCTAGACATAAACAAAGAAAAAAAAACAGACTGACAGAGAATGTGATCAACAATTTACATCTGTGCACAGTTTTTCCCTCTGTGCCACTGAAATTCATCTTTTATCTTAAGCCTTCAGTTTGCCTTCCCAGTCCTCTTGGTCGCAAGCTAAGCTGTAAAACCCTCAAAATATTAAGAAAATTACATCTGCTACATATTGCTTTAAATATAGTGTTCAGTCTTTCTACGTGTTACTTTGTACATTAAATGAATAGCTTGCCCACCAGGTAAAGGACATTTTGTTGCTTACCATGTCTGTCTCTGCACAACATGCAGTGCACGGGCATAAATAACAGTGTGTTATATAAATAATTACATATATGAAGGGCTGTAAAGCACCGAAGATATATTTGTACTTTTACTTATGAGAACATTTTAAAAATGATTGCTTTGTTCACTGCGTGGTTTTTATGTGTTGAATGTGGTGCACGCAGAGAACATTTTCCAAAGTTGTTTTTTTTTTCCCTTTCCTCCAGGTCACACTAGCGTTATAGTTAGCAAATTGATAAGGTTCCACTGTTAAGCTTTATTACTTGTGACATGAGCCTATGACACTTTATAAAAAGAAGTAATCCAGAACAATCTCTAGGTAATTAACACCTAGATAAACAAACATAAATTTCTATATTGCATTTATTTGGACTACCACTCAAATACGCGTGAACCATGCTTTTTTAATTAAAAGATAAATCTATGTGACACTTAGCCTCAAACTTAATTATTCAGCATAGTATAATAAAAAATAGAGCCCATTAAATGTGTCTTGCTCTGTATTTCTGTATTAACAGCAAAACAGTTCACTCTGGGATCATTTAAATTTTCTTCTTCCTCTTTTCCTGCAATTTCCCTATTCACTGAGAACCTTTGGTTAAAAAAAATAAATACCACAACAAAAAGCCCCCAAACAATACCCTGAACAACACCAACAGGTGAGGAGCCACGGAAGTTCTCACAACCCCTAGGAACACTCAGCTGGGTGACATTTCTAATATGACATTACGCCACAGCTTTATTCTCCCTCCTCCCCCTCCCCGGGCTTCCCGATGGAAACATACTGTGGTAGATCATGCCAAGCAGTGATATCCAGAAATGGAAATCACAATAGTTACGAATAATTTCACTGGGAGCATGCTTACAATACACAAGGTGAGGTTTCTATAATATACTGTTACAATACAGATGTTAAACAGAGAGGGGAAATATTCAATTCCCAAATTACAATAGACAGAGGGCCTAAAGTCCTTACAAAAGTTTTAACGAGAAATATTATCTTAAAGCTGGGAGCAGGCTTCTGGTGTTCGGTGGGAAGACTCAGGACACTCACAATCTGTGTGAGGAAGGCTGCCCATAAGTTGTGGGAAACAAAACCCCACAGACCTCAGTGAGACAGCCCTTCCTCTTTCAGACCTTCTTCCCACCTACCTTCACAGGTAATGCAACCCCACACGTGGTACATGGCCACTGCTGGTCATTTTTAGATTTCCTAGAGGATTGTATGCACAGTGTAATGCACTGCTTCCAGCAGAAATCCAGGACCATAAAGGAGACCGGAAGCATGTCCATGGAGGTGCAATGGCCATTGCTCCTTAATCAGTTTTTCACATTTTCCTTAACTGTCTACTGAAACCAGAAGCAAGAAAATCTTTGGGATACACCCCCCAGCACACTCCCCCCAGACAGTTCTTTTTCCCTGGATCCAGGGCACAGCAATTACCTGAAAAGAAAATGATCCTGTTGCGAAGCAGAGTTCAGCTCTGAGCCTGGAGCCCATCCCTCCTCAAGACACATTTTTATGTGCTGCCATTTTGTGCCTAGGAAGGGCTGTTCCCCCCACGAGATGGTGTGACACACAAAAAAATTTCATTAACTTCTTGGATTTTGATTAAAATTTGGTGCATTGCAGTGCAGATTTTATTCTCTGTGGGTGAAGAGATCTGTAGCATTTGCCCACAAACCACGGAATTTGGCACCAGGTCCGTGACTCCCCTGGCTGCAGAGACTTTCCCCATTTTCACCAGTAACAGCACCTCCTCACTGTGAGTTTCAGCCACTGAAAAACTGAATTTCTGTGATTCTATGCTTTAATTCTTTACCCTTCTGACATATTTTGCACCTTTTCCTTCTGGAGAATGCAAGCTAGAATATAACTATATTATTGTGGGTATGACTGGCTTAATTTAATATTAAAATTTCTGTTTTCGAAACATGTTTGCTTTCTCAGTTTTTCTTGGAGCAAGGCCACATTACTCTCTCCTCCCCATACTTGCTGTAGTTTCTCAGATTTGGTGCATCTTTTTTTTGATGTTAATCATCCTTACTTTTCTAAGTGAAAAACCCTTTAATTTATTTGCTTTCAAATGTGCAGATAAAACCTTAAAGGGGAAGAATAAAGATTCATCCAGGAGAATGGGAGCACTCTTGCTCTTGTACATTCTTTGAAGTGTGAGCAGCTTTCTTAACATGCACCAAAACAATAAACCTCACAATTTTCTAAAGCCAAATATATGATCTATACAAACAATCTTTTTTAATGTGAAAACATGACTTTATACATCATAGTGTATGATACACACTTCAAACACTTTCAAATCAAAGCTTGATAGACCCCAAGACTTTTTCTATAGTACATAAGTAGTAGTATATAAAACAATTATTACTACATGCTAAAACAGATTTCCACAGTCTTTTAATTAAGCACAATATATATAATATATATCTGTATATACTGTATATAGATTTGTTCAGATTAATAAGTGGACTGAGCACACACACCCAGCATAATACACTCCAGTAACTGCCTAACAACTGTGAATTTACTGGCATTATTTTTTTTTCTTTTTAAATCTGACAAAGCTGAAGAAAATAATGTTTTAACTGTTCCTAATAAACATAAGCAAGTAGGAAAACTTTTTTTTCAGAGGTAGAGGTTTTATTGCGTAAAACACTGGATAAAACTGTACTGCTTCAAAGACATTTTTATTCTAACAGCAGAAAGAAAACAGTCATTGCTGAAAAAACAACTTTTAATACTTCTATACCAGAATAAAGTTCTGTCAACTGATGTATTATAATAATAAATAATGACCAAGAATAAACTTTAAATACAAAGTTTTCTAATTGTTACAAGCATAGCAACAAAATCCTCTACTCTATTGATCTCAGATTTCCTCCAAGATAGAAATTTTTCTTTGTGTAGGAATGTAGACAGTATTATGACCAGTATCACAGACTACAGAAGTTACAGAGAAAAAACTTGACATGTTTAGATATGAGAAGCATGATGATATTCAGAAACTGACAATGCATCACTGCTGCTGTCACTTGTTTGTATTACAAGTTACAAATGTTCTGGAAAAAAGGGCTATGTCAGAGGGGAGGATAGGGACAGTAGCACCCGACCAAATGGAATCAACACACACATCACAAGGAGCAGGAGATGTTTCCAGTGTCACAAACAGAATTATTGCCTGTCGTTATCTGAAAATGCTCAGAAGACACAAAAGAATACTGAAAGAGCTCAAAAAGTGCAAGAAATGGAATGTGGGGGGGTGGTTTTGTTTTTTTTCTCTCTCTTTTTTTTTCTTTTTTTTTCTTTTTTTTTTTTTTTTTTTGCTAAGATACCGAAGGCGGCGCAAACACACAAAGCAAGCGACTGACACAGTCACCAAACACAGTAGTGCAGTTAAAATCCTAAAGCTTACTACAGTCAGAAAGGTTCAATAACATTTCAATCCTTTATCTAGGATCATAGAAACAGTTGCATTAAGTTTATCAACTCGATTTAAGTAAGGCAGTGAGAACTATACTAGAAAAACAAGAAAAGCAGCTTGCTCTGTGCCAGATGGGTCCAAGTTACACAGTGACCTCATTTAAACTGAAACTTCAGTTGGATGACATCCTTTCCGACAGCATATGCAAACCGTATTCCTTATTAGCCTGAGATTTTTTTTCCAGTCTCAGGGTAGCGCTAAGAATTTTATTTACATTGATTGCAGTTTAGTATTTTTTGTAAACTGCTTTAGGCAGAGCTGAAGTTTTAAGGCCCTGGGGTTTTACTCTGTGCTCCCAGCCTGCAAAGAAATATTGACTTTTTTTTTTTTTACTTTTTTCTTTTTTTTTTTTTAAGTCTGGATGATTTTGCTTTAGAAGAAGTTAATACTTCTCTACCATCACGATAAACAGCACCAATTTTTCTTCTATCAAAGGAAGTACATTAGAAGGATAAAATTTTATGCCATTCAGAGAATTTCAGAATAAACCTTTAGTTATTTTTCTTACTTTTTTTATGTGGTTTGTTATAATCTCTCAAAAGTTTCCTATGTGGCAAAGACCTTACTAAATTTGGAGCATCCAATCAGTAAAAAAGCTAAAGTCTGCAAAAATATAGAACGCATTTGTTTTACAAAACCAAAGAAATATCCTCTAAAACACTTTTCATTAGAGACAAAGAGCAGAAAGCTTGGATTCATATTTTAGATCAAGCTACTTTATAAGGGCTTGTTCCAGAAGAAACTTCTGCACTGTGTCTGTAACACTTACAAAAACTAATACATGAAAATTATCCATGACCAGGGGATCCTTCATTCAAGTGTAAGGAAAAAAAATAAGAAATGAAAGGAAGTTTGAAAAAAAACCAATAAGACAAGTAAAGAACAGAAGAAAAAAATTACCAACCTCCTATGTAATAAAATTTTGTTTCTCACCAGTACCTTCTATAGATAAGGCTGACTAGTTTCACTAAACAATATTTCTATATATTGTACTCCTATATTTATAGCAACTTCTTCAACAAGGGAAAAAAAAAAGAATAAAAGCATTTCCCTCAATACTGCAAGATGATTACAAAAAATGGAATTACATTTCAAATCTGCAATCACACATTGGGCTGCAGATTTTTTTTTCTAACCATTGATTCATTTGGCTGTATATTAAAAAAAAAAAAAAAAAAGAAAATGTAATATCACAATACTTTTCAAAATAGGTCAGTACTGACCCCAGCTTTTGGGCCGTCTAAGGTTTCTCCTACACTGCAGTTGCAACACCACTTGAATTGATTTTCTCTGCAATGACAGCTCCAGTCAGACTGGCACCATGGCAGTCTACCAAGACATCTCATTACTATGCTAGGCAAATGACAGCAGCTGGTGTCATATTATAAAGGTGTTTTCAACAATGAAAACACAGCCCCTCAATCTTCAAGGCAACACTAAATCGTTTAGAGGGTATCATTTTTCTGTTAAGAGCATTATTTTTGGACAAAGACCACTTTTAAGTTTGAAACTGCCCTGCTTTTTTAAATAACTAACGACCTCCTAACATTTTTAAATCACTTTATTATCGCACCTACATTGTTTGGAAGTACTAGTTGCCAGGTAACTGTTTAGCAGCCATTTCCAAGGGCTGGAAAATTTTTTTGCATGTGTAATATATATATTTACACACACACACACGTATGGAATGTGTGTATTTTGTGTGTGTGTGTGTGTATGTAGATATATATTCATTGTGGGTATGACTGGATATCTCTGTGTCTGTAAATACAGATATATAGATATATAGATATATATATATATGTACATGTGTTGGGACATGTACATATGCATATATTTGAATGTTTTCAGCCTTCTGGACCCTTCTGGGAACTGGCATGCCATCCCTTTCCTCAGAAGGGGTTTATTAAGCCAGCCCTCACCAACCACGTGTCCAAAGCAGGGCTAAAAGGCTACAGCAGAGCAGGGCTGGACCCGCTGGGCATCACTCCTGGGCCTTGGTGCCCTCCTCAGCCAGCTCTGCCGAGCTCCCTGCCTTGGCAGCCGCCGGCTCCTCCAAATTCCCAGCAGCTTCCGAGTCGACTCTGGAGCGCTTGAACCTGCGGTCGGGGTACTGGCTGTTGTCGAAAGGCATGCGATGGACACAGAGCACGTGGGTCTTCAGGTTTCCCTTCTGAGAGGCACTGTAGGGGCAGTATCTGCACTGGAAAGGCCGGTGACCTGCATGACAGACAACAGCCCGGTTAGTTTTTGCTTTAGCACACGGACATTGCACAGCCTGGACAAACGGGACACTCCGGAGCCCTTCTTCTGCTGGGAGGGGCCATTGCCCTTCCTCAATAAACTGCATTTCAAAAATTCTCTGCTTAGGATTTCCAGAGCAGTGCAGCTAATCCATCTCCCTCCTCAGCCCCAGCTGTAAATCCTTCAGCCCAGGATCCAAACCAAGCTCTTGTAAATACAGCGTGTACGAAACTGTCTTCTTTTACATTTGTTAATTATCTTTTTTATTGAAGTGCAATTCAGGGATGACAATGTGCAGACCCTCAGTCTAATAAACACACTTTGTCTTTGGGTGGGTTTCTGGGTAAAGAATTGTATGTTTTATTTCAATCGCACAGATTACTTTTTAATGGAAAGAAATAATGGATTGAGATAGCCAAGGCCTCAAACCTGCAAACATTTACTCCAGTGAGATTACTCCTGTGAGTAAAGATACGCAAGCATGTAAGTGTTTGCTGGACCAGGGCCCAAGGTTATCATCAGCTTTAAAATAAAATGTCCAAGCCAGATTAGAAAAGGAATGTTAATGCACAAAATCTGATAGACGCACTTCTTGTGGATAAAACAGCAATCGACCATGTAACAAAGGCATGAATGAAAGATATCACTTCTCAGTAGGGCTTATCAATATGCTCTCCTATATTTTTCAGATTATTAGGACTTCAAATCTCCATGCTGTATCTGGTTTTGGAGGTTATGTTTCAACAATCACATTTCAACCTATGCTGGGAAGTTGTTGATGTGTTTTACTGGAACTTTATGAGCTTTGTCTCTCAAATTAACTTAAACCAGGACCATCTGAGGTCAAATGCGCTTAGCTTGCTTTAATTTGCTCAAATAAATGAATAAATAAATGTGCCAGACCATCTACATAAAGCCAGGATAAGTGAAAAACAATACCCTATCTCCACATTTGAAGAGCACATTTTCCCTTGCTGCTGTGGTACTACTTAGCAGGCATAAAAGAGATGCTGGGGCAGCAGAGGAGGACAATTATGCTTCCTGCAATGGAGAAGTGGCTGGACCCTCTCCCCTTGCTTTTAGGTGGAAATTTACCAGCTAAACAAATAGACACCTGTTGTGAACTGGTCTGATGCTACCTGTACTGGAGTGGAAATGCTGCCATGGTCCTCCCAGCAGAGATGGGAGCATGGGCAGCTGCTGGCACGGGAGCATGAGCATCTCTGTAGCAGAGTGAATTCAGCTGAACCAGCATTAGTGCCCTGGGCTGCTCAAGCAACTTGCCATTTTTACTGTAATAACACCACCACCACCTGAAGGCTGAGTCCCCCAAACCATGCTGCTTGCTACCCAGGGGAAGGACACTCGGTGTCCTGAGCCCTTGCCTCAAGAATGCAGCCTTATTTCCTTCCTCAAGGATGGAAAGCTCCCCTTCACTCTTTGTTTTCACAGGCTGAAGACTGCCAGAAGTGTGACCACCCCCCAAAGCCTCCAACATGCATGTTTATGTATGTTATGCCTCCAGCACAGGAGGGACGTGGAGCTGTGAGCCCTGAGGAGGTACCAAGAGGATCTGAGGGATGGAGAACCTTTCCTGTAAGGAAAGCATGAGAGAATTGGGATGGTTCAGCCTGGAGGAGGCTCAGGGGTCACCTAATTGTGGCCTTTCAGTACCTTAATGGGCTGACAAGAAAGATGGACAGGGACTATTTACAAGGGCCTAGAGTGACAGGACGCAGGGGAATGGCTTCAAACTGACAGACAGTGGTTTATGTGGGATATTAGGAAAAAATTCTTCCCTGTGAGGGTGGTCCTAGCACAGGCTGCCCAGAGAAGCTGTGGCTGCACCATCCCTCCAACTGCTCCAGGCCAGGTTGGACAAGGCTTGGAGTAACATGGGATAGTGGAAGGTGTCCCTGCCTACGGCAGGAGAGTTGGAATGAGATGATTTTTAATGTCCCTTCCCACCCAAGCCACTCCGTGATGCTATGATCTCACCAACCAGCTCTTAATGCTTTACCCACAAGCAGCTCTTAATAAACAGCCATCCTAATTCTTTCCTGCAAAGAACAAATTCTAAGCAAGGAATGCAGAAGGCATGGCTGGAGCTAACCACCTCACATGCACCAGACTAAAAGCAAACTCTTTTTGCCCACCACTGAACCAAGTTCAAACCCGTGTTCAAAATTCCATGCAGAGAATGTCATTTATTAATTCAAGGCACTTTAATAAATCAGACAATATAAAGTGCACCTACAAGGATTCAGTTCTGCATTGCTTCTCCCACGACTTACTTTTTCAGGCCATCAAAATTTCACATCACTGCCTTGTGAAAAGTAAGTACACAATAAGTTAATTTGTATTGTCACTATGCAGTACAACTGTGGTAAAGAGCACATTCATTTTTAATCCGATATGAATAATATATAAATATGTATACAGAGTGAGGGTCATAGGAAAGCAAGCGGTACATTGTTTACAGCAGAAGTAGTACAAAAAGTAGAGATTATTCTTGCTTGCAAAGATAACAATATCTGCAATTTGCTTGTAACTAAGGGGTGAAGGAAAATTCCTATTTCTTTTAGGTATCCCCATTCATTAATTTTAGCTCCAAAACTTGTTGTGGGCAGCAGGCTCTTAAAATAACCCTTCCCAGATAAGTTGGCAATAAATTTATAATGCTTTATCTAGCAGTGGTTGGTAGGGCCTTTCTTAGCAAGCTATAGTTCATATGCATTTTACCCACTATATATCTCCCAATAAAACTATATGAAAGCCCTCAAAAAAAAAAAAAAAAAAGAAAAAGAAAAAGAAAAAGAAAAAGAAAAGAAAGAAATCTTCTGATAGTTCAGTAGTTCAGGAGATGATATGATATGCATTGCAATTGTAGTAAAAAGAATTAGAATGAAAGTGGGTGGACTAGGGGGGCAAACTAATCAAAAATCAGAATGGAGGACAATGTATTGTTTGCAGCTGAAATAATCCTGTTGCAGAGATATGTCCTGTGAAGGCTGTGACTGAGCATGTGGAGAGACTTTGCAATCCTCTGGATGGAAGCTGACAGTCTAAGGAAGTGCAAGAGCAGAAAATAATAATCAAAATTAGCTAAAATGACAACAATGATGGCCGGACTCAAAGAACACTTTTAGCATGTATGGATTTCCCCAGGAGGGGTGATCACTTCCAGCACCTGCTGGAGCCTCTCCTCTAAAAGTGATCTGAACCTCCCAGGATCAGACCCAGGAGGGCTGGCAGTGCTGAGGTGACCCAGGCTCATCATCTTCTCTACTTTGGACTGAATTTTAGGGAGCACAAGGAGCGTGGGTAAGAGGTACCTTCTGGCCAGGATGGAGAAGTTTTCTGCAGGCCCATATTAAGAAAAATCCCTCAGTGTTTGAAACTAGTCCACCTTTTTAAAAATATATGCTGCTTCATTAATTTAGGCTTTGAGGGAAAAAAAAAAGTAAAGTTTGTTTTCTTTTCTTTCAAGTTTGTGATGTGATATGTTGCTTTGTGACACTTCATGTCAGGCTGCATCAGTCACATCGCGTTAGGTTTCATAACA